>NW_028185594.1:1836041-1890787 GCF_003343005.1 Rhea americana | reverse complement strand
TTAGACTGGTGAGGTTTCTGCAGTGGCATTTGCTCAGTGACTACAGCTCCAGGCCCAGGAGGCAGCCCCACTTTTGTTCCAGAAGTAGAAGTTTCTTAGGGTACAAAGGGTTCATCTTCCACATTTCAATCCCCTATTAAATGCTTAAAGTCACTGGCAAATCTACTTCCAGCTTTGCCTTTTCTCTTTCCCTGTTGGTTGCTGGTGATTCTGGTGCCTGAATGAATCTCCCAACTCATTCTCTTTCTGCCTATTTACTGGTCATCTTTTAGTAGAAACTGGACTTCCCAGGTGGTTTCTCATMCAGCTCCTGGATAGGCTAAGAAAGATTTAATTTCTAAATCAGCAAAAACTGGTATGTTAGTCTGGTATAAGTGAAGAGCTAGCTGTGCCATTGACTTCTTCAATGACTTTTGTAAAATCTCACTTTGTGTCCTGTTTTCCTCAGCTGAACCTAGTGCTAAGTCTATAATAGATCCTCCGTTTCGCATTTGCCTGAAGGAATGTCCCTTCTGAAGCCATGGGAAAACGGCAGCAAGGAGGTTGCTAGCCTCTCAGGAGTGTTCGTTCTATTTGCTGTCTACCCAGAGGGGCAGGAGAAGGGGGAACTGAGGCTTGTGTCTGTGCTCTGCTGGGAGATCTGTGGGTGAATGGCATTTGTGACCATAAATCAAGGTGCAACCCAGGCTGTCTCTGCAGAAAGCCTGGGTTTGACAGTCAGACTGCTGAGGTGGGAGTGCAGCTGATGGCTGCTGCACACAGACCTAAACTACAAATATTGGAGTTTTTTTTTTTTTTTTTTTTTTTTTCTTTTTTAAGAGGCCTGAGCCAGGCTAATGATGACAGGCTCAGTACCAGGTTTAGAGATGCCCACAGCCTGCACTGCAGTGTGGGCTGGAGCTGGCATGTCTGTTAGGAGAAGGTGTTGTGAAACTCAGCAAGATCCCTGTTGCCAAAGCGGTGGCACAGACATGTGGTTGAGGTGGGTTCTTGTAGTGRGCTTTGCCCTGCTCTTGGATGGAAGAAGACCCATCAAAGGGGGAAGGCGGTGATTGCAGGTCCACAGCACCCTGCTCAGCAAAGATTCTACTGCCTGGAGCTGGGGGTGTGTGCTGACTAGCCCTCCCCACATCTGCCACTTTGGGCTATGTGACAGAGCTGTACAYGAGGTGACAGCCACAGTGCTCTGCTGGGGACAGTAGAGTCCCTGAGGGAGAAAAAGAACTGCAGATTGATTAAAGTGATCATTCCTCTCTGTTGGTGTGAGCTTGCTGAAAGGAAACGAACCAGGAGCATGATGTGGAGAGGGTTTTATTAACCTGCTGTATCAGAGCATTTTAAATTCATGCGGTATACCTGCATCTGCTCTCATGGTGTGGGATCTCATGTTGATTAGCAAAAAGCAAAAGCTGCTTCTGCCTTCAGCTTCCACCCTCCTCTAACAGCAACACTGCTTTCTTAGGGCTGTCACGTTACGGCAGATACCACAGGAGGCTAGCATCCCTCCTCGTGGGTGCAATTCGGCTCTCCTAAACGCTCGCTGAAACAGCTACTGCTTTGTAGGATGTTTCCCTCTAGGCYGCTTATTCCATGCTTACCTCTTTCAGGACAACTTATGCCTCTCCCTGAGATAACTGAGGCCACGAATGTCTGTCTGATCCGTGAGTTTCTCTCTTTCCCTGTCTGACAGGGGAATAGGCCTACATTTAGAATTTTAGTTTTTGACACCAGTCCAGTTAAGCATGCACTTATTTTTTTGGTGGCTGGGGAGAGGAGAGGGGCATAACACAAGGCATGGGAGGCATGTGTCCTAGGTGTACCTAGGACTAGGTGTTACCTGTGTAAACATCAAGCCTTTTCCTCCTGCATTTGAGTCTCTTCATGTACCTTTCTCTAGGCGCAGACAGCAAACTTGGTTCTGGAAGATGGAACGAAGATGAAGGGCTATTCTTTTGGCTATCCATCCTCCACAGCAGGAGAAGTCGTGTTCAACACTGGTCTTGCAGGGTAAGGTAAAAGCAAACAAGGTTTAAGGAAGCAAACTATTCTTGGAGTACGTTATAGTGGGAGGGGGATGGTAGAGCAGCTGCTTTTTCCAAGCTCATAGGGTGCTTATTGAAGCCCATGGGGTGTTCTTTACAGAAGCACTGCACTCTAAGGATATAGAGAGGGAATGAGTTAATGAAGAGACTTCAGTTAGTCCTTTTGTGTCATAGAGAGGACTTGTGATGGTGGACAACTTTAAAGATTGATATGACTAACACCATGGTAGTGAGGTATGTAGAGATCCAATTGAAATGCAGTCACTGCTGATTTAGAGCAGAGGAACTGCTCAGTGGCTTACAGGAACAGSACAGTAAGAATCTCAGGAAAATTTCTGTGATGTCCCTCCAATTTCTGGGTCAAATACGGAGTATGAAACATCTGTAGCCTCCTGGGCAATAGAACTTGGTATCTGAGTGCAAAATTTTTAAATCTGGAGGTTCTCAGGTTGGGTTCTCCTGTATGACATGTGGTGGCTCATACCACAGTTCAGAAAGCTTTTGAACTCTGTGCCCCTTCCAGCTAAAGGAGAGAGTCGAATTGCCTAACCTAGCATGACTCCAGTGTCCTCCTGAGTGGTGAAGCTTATGGCTGGCTTAGGACAGCAGCCAAAAGCTGCAAATCCTCCTGGTGAATTGTTCTGAGTAGAGAAAATCTGATCAGAGGAATGAGGTCTTTGGTGAGAAGGACRTGTTCCTGGGGAGGTGAGACAGCTCTGAGGTTGGTTCTTGAGCTTTGCCTACAGTCTTTCATAGCTGTCCTTGCCCAGCAGTCTTGTGCTTTCCAAATTCTGCTCTCCCTTTGAGAAACCAGTACCCACAGGATGAGTTTTTAAATGGTCCTGTTGGTAAGAATGTTAAATTGCTGCAGAGGGGAATCTGTTTGCAAAGTTTTGCATTAGTAGCCAATTATTTAAGCGTTTTGACAGCACTAATTACTTGCTGTGTTAATATACCTGCCAGCAAACAACTGTTTAATATAGATCAGAATGATGGAGGGCAGCAGAGTTCTCTTCTCTGTGATAGATTATGGGCAATAAATCTTGTCACGTCACAAAAGTCGGGCAGGGCCTGATGGATTAATTTCCCTTCCACATGTTAGTGTGGCAGCAGAAGCTGTTTGCTCATTTTCTGGTGATTTGGAGAGGGTGTGTGTGAGAAGGGAGAACTGTTTTGCTCTGTGGAGCATATGGGGATGGAAGGAACATGCGAAGCTTAAGGTTCTATCTTCAGTGCAGTCRCCAGAAACTTAACCTTGATTGATTTGGGGAGGAGGAGGAGAGTTTGCAGCGTCGTTGCAGATCATAGAAAAAACAGCTGCTAGTCCAGAGGCTGCTGCCCACTTAAAGAAATGCTGCAGCTCTGCCTGGAGCTGCTGAGCAAGGCATTGTGTCTGAAGGAACCCAGCTAAAGGCTTTCATTGACACAGCAAGGGGCTAAGTGCCTGCGTGGAGGAGGTGCTTTGGCAAGGTTGCGGCCTTCTGCAGCCTGTTTGGGCCTATAGCTCTTTGTCCATACAGGGAGCAAGAGGCTAGTAAAGGGATGATTTTTGCCATGGCAGGTTTTAAGCCACAGAGTATTGCTTTCAGTGACCTTGCTGTTTCTAGACCCTGAGTGGGGTCAGAATGACCTCTGTGGTGCGACAATTAATATGTTGTCCTGTACCTTGTCTCCTCATCTGGACTCCCGCACTCTGATTCATGTTGTAGAATAGGGAGGCAAAGTGCTTCATGTATTTAGAGCTTTTGAGTTTGAAGTAGCTGAAGCCAGCTGAAATGTTGTCTAATTGCTCTAGGATAGAGGGCAGAGAGCACCATTTTAGGTGCAGCATGTTGAAATTTCATTAAAAAATGTGCTAGGATGAACTTTTTGGAAACATTTACTCAAAAAAAATCCCCCCAAAACAACACCCCAAACCCTAGTGTTGCAGCCGTCTGTTTGGAATGGAAGAAAAAAGGAGGGGATGAGTTTCTCAGTTAACAAAGAATTAAAGCCTCTGAAATGTTTCCGTATTTCAATTAGCTCAATAAATACATTTGCTTCCAGTATGTCTGCATGTGTTTCCCATGATATTCTGGTAAGAGAAGTGATTGACAGGAATTTCCTGAACTTAGTCAGGGCTTTGGGCAGGCACAGAGAGGACTGGACCTTGCAGCGTCTGTGGAGCTTCTKCTTCTATATGCTCCGCGAGGCATCGTGCCTGCTTAAAGAGCATTATGTCCCAATGCAGAGCTATGCCTCTGTACCTCAGCCAAGCCCAGTGGCTCTTTGTCCTTGTTTGCTGATTACAAATAACATGCAAAGGTTAATTACATTAGCTTTGTCATTAACAAATAGGATTTTTTTTTTTCCCTTTGGAAGCTTAACCAGTTGACTGGGAAGGAGAAAAAGATGCCAAATGTACATGTGCCATGTGCTTACTGCGATCGCACTGCACCTTGTGTGGATGTTTACCCTGTGGCAGGAAATATAGGTTTGAACATAAGGAGAGGCCTACATGGAAATATTTCATGGCCATTGTTCATTTGACACATCAGTTCTCAGAGCTGGCCGCTGTACTGCATTGTCTGTATCTGCCTGCARCCATTCTGGGTTTTGTAAAGATTTTCCCAATATTTGACAATTAATCTTCTGGCAGCAAGTCATGTTCCATAAAAATGTTTCTTGTGACTTGTTGATATCTGGTAGGTGGTTGGAGTAGCTAGTTATGTACTATTTAAACAATGATGACAGTAATAAATTATATTCTATATAGGGCAGATTCATCTTGGAGTAGCTCAATGTGTTTGGCTAAATATTGGTGTAGATAACTTCATCAGTTGCTGAATTGCAGCTGCTTTGGGGTTGAAAAACAGCAATTGTTTTAACAGCTTGCAGTATGCAACAGAAAGTGAAGGCCTTTTTACTAATCTGAAGCCTCAGAATAGAGGTGTGGGTAGGCAGACCAGAATTACCCTGTCACCCTGCTTGGGGTTGAAAGTGAGAATGGATCTGCTGGATCCAGAACTGATACAGGAGGTTTTGCAAAATCTTAGATTTGATTTCCCCAAAATCTTAGGTTCGAGCATCCATTACAGTAACWTATTTCATCACGTTTCTAGATCTGCCCTTATTGGGGAGAAAATTCAGGCAGGTGCTTGAACATAGTTGCATTTTTTCCACATAAACACTGTTTCTGTCTTTTGTCCTATGGAAATTCAGGTCTATCTTATATTTATTTATTTGCTCTCTCGTTTTCCTCTCACCTTTCTATTGCTTATTGACCTAGATACACTGAAGCCTTGACAGATCCCAGCTACAAAGGACAGATTCTTACACTAGCTAACCCCATAATTGGGAATGGTGGAGTGCCTGACACAGCTGCTTTGGACGAAATGGGCCTCAGGAGGTTTTTAGAGTCTGATGGAATCAAGGTAACACCAGAGTTGATCGTGGGGATTGGGGTGGAGGGGGCGCTAGAAAGTTGGGCTTTTGCATCTGTGCATCAAAAAATTTCAGCCTCATAGAAATGGAAAGGAATCAACAATTCTTAACTTTTTATTTGTTTTTCTTCTGGGTATTGACCTCTGCAGGAATGGTGGCAGCAGATACTGGCTTGCTTTCTATACCAGACTATGTGCTRTCTGAAAGTAATGTCCTATTAGTGATACACAGGGCACATTTTGTGAACTGCTGTCCTGGATGGCTTTTTTTTCACATTCCCTTCCCAATAAGATAAGTCTGTGTCTGCCCAGGACTGGCTGCCACAGAGAAATAAATGCCAGAGAARCTCCTGTGTGCATAGATTTTTCTCTGTGTACCTGCACTGTCACACACAGGGGAGGTGACGGTTGTGTGCAGAACGTGGTACTTGCTAGTGCAGGAACCAATACTTAGGCTGTACTGGAAGCTGTGCTGTCCCAGCTAGGCTTCTCTTGAGGGACTGAATCATGTCTCTGGCCTGTACAGTCTTTCCTGACCCAACTGGTAGCATATAATAAATTAAAGGAAGCCATATGGTGTTCTGGCCCATTCTGTCATTAAAAATTATCAATGTAGTGGGGTGTAGTATTGTACTGGATGAACAGACATTCCAGGAGAGATTTTCTAGTGCTGGAGGAAGGATGTAGCTGGTTCTTTTTTCCTGAGTAAGAATAAAGGAACAACGGGGGAAATTTAGGTAAAGATCAAAAGTTAATGCTGGTAAGTGTGTTCCAAAAGAGCAGCATGTCAAAGCAACTGAGAAGCCCATTTCTGCACTGTAAGGCCATCTTTGATGGCCCAATGTATGAAGGGGCCACAAAGAAGAGGGAAAGTCTGTGTGCTTTCTAGGCATCCCTTTGCATTGGCTAGGAGCAGGAGTGTATCCATGTGGTAGTGGCAGTACTGAAAAATGAAACATAATCAAGTAACTCCAGTGCCAGTGAAATGCTTTATCTGTCCTGAGGTGAAATGACTCCTCTATAAGCTGCTAACAATGGAAGTGGAGTTGCCTTTTGAAAAGAAATGCCACTTAAAAATGAAAAGCTTTCTTAAAAAAAAAAAAAAAATCCCACCTTCCCCCAAAAAAGAAAACAGGGCATGTTTTCTCAGTTCAAGCAAATTTGCAGCTTTGCTTACCTGGAAGCCAAATTCTTTTATGAATTTTCAACTAAAATGACCCAGGTAGGATCATGACAGAGCATGGAAACATTTGTATTTGCCAGTTACTTGTTCTATGCACTTCCACTGTGAGGAACGAATATTACTTTCTTTTCATTGTATGAAAACAGCCACCAGGTCAGAGAATGGTCTGTTTAACCTAGGTTCTTGTCCATGATACGACTTGCAGTGGATGAGAAGTGAAAACCTGGAAGGTAGAGGACAAGTAGAGCGTGAACCTTCAGTGTAAAATGCCATTTCTTCTCTCTGCAGGCTTCAGGTTTGGTTGTGTTGGATTACAGTAATGAATATAGTCACTGGCAGGCTGCTCGGAGCCTGGGAGAGTGGTTGCAGGAAGAAAAGGTGAGAGAGCCAGAGGTWACTGCATTATGGAAACAGACCTGTAGGGTCTAGGGGAAAGAACTGCTGGCCTTGTGCTGGTAACTACTCTTCTCCTCTGATGCCTTTACCAGTCTGTACTGGGCTCATCCTGTGTTTGCTAGTTCTCTAGTTCTTCATTTTTCTTTTTCAAAATACAAAGTTATTTCCAAGATCTGTTCAGCAGAAATGTTAATTAAATGGGGATATCTGGTTCTTTATAAAAATCGTCCGCATTAGGTTACATTCTCTCATCAGTAGTGCTGTTCCTAGTGGTTGCCACAGTCATAACCTCAAAAGATGTTTGTTCCCAAAACCCCGTTGCCTTGAAGGCAAGGGAATCAAGGATGTGTCAGTAGAGATATACGCAACTGGGAGAGGTTAGGGGAAATAAGGCAAAATGGGGCTCAGAAATGAGGTAGGGATTTGTCACATTAACTTTTTTCTTTTTTTCCCCTATGCTTTTTAGTGCAGAAACTAGAAGATTTCGAGAAGAAATCTATTTATGAGTGAGAATAGGGACAAGTATGCGGGGAAAAAAAATAATAGGTAGTAAAGCTGCTAAGAGCTAGTGCTCCCTAACCAAGGATGTGCTTTTGTGAGCAAAGTGATCTTGGCTGCTCAGTTCCTCGGTCTGAACTGCTTGTTCTCCAACTTGCTCTTCTCTAATGTTTCCTTTAGGTGCCTGCTCTGTATGGGATTGACACCAGAATGCTATCCAAATTAATTAGAGACAAGGTATGATCCCCTTCCCTTGCTCGAGGTGCATTAAACTGGTCATTACTGGACCCTTTTTCTGACATCGCAGCTGACTGGGGTAGCAGTAGTAGCTGCTGGGTTGCCTTGACCTCAAGGTGCTGCTCAGATGCTCATGCTCTTCCAAAGGCTCTGTGTCTTGTGTACGGCTGTGGCACTGTTTATATCCCACGGATCTCCCTCTCCTTGGCTCTGTTCCAGGTTTCCTCTTCTATGTATGTGAGCCAGCGCAAGCTGATTTAAGTGACAGGCGTCAGGTAGATGTGCAGACACTCAGAGAGGCAGCAACGCTTCTGTGGGATTTTGTGCACATTAGTTTGTAGGCAGAACCAGCTCTGTTCAGCAGAAACTCCTCTGCTCCCTAGAGACATAAAGGAATGCTTACATTGACCTAAACTGGATTACTAACTCAGGCCAATTTTCCTTGCCTGAAGCAAGTTATTTTTTAATAGTCATTATTTTTTTCTGGTTCCTGAGAGCTGACAATTGAAGGACATGTGCAGGATTATGTTAGTGAATGGGGGTTAATGTTAAGGTACATTTTACATTGACTAAAACAGCGATCAAAGCCACTCTGAATATAAATTGTTGTGCCTCTGGGGTTCTTCCTTTGTAATAGATTATTTGAAGAAGCTCTTTTCCATTTTGTTTAGATGATCAATTTGCAATCTGCAGTCCAAACCCACACCCTCATTCATTTTGTGGAATAAAATATGAATGACCCAGTTTGAATAGAAGAATATATGCAGAAGTGAATTCTTATGGGAAGGTGGGAGGTTGTCTGGCTCTTAAACAGCAGACAAATGCACTACAATGTTTAGTTCAATGGAAAATGGCAGTACATTTTCTGCTTTCTTGATAGATGCCATTTAATGGATCATCATTCCTTTCACCCAAAGTAAATATACTTTCAATATTTATCCAGTAGCTTAGCAGACAGTGTATGGCAGCAAGGCACATTATATATAGAGAGAGAGTCCAGCGCAGGGCTATGAAGATGCTCGGAGGGCTGGAGCACCTGCCCTATGAGGAATGGCTGCAGGAGCTGGGCCTCTTCAGCCTGGGGAAGAGAAGACTGAGAGGGGATCTTATCAAGGTGCCTAAGTGCCTGAAGGGAGGGTGTCAAGGGGATRGGGACAAACTCTTTTCAGTTGTCCTGTGTGACAGAACAAGAGGCAACGGGCAAAAACTGAACCACAGGAGGCTCTGCCTGAACGTGAGGGGGAATTTCTTCACTGTCAGAGTGACAGGGCACTGGAGCAGGTTGCCCAGAGAAGATCTCCTTCTCTGGAGATCTTCAAGGCCCACCTGGATGCAGCCCTGTTTAACATGCTCTAGGTGACCCTGCTGAGCAGGGGGATTGGACTAGATGATTTCCAGAGGTCCCTTCCAACCTTACTGATTCTATGATACTGGGATTCTAGTGGTGTTGGTTTATGTTTTTTTAAAATGATGCACAATGTAACCTTTTCCCTCAGTCTTCTCAATCAGTGTTTTTTTTTGAGGGGGGGGAGGGGCGCATATTTCACTCCCTGCCCTTTTATAAATGGGGGGGAGGGCGTGTGAGAACAGGGCTTAATTGTGATAAATGCATAAATGAGCAGTAACTTGTTAAATCAGATTCTAGAGGTAGATGCGAGGTACCATTTCACTGAGTAACCCAGTGTCAAGGTAAGCCACAGAGTGCTTGGGAGTTGGCGAGGGCTTTGTCATCAGCTTTTGTTGGGCTGGCTTCAAGGGGAGGTAGGGTGTCAGCCACAATTAAGAGCAAAACTCTGCCTTTAAAACTTAACCCTAGTAGCACATAATGACAATGTTAGATCCTGGGTCTTTCTTGCYTTAGGGAAGTAGTAAGGATATTTGAGACAAGCACCAGTTTAGGGTAAGAATATTACCGTAAGAAGGGAATAATTCCTTCCCAGAGTCATAACCAGATGCTTTGGAGCGTGCTGTTTTTCCTCTGCACTGGCTCCTTCTAGCTCCAACTAGCCTTCCTTCCATGAATCTTCTACTTTCTTTCTGGGCAATGGTGGTAGCTGCAACCTGGAYGATACTTCACGTAGATCACCAGGCCTGCAGCATTGTTGCCTCGTTTGGTGCTGCCAATAAAGGAAACTTTCTAAGTTCTGTCTTGCTGAGGTCAGTGAACCAGTTTGCAGGCAGTACATATTACTCATGGAGGTATCAGTGAACCCATGAGCTGTCCCAGTGTGTATGTTAGTGTGATATCCACAGGGCAAGCTGCATTTAACATGTTTTTATCATTGCAGTGTGACGTATTGAAAAGGTGATCAGCAACCACTGACTTAGCTGTTTCACTTTTCCCTTCCCATCCTTGAAAGGTTTTTTATTGCCTGCCTTGTCCCACTGTTGAAGTAGTTAATCCAAGATTAATTCGCTTGATTTAAGAGTGGGGCAAAGCCAAAATGGGGAATTTCCACTGAGTAGTTTAATGGGCAAAAGATGGAGGARGACATGCTGGCAACTGCTGGCTTCTGTGGGTGATAAGAGCAGCAAAGAGCAGARCTTACTGGAGGTAATTTTTTTTTAATAGCTCATTCAGAAAACAGCTGTGCTGACCTGCCTCCCAAACAGCTTTTCTTTACAGTGGCTCTGCTGCCTTCCAGCTACCCGCAGTGGGTGGTGGAAGACCTCACAGAAGGCTTCCAAGCCAAAAAGCTGCAAGCTGCCTTGTGGATTGCTCCCAGACTTACAAAACAGGGATTTGGGGAGCTGAATTTTGATCCTCCTGGAAGACAACCCATTTTACTGTCACTAGACAGCTTGCCAAACTGCCTATTAACAGGTTTTACTGCTGGCAGTGCCTCTTCCCCAAGTGGAGGCTGTTTAAACAGCTTTTTGATACCAAGGAAAGCTTATAAACTTCTGAAGTTGCAGAAAGTGGTTATAAGCTGTCAAGAAACCATCTCCAAGCAGCTGTTCTAGTTCCTCTGCTTGTCATCACCTGCCATAGTATTCACAGCTGCTTCTTTGCTCATGCTTAGCTGTTTACTGTTGTATTTCCACAGGGCACTGTACTTGGGAAGATTGAATTTGAAGGTCAGCCTGTGGAGTTYGCAGACCCAAATAAGCAGAACTTAATTGCAGAAGTGTCAACCAAGGTGAGAACTTCTTCTGTAGTCCCAATGCTGCATGCTTTGAATATTAACTGCTTCCCATTTGCACAACAAATTGTCTATTTTGCCCAAACAAACAGTTTGGAGACCTTTTCTAAACTATGTACCTTTTTAGACCTTTAAAGGAGTGTGACCATAACATCGTCTTCCTAGAATCCCTGTCTTATCAGTAATCTGGGCTGACTTGTTTTGGTGCACAGTAGTTGCTTAGTTTCACTTACATAGTTACCATGAAGGCATATGGCACACTGGATGATGTATGCTGTGTTCTGGAAAGTGCAGGTGTAGACTTTTGCTGTCATCATAGGACCATTCATTCCCTCGTTAGGATCTTTAAGATCAATGGGACTCTGGAAGAGCTCTGCAAATGGTTGCTTGGGTACTTTTCCCCACATGAGCTGGTGTGTTAGTGGCATAAGTGAGAAACAGTCGTGAGCAGAATGGGCATTGAGCAAGTGGGAGTTTGAAGTGCAACCTGTGTCCACGCTTGGCTTTACATGGGCGACTAGCTGCCTGGAGCCATCTGACTCCGTAGGCTGCCTTGCAGATTTCAGCCTTGGGAATCTCACCAACTCATGCCAAGGTCTCCACTGTATTTCGAGTCAGGGCCTTGTTGCTGTGCGGAAGGATGGCAATTGCTGATTGAGATTTTTCATGATGTATGATTACAAGATGCAGGCGGAGCCATTTTCAGCAGTAAGTCAGCAATAGGTAAGGTTGCTGATGCTAAACTCTGCAATTACTAAGAGAGAATTACTCTAAAGACATTGCAAGTAGCATCTAAAAAGGAGATACAGTAAGATTAACAGAGCTTTCGTGATCTCGTTATGTTTATAACTTCATTTTATAGGCGTAAAAAGCAACATCACAAATAAAGCTGACAATGAAGTAAGCTGTTCAGTGTTGGTAATTACTGGACATGATAATCTATCTGTTACCAAACAGCTATTTTCATGTAAATTGGGATGCAGTAAAGCCAGGAATCTGTTTGTCAATTATACATTGGAAGTGACTGATTGATAACCCCCACCCCCAGATGCCGGTGGTGTAGGCTGTATTTGCTACAGGTGGGAGAATGTAGAAAGTTGCCGATGTTTTGGAGGAACTTTCAGCAGAGACTTATTTTGGTGTATGTGATGGTCAGCATCCCACCAGACAAGAGGTGTTGAAGCGTTTGAAGCTACTAGSTCACTTCTGTCTGGACATGCAGTCCGCTGTACTCTTTTCATTCCAGAGTTTTTCTTCTCAATGACTATTTGCTTGCAGCCTTCCCACGTCATATTTCCAGCCACTTTTAGACTCAAATTCTTTATGTTTGTTTATAGACTGTGCAGTAAGCAGATGAGGGAAATCCTTTGTCTTTGGAAGGAACATACTTAATAGGTCCCTGATCCAGTTCCCAGTCTGGTTTCCTGGCTATACRTAATTCTGGCCAAATGCTGGGGTCAGTGCTCTGCGATTCAGAGGCAGCATGAATATGAGAAGTGGTATGGGGAATGGATGTGAAGAGAACAACATCTAAAATCAGTCTCGCTGCTGAAGGAAATATGTTAACAAATCACAGTGTAAATAATTGGACAGAGGAAAGTTCTGAGATGAAAGTGATTAAAATAACTCAAGCAGTTTTCTTCCCTCTGACAATTAGAACAATCAAGGAGACCCCGTGAGGGTGATCTTTACTTYGTGGTTTTTCACAGATCTTCAAGTGTGGGTGCTGTGAGGAACTGAGGGCTCTCTTAAAGCCCTTTTAAAAAGGAAGGTGAATTTTTCTTAAGGGACTCTGGCACACAGTATCAGTTGCTTTCAGTGAGAACTGAGCAGCTCAGTTCCCTTGATACTTTTGAAGCGCAGTTCCCAGAAGCCAGAGGGCAGCAGGTGGAAGAAGAACTATATTGTTGTCAGTTCCACCATGGAAAAAAAAATCCATTTTTGTATTGGTGACCATGAAGGTGTTGTCGTATTTGCTTATCAAGGACAGCATGAGTCATATTAGAAGCCTTGAGGGATCTGTCAAGACTGAATTTCAGCAGAATTTCCATTCCATTCGTTCTTGAAAAAGGAACTGTAGCAACCTATAAATAAGTTGCCACCTACTTACAATGTGTGAACCACCAGATATGTTCTGATACAACCTCTGCTTTCAGCGTTACACAGCAGGAGTTGTGACAGCAGTGGTCACAACTACTGGCTCAGTGTAAGTCATGTACACTCAGAGGAGGATTGTGGACCATTGGCGGTTTGTGTGCTGCAGTCTGCAACCTTGTCGTGAAGGGAGGCAACTCCCCGTGTCCCATCTCTTCCTCCTTTGCTCCTGACACAGCAGTCAGTTACTCCAGATGGTGAGCAGAGCTGTCCTCACACAGGACGTGTTATCGTGCACATCATAAACATCTCTTGATCTCGATCTTTGAAGATAAAGGATCAAACAAAGATTAAATTAGGATAATGCAAAGGGAGGTGTTGTAATATCCTGCTAATAAACTTCATCTTGGGCTCCCCGTAGAGGAGATGCTTTTCTTTCTGGTTGGTGGTATTCCTTCAGTGAAAAGGTTATTTGTTACCTAGCACCAGGCAGAATGAGCATGAAGTTTAACATCTCTTCATAAGGCGGCCCAAGCAACCAAGGTGCCAAGGAAGCTGGTTAAAAAGGACTTACTTAGTGTTAAAAGAAAAAAAACAAAAACACTGGTGTGTTGAACAAGAGAATAGCCACTTTGGATGAAGTACAATCAGGAATATCAGCTTTCAGGAGCTAAGCTTAGCTTGGGGTAAGCACGGGGTGTTTTTTTGGTTTTGTTTTGGTTTTGTTCTTTTTTTTTTTCCTTTTTTTTTTTTTTTTTTTTTTTTTTTTTTTTTTTTTTTTTAAGAAGGAAGAAAGGTGCCTTGCCTGCTCATTGTCAAGGCCCGTATAACATACAGTAGTGATTTGACTTCCCCATCTTGCAGCCTTGTTTGGAACCAGTAGACAAGTGGCTGTACAAAGCAAGATGGTCTAGATTTGGGACTGAGGCAGATGGCCCATGATGGCAGTTTACATTGTACAGTTGAGTAAGGGGCAGAAACTGGAAGAGGAGGTGCCAAGAGAGGTATTGCCTGACACGTAAAACTCTCGGAGCCGTATAAACATGGGTCATGCTCATGGCAGATGACTGGTCTATACTGCTGTGATGCACCAGAGATCATAGAATATATCCAGCTGTGGTATATTTTGATCTTAATGTGACCAGAGGGTCAGAGTAGTCTTTAAATGTGATGGATCTTTAGCCAGTGCAAAGAGGTCTTGCTCCATTGGCATCGGCAGAAGGACTTCTCTTCAGCAGAGACTCTCTCCCAGTATATCTGGCATTTCTCTTGGACTTCAAAAATCTGTGAGAATTTGCTTGCTACTTCACTGGTAATGAGGTGAAGCACAGCAAAGAAGCTGTTGTCATTAGCTATGGAAACATCTGATGTTTTCAGGGATTGCTGTTACTGCTGTAAYTAATATATAGAGCAGCATTAAAGCTTCCACTTTCATAGAAAATGAAAGAAGCATTAATGGCTGGCATTTCTAGAGATTGTTAAGCAGCAGTTGCTTCATGTTAGTCAACAGTCATTCTGCTACCCATCCTCCCTGTGTTAGAGAAGGGTAATATATAATTTACAGCATAGTCTGTCTTTTTTCTAATCCTACCAACAGGAAATCAAAGTCTATGGTAGAGGGAATCCAATTAAAGTGGTAGCCGTTGACTGTGGGTTGAAGCACAACGTTATCCGTCTGCTGGTAAAGGTAGGTGAGTGCTTTATATCCTGCATCTCCTGCTTTGCTGTGGTATGAGCCTTGTCTGTGGGCTGTCCCCCACACCCAGTGTGTGCTCASTAGACCTTCATTCTACCAGGATATAGTCATTCTAGCAGCAGTTTAACTCCTAAAATGGGATACAATTTTGGGATGATTCCTGGGGACTGGATAATGTTTTCTGAGCTTCGTAGATAGTACCTGAGGTGGGGAGTAAGCGTACAGTAGCCTTTCAGCCATGAGAAAAACTGAAAGGTGAACTTAGAASAACAACATTGCAAATGAACAAATGAACATTGCAGATGAACAAACATTGCAAAAAAAAATTAACTTATTTTTGACAGTGAGGATTGTGAAAGGCTGAGACACAGAGGCCCGGAAAAGTTGTGGAGTCTCCATCCTTGGAGATGTTCAAAACTCAACTAAGCAGTGTCCTTGGCAACTTGATCTGAAGTTGAAGTTAGCCCTACTTTGAGCAGGAATCGGAGCAGATTACCTCCTGAGCTCTCTCCAGCTTAATTTATTATTTAATTCTATGATTCTGTGARAATGACTTCCTGTAGTGAAGCTTTAGTGGTCCTTGCTTTTCTGGCCAGGTAGGAGGAATGAAGGTGGTGTCCTCCCATTTTCTAGATGAATAGCTTTTCCTCATCTCCACTTTTAATTCATGTAAATGTTCATCTCATTTTTGATGTGCAGGACTCTTTTTCTAGCATGTCACAGAAGGAAGCTGTGARGCCCTAAGTTAGCAGTTAAAATGAGTGCACGGTGTAAGAGGGAACAAAATGGATGCATTTTATGTATGTACGTTTTTGTGTCCAGTTAGTAGCTTTTGATTCCATTAGTGAATTTCAGACAAACTTGACAAACACTGGTAAGATTAAAAAGTACTAAATTCTTACCATTTTGTGGAAGTAATCTGGACAGATAGTAGAGAGAAGCCTCATTATTATCCCTAATGAAGGAAAGGCTGAAATCTGATCTCAGCCTTTGTGGGACATCAGAGAATGGGAACAGCCTCCAGACTCAAATTCATTTGTTCAACTGCTCCCTCTATTGCTTGTTCCCCTCTATTTCTCTCCCAGCGAGGTGCAGAAGTGCATTTGGTTCCATGGGACCATGATTTCACCAGCATGGAGTATGATGGACTTTTAATTTCTGGAGGCCCGGGGGATCCAATGAAGGCCCAGGAGGTGATTCAGAATGTTAGAAAGGTACAGTGCAATAGCCACAGGCCAATTTTCTTATTTTCATTTATTCATGTGCCTGAAATCTRAACAGTTGGTTTCACTAACATGTTATGGACCATTTAGTCATTTCATGCGTCTGCCACATTCCTCATCTCTGTCTGCTGAGAGTTATGTTTCCAGACCAGTGGTTGCCATAGGGCTGCGCAGACCCTGATGAACAGTAATGAATATGAGCGTGAATACAACCATTACCTTACCAGTGCCTTGAAGCACCCTGTGGCCATTCAGCACCGCTGTCAGCTTATGAAAGAGCAGCGCTGTTTTCATGGTTGCTTCCATTTGAAATAATGTCATGCTCTAAATGGCACTGATACAAATTGCCATTGTTCGTTCCCCAGGAGCAGACCTGAGACATCAAGCTGTGCTCAGAGGTTTCCATTTAAAATGGAGAAGAGGAAACTTGCCTCCATATGCTTTTGCCACCTTGACTTCAGTCTTTTCCCAGGTCCATGTGACTGCTATGAGGGAACTGTGGGAGAGCTGGGCTTACTGCAGGGTTTATGCTGGAGCTGCTGAACAGAGGCACTTCAGTACCTCTTGAAAACCTTTTCATTTTAGGTCCTGGAGAGCAATCGCCCGGAGCCGTTGTTTGGAATCAGCATGGGCAGTCTAATCACTGGAATAGCAGCTGGAGCTACTTCCTACAAGATGCAGATGGCCAACAGGTGCGGCAGCACTGCAACTTCTCAGAGCCCTCACACACTGGCTCAGCATTGCAAAATGCCACAGAGCAGCAATACTTTGCTTCTGAACTGCGTTACGAGGAGCTAGTATGGCAGTAACATTACTTCATTCCAGACATCTTCCTTGCCTTAAATTTAAGCTGCGTTGTTGTGCATTGCTTTTTTCGAGGATGCTTTGAAAGTATTTGTTCTAACTTGTCCCAATTAAACTGAAGGATAATGAAGTTTCTACTAGGATTTATCGTTTTGAGTGGCTACCAGTACTGTACAGCTGCTACTGAACTGCTGTTGGTTTCCCCACAGCTATCAGCTGTTTGTAACTGTGGCGTTTGGACACATTCTGCACTTCCTTCCCCTGTCCTCTGACCCTTTCATTCCCCACTTCTCTTTCAGAGGGCAGAACCAGCCTGTTCTGAGTGTGGTGAATGGACGGGCTGTTATCACTGCCCAGAACCATGGTTATGCCATTGACAGCTCTACCCTCCCACCTGGCTGGAAACCTCTTTTTGTGAATGCCAATGATCAAACAAATGAGGTGAGCACATGCTTTCTAGATACCTACACATCACAACCTTTAGAGAGTGAAGACTATCTCCCCTTTATTTCATCCCCTGGAAGCTTGCTGTAGGGTTACAACTMGTCATCAGGATTAAACTTGATGATCTGATTATCTCCTTTATGGGGACTTGCCTTACAGCCCCMAAAGGAATGAACCATTGTCAGTGTTCTTCATACTAGCCCAACATATTGGATCATGGCGAGGACTTCATGATTTCCCTTGAAGAGCTGCACTAATAACTTCTGTGACTTCCCGGCTGGTAGTGGTGCTCACTCCTTTGTCGTTGTCTTTACAGTTAGTGCCACAGGGACACTAATCTATGCTACTGTCTTGTGTTGGCTTCTATTTTGCCCAGCATAGAAAAGGAAAATTATTACAGTCTGATTTGGTCTGTTAACATAGAATTCCAGAAACTAAAGGTCAGGAATTAAATTTCCTCCTATGATCAATAGAAAGGGGTAGTTGCCTCTTGAGAACAACTTAGAAGATATATGATAGAGACTTCTTGTCATGTGTCCTCCAAGTAAAAAACAAAAACAAAAAACAAAAGCCTTGGCCTTGGGAGGTTCACAACTGAACAAGGAAAAACATAGGAAGAAAACGGTATCCCATAGCTCAGATTTGACAAGGTCAGGTAGTCAGATAAATCTCAGGCTTTGTAATTGCCCATTTTAAGTCTTGACCGTTAAGCCTAGCTGCTGTGCAAGTCTGTAAGGTCTTGTTATTTATCAGAATAGCGCTGAAAATAAGATGTTTTTAAAACTAATTTTCCTGATGGGAGTATGCCTCTGTATAATTTGGTATAAGTGCCCCGCATCGAGTCTTTTAGRTTGAACAGTGCTGTTCTGGCATATTCTGGCTATGCTTTGCAGGAACAGCAACTTCCAGCTGATGTTTTTAGAGCAAGTTTGTTGTTTGCCACTTGGTGGTGTTTTCATCTGTACAGACCTGTCTAAACAGAGACAAAAATTACTAAACAAGATCTTAATACAAAAAGTGTACAACTATTCGGCTCAACTTTTGAAGTGAGTTTGCTTTGGCTGTGTTGACAAACTGAATCCTTCCATCCCCAGGCCTTTCATGTTTGCTTTTGCTGGCGACTGGAGGTAAGTATGATGGTAAGTATGATTGATGCGGATTTGGTGCTGACAGATATGGTCCTTTAGCTCACAGAAGAGAACGTCATGCTTCTAGATCCAAAGGACTTAAGTCTCATGTCATCACCCGATTTATGCAGAAGCACCATCATACTTACTCCAATCACCAGCTAAAGCAAAGGACTCTATCTGTCAGCACCAAATCAGCATCAATCTCATAAACTTCCGTAAGTTGTCTGTATGTGGGAGAGGGACAAGGAGCAAYGTTGGTTTAGCATGGGATGTACAGACAGGAACAAGGTTGGATGGGCTGTCATGTGTAGTTTGTTGCGTTCCTCTACTTGGAAAAGAGGAGGCATTTCCTGGGCCTGACTGGACCAATCACAGCTGGGCAGGACCAACACAAGTTTCCAAATCCTCACAAGATAAGGTGTGAATATTTTAAAAGGTGTTTTTAAGTAACTAGAAATAACATGAACATTCAGAGAAAATGTGACAGGCTGATGACATTCTTCCCTTGGAGGGCAGTAGCTTGTACCATAATGGATCAGCTGTGGTGAGGAACTCATCTCTCATCCCTGTCCTATTCCAGCATCCCACCCTACAACTCTGAATGGCGCTGTTGCACTACAGCAGCTGCTGGGACTCTGTTGTCCCTCCTTATAGGGAAGCAAGTTGTATCGGAGAAGTATTTTCCTGTATTCCATCTTGTGGAAATTCTCCATCTGCATCTGGAACCGGGGGCCATTGGCAGTGGCAGGATTGTTTCCCTGTGGACCATACTGCTTGATGCTGTCAGGCCACAGAAATGAGCAATCTGATTCTCCTGGCTTCAAGTGAAGCTTCAAGCAGCATATCACCTTAGATCCTTCAGAGCTATTGTTCGTCCAGAGCAGTGGTCCTGCTTTGTCACATACCTGAAAATAGGTGAAGGAAGACATTGGTGAGGCTCTGTGTCAGCATTTAAAGTGAGTTATGGAAGGCTGAAGTAAAGAGCATGAGCAAATTTCATATCTCCTCCAACAGAACCAGCCAGATCAGGACAGTAAAACCAGTTCTATAACAGCCGCCTTCAAGGTGATGTCGTCTTGTTGTGTACATTTTTCTTCTTCACCTGGTCCAGTGTTAACTCTGGAAGGCGATTAGCAAATCTGCTCTGTGAAGCTCTTACAGTTTAATAGAGTTTGCTATGTAATGGCATCAATGCCTTCATTTTGCTTCTCAGCCACGCACAGTCCGGTGTGTTGCACAGGTTCACACTTGGAGTGTTAGCAAAAGAGCAAGAGGCTCTTTGACTTACCAGATAAGTTGTTTGAAGACTGGGAATGAAATGAGTTTCAACTTGGCAGCCCCTAAATTAATCACAGTCCCCTGGCCTTTAGTACATACAGGGGTAAGTACTCGCTTTCTATTCTCTTGCCTGTTAGCAAGGAGGTGTCTAAGACAATTGTTTTGATTTCTGCAGGGAATTATGCACGAGACCAAACCAATTTTCACAGCGCAGTTCTACCCAGAGGCAAGTCCAGGGCCAACAGACACAGAGGTACTGTACGGGGATTGATCTGRGTTTGCTTTGAGATGGTTTGTAGACTATAGATATATATTAGCTAAGGTGAAAAGTCTTTATGTTGTGATTGTCCTAAGTCTTGTTTTTAGAAAAGTCAGGATCCTAAAAGAGAGTGTAGCCATGCAAGGGCTCGTGCCTGCTTAGCTTGATCCGTAGCTAATTATAAGGAGCAGCAAGGCGTCTATTGACTTCTGTGTGCTCTGGATCAGTGACTCCATTCATATGACTTGTATGCTTTGAGTCCTGGTGGGATTATTTGTGTGTTGGAAGTTATTGAAGTGTTTAAGCCTTCACAGAATCAGGCTCAAGTCTCTTGTAGTTGAGGTGGTTGTAAGAGGAAAAAGAATCTATCTTATAGGAAAAAAAAAAATACCAACCAGATGCTTTGTAATAAAATCATTGACTTTCTAATACATTTTAGTTCCAATTTCAAATATAATAATTGCTGTAGAGTTATGTAAATGAATTCACACTTCCTCACTCTTGTTCTCCTAAGTGAAATGAAATTTTAATCCCCCATCTGTGACTTTGCACAAATTCTATAGCAATAGCAACTGGTTGTGTAGTCACAGAGTATGACTAAGCAGCAGCAGGGGATGTGGAAGGCAGGGAAGGCATGTCTGAATGTAAATACACTATTTAGCATTTCTTGAGAAAGCAAGCTTGAAGAATGCTTAGAAGTGATTTATTTTAATCTTGATATTGTTGATTAAGCCTACAAGTAAATCTCTAGATATCAAGAAGTTTCGTACCAGTCTGATTGACTTGTGTTTTTGAATTCTTTTAAATTCACCCTCAGCTATGTGTTTTCCCAGCCATGGCACACTTCAGCTGCTTGAATGGGTTTGGTAAACATCTTGCCTATCCTGCCAGACCTGCAGGATCTATTCTTACTYCTAGTACTAGGTGATTGCCTGCAACCAGCCTCAGGAGCCATATGGGCAGAAGCTTTGCACACTCAGAGCTGGGTGCAGCTGGAGCCTCCCCTGGCTGCTTGTGGCTGCCTGCACACCAGTGAGGGTCGCGCTGCCTCCTGTGCCTGGTGCTTGGTTGGCTGTGAGGCAGGCAGTGTGGGCAGGAGGCACATGGAAGCTGAAGAGAAGTTTTCTCCCATCTGCTCTGGAGCCTCCTCTGGAGGACAATACTGATCTAGTGCCACTGACATATAGATACACCTATTCAGATCCCAGCTCAGTAGCAGGCTTCATTCCATGTAGTTCCCTTGATCTAGTTAAGTGTATGGTCTTCTGATTTTTAACTTTYAATGCACAGTCATTTATTACACTGTCAGCTGTATATGAGCAGAGCACACAAACGTGATTTATATGTGTTTTCTCCCTGATACGACCTCACTTTCTTGAGTGCCGCTTTGTCAGGTATGTCAGAAGTCATTAAATAGATTTCAGATTTGTTCCCCGTCTTCTCTGATGGTGTAAATACACATCCTAAAGGAAGCAGAGCAGAGCTGATGACTTTAGTTCTTCAGTGGCCTGTTTTGTCCTTCTTTGCTTGGTATTTATTTAGTTCCACTTTGGGAATTAAATACATGTGTTTGTTTTTCCTAGTTCCTCTTTGATTCATTTATGTCACTGGTTAAGAAAGAGAAAGGCACCAGCATTGCCTCGGTCCTGCCCAAGGCTGGAGCGACAGCTTCCAGGGTGGAGGTCAGTGTACAGATACTCGTTATTCCTGCATGTCAGTTAGGCTAGAAACTGTTAAATCCTACTGAGCCCAGGATGCRAAATACATAGCCTGAAAAACTTACCGGGGATGACAAAGACAGGCTTCCCATACAAAAACCGTTAGATCTTTCTACCTATCTCATAGTCATCAGGTCTCTCTTGTTGTGTTATTAACTTGAGGAGGTTTTAAGATCTGACATTTCATATATTTTACTTTGTAGTCCTCCCAAGAAAGGAGCCCTCCTAACATATATAAGGTGTCCTGGAATAATCTGGCCGTGAGAGTTTGCCAGCAGCTTAATACTGATACTCTGTTGCTTAGCAAATAAGTCTGGAATTCCTAGTATGAGATGAATTTCATACAGTTTTACTATCTTAGAAAGCAGCTGGACTTCATGGGCAACYAGACTGAGGCATAGTTGTCTATAAGCACATGATACAATTAGCACATTTATTGTATGCCTTATGCATAAGTCATGTGTTTCTCTAACCAGCTATGCAGGGGAGAGGTTCAGTAGAACTATTCTTGGAAGTAAAATTGCAGTGTTTTTGAAGGTGACTCTTCTTCACTTCTAGAACTTGTTTTGTAATTTGAAGCTGTTCTGTGCTGCGCAGGCTGTTCATTCCCACCACTGTGGGAAACATGCTGACTGTTTCATACCATTTTGCACTTCTAGGTCTCCAAAGTTCTCCTCCTAGGATCTGGGGGTCTGTCGATTGGTCAGGCAGGGGAATTTGATTACTCTGGATCCCAGGCTGTGAAAGCCATGAAGGTGAGAGGATACTCTGAAAATGTTAGTCTAATTTAATTTTACTTTCCCTTCTCGTAACTTAACTATGATCATCCAGCTGTCACTGAGGCGGGGAAGCTAGTGAGAATTAATGACTGTAGGTAAATCTGACTGTTTTCTTCTGTTTGTGAATTTCTTGGTTGAGTGATCTGAGTTAACTACTCAGAATTATCTACCAGAGAGAAATTTCCTTGAGTTTGCATTGCAGTCTTTAAGCAGTTTGTTATTTGTGAAGGGTGACTGGTCACTCTAGGCTTGTCATATTGTCCTGTGTTCTGGTCGAACGAACGTAGATGAAGAGGAATATGGTCAGCAACATCAGAGCTGAAAGTACTGAAACTTTTGTGGCATGCAGACATACTGCAAGGCAGAATATTGAAAAAGGCTGAACTGTTAACTGCTATCAAGACCGACATGCACAAGATTTTGAGCCTCTTACCAAGATACTTTTTGTAAAGGTTGAGATATGTATACACACACACACACACACATATATATATATACACACACATATATACACACACACACACACACATATATATATATATTAAATAGGATAAAATTTTTAAAGTTCATATATATTCTAACCTTTGTTCCCAGAATAGATTCATAATTTTAAAAGGAAAAAATGAAAAAAATTGTTCCTTGGGATGAATTTTGTCCTGTAAACTTACTGCCCAGTTTTTGCTGTTCCTTTTCTGAAGATTGTAGGTATTTATGCTTACTGGCATGAGCAAAAGTGCGTGTGTACTCCTGCATGTGCCTGAGAAATGCATGCTTTTGAGGAGATGCACGTTTTACTTGCAGCCCCCTGCATAGTCAACATGTGTCATGGGTTTTCTGCATGCCATTCCTAAGTGAATGCATAGTGCAGTTAGGTCCTTATGTGGAAAGGCTCATCTCCAGCTCTGGCTGTTTCATGCTGCGAAAGTACAAAGCCTCTAGAAAGGTTGCTAGGAGAAGAACTCATGCTAGGAGAGGGGGTGGCAGAAGGACATCAGTATTCCTGCAATAGGGTTACCGTTGGTAACGTAACAGTGGCGTGGCAAGATGTGATTGTTGTCTAACCTCATGTGAAGGAGGAGGAGAGCTTGCAGAACTGTCACAGATCCAGAACAGATGCAGCAACCTCTTTCAGACAAGTTGAAGATTGCGAGCAGTTCTGCGACCAGTCCTGCTTGAGTCAGGCCCACTCTGTTCCTGTGCTGACTGTGGAGTTAGCAACAGGAAAAGTCAGTTAGAGTAATCTTAAAATTAATCTGAGGTAGGTCAGGGTTGAATCTCAGTCTTACAACACATCTGGTATTGCATTTGCTTTGTTTGTGTTCTGTGTTGATATTGCTAGCTACTAGTTTGAAGTAGCCACATCGTAAAGAAGACAAGGACGAATTAGGAGTGGATGATGCCAGAGTTGGTGAGCACAGATAACAGAGTTGGAGAGAAGGCCTCTCTCTTGCCTTCGTTTTCTCTTTTGTCCTTCAAACTCAGCTCCAGTTTCTGGAATAGAAAGTGTTTTTTTTTTTTTTTTTTTTTTTTTTTTAAATGATAAATCTCTCCAGCTTGATCTTCCACACTGCCCTTTTCCTTCCTGTGGCCACCAGCCAGCTGCTCTGATCTGCAGGCTCATCAGCCATTCCAGCGGCAGCACTTGCTCTTCCTGACCTTGCCTCTGGCAGTGTGATTTACAGCTGCATGCAGGAGAGGAGGCAGTTGGCCAGTGGCTGCCAAGGGAAAGCTGCAGAGCGTGGATGGGAGACAACAGGGACAGTTAATAGGAGACAAAAGAGATTTCTTTCCTCTTAGACTTTTCTATTTTTTTTCTTCTTTTAAATAGTCAATATCGATTCTTACTGCTGGGCATTCTGCTTCCCTGTGCTACTTTCTCTTCTTCCTAGTCTGTTAGGCCCCAGTGCATTTTAAGACAAGTGCTGTTGTTTGCATTTAGTCCTATACAGTTAAGTGTGTACCTCTTTTTAAGAGTAAAACCCTTGAGAAGCTGGGCCTCCCCCGGACAGTGGATTTTTATTTGCGAGAATATTCATGAGAGGCAGGAACAACCCCTGAACAGCAGGGCCTGAGAGCATCTGTGGATAACAGAGACCGGCTCATGGTCATGTGAAATGTCTTCTTGCTTACTTGCTTTGGGGATTCTCCCAACTGTTCTGAATATAGGTGGGTATTATACCAAAAGAGGGATGGAGCCCTCCTGGAGTGTTATTAATTCATTGTTTTGATTAAGTTTTGACAAAGATCTCCAATGAGGATGGGGGATCATCACACAGATTGTTGTGAACATATAAAACAACAAAAAAAAAAGTTGAAGAAAAGAGTTGTATGGGCAAACAAATGTAAAATCCAGCATCCCAAACAAATGGGCCTGTGAACACAGTATCAGTAAAATGTATCTCTTAGCACAGTGGGCATTAATTCTACGCGTTAATTATTTTCCTTATTGCTGCCAACTGGTTCTTAAGACACCTTGCCCCAGGTAAGCAGGAAAGCAAGGGCTGAGATGTGCGACTACTCCAGCTCATTGGAAAGTGATGTTCCTTCCCCCTCCTCTTTCATTACAACAAAAATAAAATCATGAATTTCTGAGTACATTTGTCAGAGAAGCTTGTTTTGATCAGAAGACTGTCCTTCTCCCTCTGCACTGCCATGAAAATTACCCAGTTTTGGGGTTTTAGAGAAATCACTCCACGTTTTCCATAACAGTTTAATCTCTTCTTTTCCTGCCCTGCTCCACACATGTCCAAGGAAAGCACATTTTTCTATTCAGTAAAAAATCCAACTTACCATGAGAAAGTGTCAGAAATTTATGGCCAATTTTTAAAGTGTTATCTTAAGTTATTAAAGGAAAGTGAAGAATTTAATTCAGTGTCTGAAGTCGGTAGGCAGAGAGAACATTGTTAAGAATCTGAGCTATGTGTTTGTTCCCCCAAACAGTTGGTTAAACAATCCCAAATTTGAACCAAACACAAAAAAAGTCCTGTGGTGTTTTCGTATTGTTGGTGAACTAAGGAAAAATAGCAAGTTCCGTACATGGTCCCATAACGCTCCCGTAGCATTTGCTTGGGGAATGGCTGACCTCAGCCCACCAACTCTCTTCCTGTTTGGTTTTTATTTATTTATTTATTTTGTTACCATTTCTGATTACAGTTCCTGTTTGTTCTGAAGCTTTCCATAATTGTTTTTTATCCTGCTCTCTTTCCATGTAGTTAATCCTTTCTCTTGAAACGTATTTTACATCTATAGTTAGCATTGTTTGCAAAGGATTTGCTTATTCGTGGAAGCTTACTGTCTTATAAGAAGTTGATGGAGATGAGAATAAATTCCCATAAAAATCAGGTCACAATCTTTTCACTTTCCAATGCACCTTTTCATAAAGCAGTAACTAACTGTTCTTTATCCGTCTGTGCTTGACGTGTTTTTAAGGTTGGCCACATTCTACTCTCATTGTTATAAGCCAAACTTAGTTAGCTTTCTCATTACCCAGTAGTACTTCAAGAGAGAAGAGAGTCGATTAATCTCAGCTCTGCCTTAAATTTTTGCATTAATGAGCAAATTGGAGTGAAATTCTACCTGTAGCTGGGAGGGTGGCAAAACTCACAGGTATAGCAGGAGGCAGATTATAAACTTTAGTTTCTCTTTCTCTCACAGATGAGAAATTGAGATAAATAATGTAGGTTTTTTGTCTAACCTTTGCCTTGCACATAGAGGCAGACTCCATCTTTTATTATATACAGTATCAAATAAAAAGATTTGGGAGAAGGTTTTTAAATGTTATTTAAAGTTACTTAAGCATTACTTTTAACATAACTGTGAGAGATCTTCTTCAAGTCTTTCTGAGTGTACAAAAAGAGATCTCAGACTAGTATAGATTTTTTTTGCTGTCATCTTCTGTATAAGTGGGGGTGATAACACTAGGAAAATTAAAGTCTCTTTCTGGAAAATCTGAAAATGTATTCTTGTACTTTTACTAGTGGGTACAAAAATTAGAGAGCTATTGAGATACTCATGATCAAAGAGCTATTGCTTGACAAGAAAAGATAGTTTTTGATTAAAATTATTTTGTTTTGTCATTTTTGTCTGACTTCCAAGAGAAATACAACATAGATGATTATGCTGATGTGTCTCCCAGTCTCCTCYGTGTAACTTCTGAACATATTAAACAATTTTAACCAAATTTTTGAGTTGGGTGGGAATCTCCATTTCCTCGAGTTTCACAAAAGTAGAGGACAAAAGGAAAGAATCAGTGTCTTACTGGTCTGTTACAGGATACCAGAAGTCCATTATGGGAGGAAGCCGTAAGGAACCAGGCTTTCTAAATTCCTCTGTTGGTAGCATTGGTTGTTGAAGGCCATCTCCTTGCTGCTGATAATGCTATTAGCTCTTTTTCCACATGTACCTACATTTAATGCAGACTTTCATTTTTCAGGAAGAGAATGTGAAAATCATTCTTATGAATCCCAATATTGCTTCAGTGCAGACCAATGAGACTGGCTTAAAGCAAGCTGATGCTGTCTACTTCCTTCCTATCACTCCACACTTTGTTACGGAGGTCATCAAGGCTGAGCGGCCTGATGGATTAATTCTGGGCATGGGTGGCCAGACAGCTCTCAACTGTGGTAGGTACAGCACAGGCACCTCKGCTCTCCTTGCAGCTGAACTTGTTGCTTTCATCGCTTGCTCAGCAGACTTCATTTCTACTGAAACGTGAGACCCATGCGTCCAGTACATTGCCTGGGTTACCAAGGGGAGTGACTGTGGGCCAATGAGTAATTGTTAAGCTGTGAACATCATATCTAATGGCTATTTTTGATAGTTAAAAGTAATTTGGGTATTCTGCTTTGCAGCTTAAGTCTGTGTTATCATAGCTGGATTGGGGGTATTCTAACTATAAGTAGTGATCTAATGAGTGAACACCTTGAGGTAGAGACCAAAATGGAAAGCTGGCTGCGTTTAGCTCCTTGCAGCATTATCCAATAACACTGATTTGCTTTGAATTGAGGATGATGACCAAACAGTAACTTCACCTCTAGTGCCAGGTTTCATAAATTTTAGGCCAGAAAYTTTCACTTTATGGCTCTTGAGTTTTAATACTGAGAAATAGTAAAATTATATGTTGATGAGGCCAGGCAAGCAGTCAGCTAGTCAGATATCTTCTGGATACTTTGTTCTTCATCCAGCCTCAGTCGTCAAAACTCTGGCTTTGCTCCTTCTGCAGGAGTGGAACTCTTCAAGCAAGGAGTGCTGCAAGAGTACGGTGTGAAGGTCCTAGGTACATCAGTTGAATCCATCATGGCTACAGAGGATAGACAGCTCTTTTCTGACAAATTGACTGAGCTGAATGAAAAGATTGCTCCTAGCTTTGCAGTGGAATCGGTAAATCAGACAATTTTGAATATGAAGTTACTGTTGCCTGTTTTAGTTATTAAAAAAAACTAGTTTTGTTAGTGAATGCTTAAGACGACTGTGGACACTGTAGCTTGTACACTTTCACCAGCACTCTACAGTGATTGATGTTGGTTCACAGTGATTCAGAATGGGTGAAAACGCAATTAGACACTTGGAAAGTCTAAGCTAATTTAACCACTGACAAGAARAGTGAATTAGAATGGGAACATAGCTGTGCTGTGGTACAAAAATATGTACCATTTCAGTGGCTACATTTTTTTTTTTCTGTTTTATCTTGCACAAGCTATATAGGCTTAGGATTTCAGATCCTTAAAGTCAGCACTACTGAAATCCCTCCTGAAGATGAAAGAGTGAAAAAGTAATTGGTTCAGTGGGAAGGCCTGTTTGAGTTTGGAGGAAACTCTTAAACAGAGATGTCTGTTGGAGGTGTTATTTGGTACTGTAGTCTGGGAAAGACAGACCAGGTAAGGACATTTCCTCAGGAAGTCGACATGTAACTTAAGAACAGAAGTCACTTCCTGGAGTCTGTGCTCCCATTTTCTGCTGTTTGGCAGAACCTTTGTTCTTTGTTCAATATTACAAAGCTGAGTTAATTTTTTTGTCTTATGTCTTCAGACAGAGTAGTGTCTTACTGATGAGATTTCCATTTAAACAAGCAAATGTGGTTGAAGACTGTTCAGCTTAGTCGTTATCATTGTCTTTGAAATGTATTCCCCTCTGCTTTAAGGTTGAAGATGCTTTGATGGCAGCGGAAAAGATCAGCTACCCCGTCATGATACGTTCTGCTTATGCGCTTGGTGGTCTGGGGTCAGGCATATGTCACGATAAGGAAAGTCTACGGGATCTTAGTATCAAAGTACGTCTGCAGTTGCAAACCATAGGAATGGAGYTAGGACCTCTGATTTTTAGATACTCTTCTCATAGTTAAAAACAGTAGAGGTTGTACATACGCTATGTTTGTCCCTAAAATGTTATCATGATAGCGTCTAATGTTCTCATAAATCTTGCTACTAACTTGGGTAATATAAATGATTAAATGACACATGAGTTAAATCAAAAATTAGTCATAAATTTGAGCAAATGTTTCAGTAATTTTGATCAAAAAAAGAAACATAGTAGACTCCTTTCACCTGCCTTCAGGAGTGAACAGTGCATGAAAGATGATCCAGGAGCTAAAACCTCTGAAAAGCTCATTGATAACATAATATCAGGGACAAAAGAGTGAAGAGGCTTGAGCCTCTGCTGTGTTTCCATCTAAATGTGGCATTTTTGCTGTGTTGAAAGCTCATGTAGAGATTTAACAGGACAGCACTTCAGAATTTTGGCATTGGCCAGCTGTCTCTGGCTAAGAAGTGACAGCTCTCTTTGTAAGGAATCAGGGACTGTTCTCTCCAAATTTGCTGAGAAAAATAAACAAGTAATTGCAGGGGGGTGAGAGCCTTTTTTCTGGCAAAAATGCTGAATTTTAGGAAAAGAATATCAAATTTTCTTTAAAAACTTTGTTTTTCTGTTTTTTCCTGATTTGCTGAGGTTCTTAAYCTTTCATGAATCTCTATAATGAAACACTGCTAATGTCAGCAAGAAGAGCTCTATGTGAAAATTACCTTTTTACATTCCCCTACATTGGGCCCAGAATTTGTCAGCAGAACAGCAGCGTACACAGTGCCGAACAAATTCCTGCTCGGGCAGTGTCTGTCCCAGGGATTCTTRGGGACAAGACAGACAGGAGCAGGAGAGAGGCAGTGAACATAATAACCCCATGTTATAGATTGATCGCTGAGGTTGAGAACACTACTTGCTCAAGCTTACACATTATCTTTGTTCAGAAAAAGSAGAAATTTACTCAGAGACTTTCTGAGTACAGCTGTCTGAAAGGTTGCTGTCATTTTTAAGTGGGAAATTTGGTTTTGATCAGCATTTCTTTCTGTTAACAAAAATGTTTTTCATAGAATCAGCAAGGTTGGAAGGGCCCTCTGATGATCATCCAGTCCAACCCCCCTGCTCAAGCAGGGTCACCTAGAGCACGTTAGACAGGGTTGCATCCAGGCGGGCCTTGAATATCTCCAGAGAAGGAGACTCCAYAACCTCTCTGGGCAACCTGCTCCAGTGCTCCGTCACTCTCACAGTGAAGAAATTCCCCGTCATGTTCAGGCAGAACTTCCTGTGGTTCAGTTTTTGCCCATTGCCTTTTCTCCTGTCACATGGGACAACRGAAAGGGAGTTTGTCCCCATCCCTTAATGTCTTGATTTCTCCCTGAAAAAATGTGAAGTAGCAACTCTTCGTAAACATTTTACTTTCTCTAAAGTTTTAGAGGTGGTGCAATTCATGTTTTTAGTAAAATACTCATGTTTCTGAAACCTCCATTTCTTTCTTCCAAAAGTCTGATTTGATTTTACTATTTGAGTAAAGATTTCATTTTTTCTCAAAAATGGTACTAAAGGAACTTCAACATTTTGAATAAAGARCAGTATTTCAAAACTCACAAGGTAAAATAACGTGAGTATTTTTGGATTAGTTTGACTCTTGGCTCTCAATTCCACAGTTCAGCGTAACCTTTGTTCTTTCCTTTTCAATTAAGAAGACGATCTGTAATATTTYTATGAATGAGATTTTCAAACACTGGACTTCAGGCATGACTGACTGGGTATGTAATTCAGATAACCGAACATCTGTAGGCATATCTTTTCATRGCACAGCCAGTTTAAGTAATCTGGCCTTGAGTTGATGTCTCTGAGTCTGCTTATCTTGAGTAGAGTACTGCAGGAGCAGCAGGGATTGCATTGCAGGCACAGCTGGGTATTGCCTTGCAGCACCTCCAGTTCCGCGTACGTTCAGTGAAGGGGACGGCTAGGCGGATGTGCAGTACCACTCCTCTAGCCCAGGCTTTTTTGCGCAAGTACGAAAAACCCCAACACATAAGGTGCTTGTCATCAGTGCTATAAACTTTGCTTAATTTCATCTCTCTCTCTCTTTTTTTTTTTTTTTTTTTTTTTTTTTTTTTTTTTTTTTTTTTTTTTTTTTTGTTGGTCTAGGATGTCTGGAGAGGTGCCATAGAACCTTAAATATGAGAACATCTTCTAATAATGTTTTCTTATTGTTCATTTTCTCTAAAATATCACCAGGCATTTGCAATGACTAATCAAATTCTGGTGGAAAAGTCGGTTGTTGGCTGGAAGGAGATAGAGTATGAAGTTGTGAGAGATGCTGCTGATAACTGTATTGCTGTCTGCAATATGGAAAAYGTTGATGCTATGGGAGTCCACACAGGTAGGCTTGAGTGCAGGGTGGCTCACCACAAATGGCTCTTTTCCTATTTCCATTTAGAGCCCTTCKGCTTGCCATAGTTGACATAGTTGTGTGATCAGTGAGGTGGGCTCCAGGAGTACTACTTAGGTGTTGGGTACCTCTAGTTTGGGTGTGAAGCAAATTTTGCTAGGCTGAACCTACTACTGTGATCCCATTCTCCATAAGATTACCAGTCTTCTCCAAAATCCAGTGCTAGGACTCCGWCTGTCTGTGCCTTTCATTGCACCCRCAGTTTGAATGTCCGTTTAACTTTGTTGCTGGGAAGAGGTTAGCATAGAAAGTGACCTGTGTGCTAGCATTTACTACCGCTGAAGTGCTTCTCTTTTYCCTTTTCTTGCTGATTTGTGATAAACAGGGGATTCTGTTGTAGTGGCTCCAAGCCAGACGCTCACTAATGAGGAATTTCAGATGCTGAGGGATCGTGCYATCAAGGTTGTCCGTCATTTGGGCATCGTGGGAGAGTGTAATATCCAGTTTGCTCTGAATCCGACTTCCTTGGACTACTACATCATTGAAGTTAATGCCAGACTCTCGAGAAGTTCAGCTTTGGCATCCAAAGCAACAGGGTAAGATCACTTGAAAAAAAAAARRGGGGGGGGRGAAAGGTGGGGAGGAGAGGAGAARCACACAAAGAGAAAATTATGGCGAGGGACTTGGATCAGTGTATTATTTAAATATATAAATGACAGCTGCAAGGAGGAATAGTTCCTGCATCTGCTCTTCATGCAGTGAAGGCGAAGAGGCACAGGCATAATTTGCAGCAAAGTCGACTGGCTGTTAGGGAGAACTGTGGTGCAGTGTGGGTACTCAGGGGTAGAGTTCTGGATGTGATGCTTCTAAGAAAAGTTCCTCTCAGCATCTGCTTGGAATGACCGTGGGAGAGATGGTCCTGCTATGAGATGGAGGAACGGGTTAGTGACCTCTTGAGGTCCATTCCCACATGCTGATGCTATTACTACAGAAAATGGAAAAGCTCTTGGAGGGAGAGGAGGAAGCAGGGGAGCCTAATAGCTGTCCTTACAAAGCATGTCCACTCTGTCTGTGTGTTGGCCACAAATCATTTCCGGGACCCAGAGGACGTAGCTATTTAATGAGCTGTCCATCAGATTGATGCAAATGGTATTGCTAGGTGCCTTTGTTTTGTTGGCTAATCATAAACTAATCAAGATGAGGATGGTCCAAGCAGGCTGTTTAGAAATTGGCTGCTTAATTGTGCTTTGCAGATGCTGTTGAGAGGTGCAAATTAATCTCTCATTTGCAGTTCTCAACAGCTCTGGTGGTTGTTGAAGTGCCATAGCAGACTGGAGGTGAGCCATGGTAGTGGACAGTGGGCATTTGGTGGTTTTCTTTTGGGGGACAGACTTGCAGCAAAACATATCTGTGTGTGTGCAGTCTCGCTGTGGGTGTGGCACGTATTTTAAATAGCGACTTCGCAGCTATTCAGCCAGCCCCAGACCTAGCTGGTAGCTCTACAGAGAGTTTAGGCTAGGAAGCCAGACAAGAGCTGCTGTGCTTGAACACTGTGCTCTTCCATGATGTTGAGGATATGAAGTCACCGCTCATCTGTTTAATTTGACCTACTYCTGGGATTCTCAAAAAACAACAAGGGTCTTTGGAATAGTAGCAGTGCTGGAGCTGATTGTGCTACAGAGGACTTGGTGCTGAGGGCTTGGTCTCTCTTTGAATGTGACAGAAGCAGTGGGGGTTTCCTCAGAGCTATTGCACATGGATTGTCTTGACTGAAAGCTATCCAAACAGCTCATGGTGAAGTTGACTATGATAGAAATACAGGAGAGAAGCAACCAGGGGAAGATACCAAAAGGCATGTTTGGATTTTGCCTGGGATCCAGTACAATACCTGGTTTCAAAGAGCTGAAGATTTCCTGCAGATGGTGCCAGTGACTGGTGACCTCAAATATCCTGCTTCAGTGAATGAGCAAGGGACACTGGAAAAGTTAAGGGGAAGGAAATGATTATGGTATGCTCATTAAGAAGGCTTTTGGCTGAGGATCGTTTCTTACTTAGTTGGTGCAGCACCTGGTACTACAGGGCTCTGGTTGTTTTTGCAATGTGTATTTTATAGTAATCAGAGCTGTTCATCTGTCAGTACTGGTCATGAAAAGTATGTGGCATAAGAAGTAAATGTAGGGAATATTGTGGGTAATTTTTCAAGAGGAGATTTTTCTTCTTATACTGGAATAAAGTAACTTGTCTGCTCGCTGATGAGGCCTTTCCAACCAACTGGAAATTATGAAGAATAACATCCTTAGCAGAATGAGAACAGACAATTCTGCAAGTGACTCACTGCATTTCCTCTGCTCCAGCCTGGCCAATATCAGCTTCACAGACCAGTTATCACTCGTCCTGCTGGTACCCTGGAACTATGTCCGCTGCTAATAGCAAATTCCCCTCTCCTTCTGGTACCAGGATTCAAACAAAAAGTAACATTTTGGAGGATTGGGGGGAACCCATAACTTTGCTTTTGAGGAAAAAGAGAAAAGAAAAACAAGAAAACTGGTTAAGGATTTTGTTGATGTTGTGTTTATGGGGGGAGGAGTTGAAGGGTTTTTTTTTCTTTCTYTGTGTGCTGTATGAGACACCATGAACTCTAGTGTCCTACGTATTCTATTGCCAAGTCCTTGCCAGAAGCAAAAGTTATGTTACTCTGGCATTGGCCACTGAGCTGAGGTGACTAACCTGGCTGCTTCCCAACTGATGAGGCCGCACACGTGCGTGTAGTGGTCCGCGCATGCCAGTGACTGTCCCAGCCCTGGCCGGGTGGCATCCGGACACTGCTGTGGCCCCTGAGGTATCAAGAATGTCTCGTGCGGGTATATAACGGAATTGTGCTGTTCTGAAGCAAGACGCCGTAGAAATGCTGCAAGTCTGGCACTACCACACAGAGATACTTGGATCTTCTGCTTTGGATGGTTGGTTGGCTGAGGGGCCAGGCAGGTCCCTTGTGATTATAGCTGTACAAGTGAGGTACTGTGTGTCTCAGCTGGGACTGTGGGGTTTGCTCTTCAAGGAGAGGTCTGTCCTTTAGACTTAGGTAATTAGTCTGTCTAACTGTTTATACTGGTAAACTGTCAGTGGCTTCAACCAAGCAAGAACTGTGTCACCTTGCCATGTGCAAAGTGTAGTCCAGCCTGTCAGGAGCTCAACATTTAAAGATAGAAAAACAACCCAACCACCCGCAGTTCTAATTTTACATGTAAAGAAGTGAGGCAGGCGGTTAAGAAGCCGTATTGCGAAGAAGCCAGTGACACAGCCAGGAACTGAATGCAAATGTCCTGAATTGTAGGGCCGCACTTTAAGCTTAAGCCTCTTGCTTTTCTTTCTTTCTTTCTTTCTTTCTTTCTTTCTTTTTTTTTTTTTTTTTTTAACTTTCTAATAACTATTTCCTAACTTTAGTCTCTGGATATGAAGGATACAATTTTCTTCGTAAGCCTGAGACTCATTTTTCAGATGAGCTATGCTTAACAGTCTGTACTAGGAACAGTGAGCTGTTGCCATTCACTTTTGCAGGTAATTTCATTAAAGCAAATTTGGAGGATTACAAAGCTTCCTTGTCATTTGCAGCACAAGCCACAATATTAAAGTGTTTGCCTCTCTACCCTTCTCTACCTCCCCTCTCTGGCAGGTACCCATTAGCATTCATTGCTGCCAAAATTGCCTTGGGGATCACCCTGCCAGAAATCAAGAATGTGGTGACAGGAAAAACCTCTGCTTGCTTTGAGCCCAGCCTGGATTACATTGTTACCAAGATACCACGCTGGGATCTGGACCGGTTTCAGGGTACCTCTAACCAGATAGGAAGCTCCATGAAAAGTGTGGGAGAGGTGAGTATGAGACCTCTCTGCTTCCTTTACCTTGCATCACTGGAGAAAGTAATTTCTTTTTCTCGGACGCCCACAAGATACCTAATTTCTTAGGTCTAAATAAGCCACACTGCTTGGGAAAACTGACTTTTGAAGATACTTATTCAGCTCAACTGAGTTTTGCCCAGCACTATATTCAAGTGGAATGAATTAGGAGTCTGTGATCTTGGRCATCTCAGTATGGATTCATAAATAGTCAGGTGTTTTTGTTACGTATTTTTTTTAAGGAATAGAGAGTCCACTTCAAATTGCCTGAGGTTGACTTCATTCTTAACATGCACTAAAGGACTCCCAGATTTATTTTTTGTTTGGAGTTATATAGCTGTAGTTAAATAGAGCAGCTTTTAGAGTTGTAGTTCGTTAAGATTTTCAGTCTCTGTTAAAACCATGTGCCTAATTTCAGCATACTTCTGCCCTTGAAAATGAAACACAACATGTAATCTTGCTCTACAGTTTGACTTACTGCTCTTAGAATGTGATTGTCTCCTATATCTGAAACATGACAGTATGACTTTTAAACTCTGTTTCTTTTTTCTTTTTTTTAAGGTATCTGAGACAGTAACAGCATTTTCAGACCAAATTTTAAGAGGAGCAAAATGGGTAAATTACCCATCTAGTTAGTTAATTACATATTATCAACCAACACAAAATAATTAATTGCGTAGTCTGTTGGCTGCTTATTTTTTTTTCCTAATGCTTTTCAAGTAGCTATTCAATTAAATTATTTTGACACATGAGACCTTTCTGACATCAATTCTACCTTGTGCAGACAACAAGCCCTCATCACTGCTGGAAGAATTAATTAGAACTTGGCTTTGCTGTGGCAATTTTTACTTTTAATGGCGATAAGGTTTTTCAGTGACTTGATGCTTCTGCAGATTTTTATTTATTTRTCTATTTTCCTATTAACCCTCTCTGCTTCAAGGTTTTTACCGTGTTCTGCAGAGCTGGGGTTCTCAAATACAGTCGCCTCGTGTGCTGTCACCTGTAAACGCTTCCTGGCCATATGCATTTGCAGGAGGCATTACTGAGTCCCTCCAGGGCCTGCATATCACAAAAGCAGAACCACCTGAAACTGCCGTTTCTTGGGATGGGACAGCAGTGTGGGACTCTGTGTCCCACTYCTTAGCTTGGAAGAAGCTGCTTCCAGTTTCTAGTTGTGCAAACAGCAACAGCTGGATAGAGGGAGATACAGGAAGAGTCAGTGCTTCAACCATCCTGCTCTGTGACTGCCGTGGGGTGAACTGCAATGGTGGCGGCGAAGCYGGAGCGTTGCAGTTTACTCCTGGTGAAGGCAGTCAGCAACAGGTTAATCTCTAGGACCTGTGACTCAGACAGGGTGTGTTTGAAGCAAAGAGCTTCTTGCAGCTGTATCTCTATTAGTATGGCACAGTAGTCTCCCTAGGCCCAGACCTGAAATCAGATTGCAGCACCTACTGCATTTTTATTAATTGAATGGTCTGGCCTGGCCTGTTTTTCCTGAGCTCTGTTGTGCTGGGCAGTGGAGCTGTGAGAAAAGAGAGAACAATGTTATTTTTTTCTCTGACACTTTTCAACATTGAGATATTTATGCTGTTAGGGTTATGTTGCCCAGGGAAATGAAAATGTAGGAATTTGAAAAAGGGCTCTGTTACCTCAAAGATTTCTACACAGAAGGGCTTGTTTTCTTATTAGCTGTGGTATCGAGTTTGAAGAAGGGAAGCGCTAGTGTTGCTTTACTAGAAAGGAATAATCTTTAAGACAGTCCTCATAGGGGGASGTGTGACCATTAAATATAATTTAAAGGGAAAGGAACAGATTTATTCATCTGAACCTTAAAATTCCCACTGTGGGTTTCTATCTCTAACAGGCTGTTAAACAGAAATGTCTTTCTGTGTTACTACACACATGCTGCTGCACAATGCTTTCCTCTACTAAAGTGCTTCAAAGCATTTTACAGAAGAGAACAGCAAGTTCCTTTATTTTATGGATAGGGAGACCGAAGTACAGAGTCACTTGTCTGAAATTCCCCATTGCTAATTACCAGAGCCGGACCTCGAACTGGGACTCTCACGGCTCAGTCAGCTGCGCCTGCCGTTAAGGCAGCATGGCTGGCTCAGGGAGGGGGTCTGCAGGCTGTAATCTTTCTCTATGTCAGTTTAGACTATCGTTATAGTTGAAATTTGCAGCCGTCTATTATTCAGAGGCRAGCGGGGCAGCAGCCACCATACCTACCGTGCAGGTGCTCTGCGTTGCAGGTCATGGCGATTGGACGCACTTTTGAAGAGAGCTTCCAGAAGGCCTTGCGGATGTGCCACCCCTCTGTGGATGGCTTCACTTCGCATCTGCCCATGAACAAAGCCTGGCCAGCCAACTTCGATCTCCAGAGGGAAGTCTCAGAGCCGTCCAGCACTCGGATATATGCCATGGCCAAGGTAATAAAAGATACAAGGCCCTGAACTTACACCCCTTGAATATAGTTACACACTTAGATCAACCAAGGTGGCAGAGCTGGAGTGTTCTTTACCCCCTTGCTTCTCTCACTCATGCACACTGGGATTGTGTTGTGTAGCATGATCCTTGCTGTTGAGGAACAGATGTTTTCTATCGCTCATAATTTCCTCTGTGGCATGCAGTGGCTGGGTGGTTATGTGTCTTTTACTTCTCTTGTTACCACCTATGTTTTCCTGACATCATCCACGCTTGTTGCATTCAGCAACAGGTGCGGTCCATGCCTGTGTCTTGGCATGTCAGTCTTTAGCTGAATGCTAGTGGAAATCTGGATCTATTTTCTTTTGCTTGCTCCTATAATGTAATTGTTTGCTAAATATTTGCTGTTGTTTGGCCCTTATTTACCTTAGCATAAGTCACAGTCAAATTTGGCTGTTTTTTGCAGATTTTTATTAGTTTTTGTGAAAGGAAGAGGGGGAAAAATGATCATTTTGAGAAGTGAAACAAAGGAGGATAAAGAATGGTAAGCTGCAATCTGAGAACAYTTTCTTTTTGCAATTGCTGCATTGCCATGGCTTGAAACTGAAAAAAAGAAAAAAAGAAAAGAAAAAAGGAACCACTAYTTAAATTTAGCATCCCTGTTCTCTGCATCCCCTGCTGTCTGAAATAGGCTCTCCTTCCCTTAGCATTCTTTAAGCCATCTCCTGTCACCTTAGRCAAATCACTTCATCTTTCAAGGCCTCCAGGTAAGGGTGGGTTTTATTGTGAGGGGAGCTGGGGTGTGAAATTATTTCTTCCCTCTGTTCCATGGTTACTGCCTGTGTGTGTATATCATGGTAAATGTGGAGTTAGGTACTTTACAGAGTAGATGCAATTTCACACCTTGGCTTTCCTGCGGCTAATTTGTCCACATGCCCATATCCTCTATGAAGAGGAGGGGACAATTGTCTTTTATAGCCCATCTGTGTCTTGTTCTTTAAGACTGCAAACCTTCCTGGCAGGGAACTCCCACTTACTATGTTTTGTGCCTCTGAATTTGCATGGTGGAGTCTTTTAAGCCATCTATGCTCATGTGGATACAGCTTACTTTGTCTTCCATGTAAGTGTGGGGAGCTGAGGTTGTGCTGTATTTGTAAAAAGGTTTTCACATCTCTGTCCCTCTTATAAATGACCTGGATGAAAAACAGAAARTGCTCTATGAACATGTGACTTCTCCAGCTGTTAACTCTCAATTATCAAGCAGGGGGATATGTGTGTTCATAAGTATAGAGCAAGCTTCAGCAGCTGTGCTCAGTTATTACAGCTTTCTCCTGTAGCTAAGAGGAGAAATCTTGCTCAACTCCTCTTAGGGGCTCAGAGGGCTTCTCTAAAGGTTAGTCTTAGCCCCATGTTAGCAGAGGAGGTCTGAGGAGGTGAAGGTGAGTTTTGGCCCCATTTAACACTCTGAGTGTTCACAGCTGTTGGCATTTTCACTGGAAGTTGTTTGAAAAAAGGAAGATCAAGGTCTTAATCCCTCCCTAAAAAGAGCTGCCTGTTATGATACTGCGCACTAATTCATCCCCATTAATAACTGAGGCAAGCCCTGCTGTTCTGGCTTTGGCAATATTGGGAAGAGGTATCTTAGGCAGCTGGGACAGCCTGCCTGGAAATCCCTATCCAGCTTGCTGACATTTAAAAAACAGCAGCTAGTCCCTGTTAGCCCTGGGCTTTTGTTYAAAACAAGATGAAGCTTCATTGCACGTCTTATTCCCCACTACCACCCCAGCCCCCATTACCCAGCTTTCAAGGCGTTGTACTTTTTTCGCTCTCCTTTTTCTGCTGGATGATGAAAACAGTAACGCTTCAGCTGAAAAGAGAGTTTGACTCCCTTTCAGAGCTATTGCTGTTGTAATGGGACTCCCTGTTGTGTGTGAAAGGAGGCAGTAGGAGAGGGGCTGAAATAAATATGACTASTTCCTTGATGAAGAGTGACCCAGGTGCTACCAAGAGATATGTTTRCCTAATGAACAGGGCTGTTCTGGTTATATTACATCTTTTCTGGGTCCTTTGAGGGATTGYGTATAGCTGACATCGGTAGATTTATGCTGTGGACTTGATCGACTCTGTTTCACACCAGGGCCTTGATTTCCTCGTTGTCCACATTGTAGACATGTTAGTTTGCTCTTGAGCTCCCGTCTGCAATCAGCTAGATACTTCCTTTGGTAAGGAACAGGCACAGAAAAGAACAAGAGTGCTGGCCCTAGAAACAACACTGCTCATCCTGGAGACCAGGCCTGTGCCCGACACATGGTGTGGAGGCAGTCCTGCAAACCCCTGGCCTCGCAGCCTGAGGCCACAGTGTCTAACGGAGGGATGGTTGCATGCAGGTGAGCAGGGCTCTGAAGTCGCTCTGTCCTGCTAAAAGGCTTTATCTTTTTGTGTGCCCCCCACCCCCAAACCCGTTCCCTTCTTCCTTGCTGCTGCTTTTTTTTTTCTTTTCTTTTTTTTTTTTTTGGCTGTAGACTTTCATGTAGATTTGAATGTGGTAAAGCATTCTCAGAGTGATCTCCTGATCAAATCCTACAGAGATTTTCTGCCTGGAAAACTTGATTTACACTTATAGGCATGGTAGTTTGGGAGCAGCAGCTATCTGCAAATGCATTCTCTTCTTCTAGTCTCCAGATTTCTGCCACAAGGGATGAAGATGATTTAGATTCTCTTCCCCACCTCCAGTGAAGGGAGGGGTGGGCATTTGTCTTCTCTGATTTCCATGAAATTCCCTAGGACTTTCAAAGTGTCCCAAGTAGACTACGTGTATGTGGCCATGCTACCTCTGTGTGTGTGTGTGTGTGTGTGTGTGTGTGTGTGTGTGTGAGTGTGTGCGCGCGTGCGCACGTGTTTGAGAGAGACTGATGGTTGGAGATCCTAAAGATGTGCAAGTTTGTACATCTCTTTTGAGTATAGATGGGTAGAAGAGAGAGCTGTTCATGTCTCCAATGACATTGCATGTGACCTCACCTTCTGAGCGCTGAAGAACTGAGATGGGAGAGCCCTCTTATGAATTATACTGATACTGTATCCAGTGGTAAGAAAAGCTTCAATTGAAATTCTCAGTGCATACACACATCTATAGAAAACCTCAGCCTTTTTAGTGCCACTACTCATGGGATTGCTGTGGCAGYCCCGAACTTCATGTTGCCAGTGTCTGGAAGCAGAGTTGTAGGCCTGTGGGGTCTGTGCTGAAGGTGCAGTAAATGACTGGTTCCCTCTAAATGAACAAAATGTGCATTAGAGACTTTCACTGCTGTTTCCTCTGTTTGTGAAGAGGCCGTATGTTTGGTCAGCAGCTTACTGCCTCTCCAGGCCAGAGACTCATTGTGAGAAGAAAGCCTCGGCAGCAGCAGCCTGGAAATCCTTTGGAAAAAGTAGAAATTGTTTTGAGGTGCGCTCAGTGTTTGCAATACCGGATGAGAGAGCTGCTGTACATCCCTGATGTGGCTGGTGCCTTCTGGGGGCACAGCACTGAAGTAACCTGTGTATGTGTCTCAGCTGGTATAAACTCTCCATATCACAGGGCTGGAGCACACGGTGACAATGCAACATTGCGTCCGCAGACTGATAACTCGGAGGAATAATGCCAGTGTGCAGCGGGCTAAGCTCGTTCCTGGATTAACGCTGGCTTTCAGCAGTGGCATTACACTGGCTTCGTTCCAGGGAGGTTGCCCTGCAAGAAAACAATTAAGCGCAGTAACAAATTAATGAGGTTGATTACTTCAGCTCAGCAAAGATACCGTGCTGGTATTATCATTACGGTTGATTGTGGTTGTTTTATCAGGAGAGTTGTAACAATACAACCACTGGTGAGAAGTATTTTAATTTCAGTGTGGTGATAAAAGATACAACTGCATCATGTTGGGGCACTTRCTGAGATTTTTTTAATGCTGTTGTGTTGTGTATAACATTGTATTTTGATGAATAGCTCTATGGAGTTGCTTTTTACTCCGTGACTGCAAATAGTTCTGATTAAAAAAAAAAAAAAGAAAAGAAACCAAAAAAAAAAAAAAAGAAAAGAAACCAAAACAAAACAAAAAAACAGCCTCAATAAGATAATACAGGGGAATTTGAATGGTGTTGATATTAACTTGAGATACAGGAAGAGAAGCCAGATTTATGCTGTAACTGCAAAGTGTTGCCTGGGATTGGGCTCTCCTTTCAGAGATATTTTAAGGCCACATATTTTGATTCAGCCTTGTTTTAAAGGGTAAATCAAGATTTTTGCTCCAAAGTAAAGAGTTTCTTTGCTCCAAAGCAGAGTAGAGAACCTGGACCCTCTGGTTTAACCTTTGTAACTAGGAGGTTGACATTAAGACTGAGATTTAGGGAACCTTAGCAATAATGGATGCGGATGGAGGAGTCAGCATAGCAGGCTGAATATGCCTGTCAGTATGTAGTTACGGGAGATATTTACCTACTAGTAGGCCTTGCTGCCATCAGGCTGATGGCTCTGTGAAATGCAAATTCTGTCTCACTTAAGCAGCTTTTTTTAAAGAAGCATGTGTGGGAATGAGCTGGGACCTGGCTGGTCTCTCCATACCTTCTGCTGGAGGTACACAGTTTTGGTCTCTGTGGGAGACATGATAGACTGGGGTAGTTGAATCTTGTGTTTGTCCRGTATGACCTAGGCTAGTTCTTACGTCTTTGTATTATACAGTCATGGCTATCTATTTGCAACTAGCTTTGTATTTTTGAAACATGTATTAAAGCATCTGGTTGGTGTTTTCCTCCTTTTGGTAGGCCTTGCATAACGAAGTCCCTGTGGATGACATTCACAAACTCACAGCCATTGACAAGTGGTTCCTCTATAAGATGCGCAGTATTGTGAACATGGAGAAGATCTTGAAGGAAGTGAGTAGGTAAGGAAAAAAAAAMCAACAACAACAAAAACCAAATCCCAAACTTTCTCTTTGAACACAGTGGTCCTCTGGGAATCTTTCTGCTGGGAAACGCTGTGGTGGGCACTGAGCACAGGTACAGTAAGTGCTGAAGAGCTTACCTCAGTGCTGAGTGTACACATGTTGTCTTCAACCCTGGTCCATTCCCAGACAGAGGAAGTGTCTGAGAACACTCTTCTTGGGAAAAGCACTTCTTTGGCTGTTTAAGCATCTTGGCTGCTCAGAGAGATTATGGAAATGCCAGTTTATTTTGCAAAATTCTTGCTCTATCTTTGAGGCTAGGACTGGGAACATGAATGCCCTGTGACTAGTAACAGCAGACTGCATGCGTATACCTAGGACAGAGGAAGCCTTCAAACACAGGACTTGTCCTGACTTATTACACCTGAGGGTCAAATATAGTGCATTTTTTGGCCTGGCTGATTGATTTTTAAGCTTTTCTGCCTTGCTGTGGTAATGCACCATGTGTTGCTTTTGTACTTCACTTTCAAACACCTATAATTCCAGACATATTTAAATATAAATCTTCTGCTTTCTTTAAGAAAAATGACCATATAAAACTAAGCAGAAAAGATAGCAGTAAATTAAAGTGCTTGGCTGTATTTCAGTTCCAGCCTCTTGCTGACTTGAGCTTTCCCTTCATGGTTTACGAGGTTGGGAGAACCTCCTTGCCGAGTTATTCGCTGCTTGTTGGCTTACTTTGCTGCTTTGGATATCCACTGTGTTAACTGTGTTTTACCACATGATGGCACTGGAAACGCACAGTAGCTAGGGCATCACAAAGGTGCTAGTTAGTTCCTCTGCTGTGATTTCTGTTTCTTTGACCAGCTGCACGGTTTTAATTGAGCAGTTCTTGGTCTCCCTTGCCCCCTGGAACAAGCTGGATTGGGAGCTAAACAAAAATAAATGTGGGGGGAGATGTTGAAGAGGAGGAGTAGCTTGGTTATTTACAGAAATCTGTTCAGCTGCACAAATTTTTGCCCTCTTGGGTGSCTTAAATACATATATATGTAGCTCCTGAGGATGAAAAAAAATACCCAGAATCAATTTGATTTCCTCATTGTTGGATGGCACATTCTGGAATGATACACTGGGGACCTCATAGCGTGGTCATACCCTCAACTGGTATAAATCTAGCTTCAATCCACTGAGGCTAATTGTGCTGAACTGTCCTGTATCACTGAGGTTGCTATCCCCTTCACCAATACAGGTGGCAAGCAGTAATACTATTAGCAATGTGACTAGTAACTAGTACTATCTCACATTATTTTTCATCCTTATAATGAGTAAGTAACAGACTGTATAGCCTGCCTGCTACAGGAAACCCCTTCGCAGTGTCCAGCCTTGCGTTTGTATCATGCGAGGGATGCAGTACATGGATGCAAGTGGATTCATGCAGCTCAACTAAGATTGCTGGTGGTGTGATTTACCTGGCCGCATTCACTGCTCAGTGCAGATTTGCACTCTGGTATCCTTACTCACACCTTCCCAAGGAGACTATTTTAGCTCACAGCCTGGGAAGGTGGGAGTGTAACCTGCCCTGGAAGGAGGGGAAGGCCTGTCCAGATGCATTATGTTGCAGGCGTGTTGGCACGAAGACAAAGGGCCGCGGGAAGGCACTTCTGACCTGAACTAAGAGACTAGTCCAGTGAGCCACATCAGGAAACACATCTCCACAGTGCCCAAGGGAAAGCTAATTGAGTGATGCAAATGAGACTTGGCACATGTGTGCTCTTCCTGCAGCCAGCTGTTCCTAGTCCCCAGCATGCCTGGCATGAGTTTTACCTGTGCTGCGGGATTATTTCCAATTGAAAAGAATGGGCTGTGACATAGTCATTGCATTAAATCTTTTTGTTGTTGAAATATAGTTACTGTAACCAAAAGCATTTGCCTGGTTTCCATGCACTGTGGTTGGCTACAAGCTCACTTTCAAATAGGTCAAATTCATCTCCTTTCCATCTCTTGATGGAATTTGGGGGTCTTTGCAGCAAGGCTTGGGATGCAGTTGGAGTTGCAGCTCTGCCGAGAGTTCTTGATTTAGGTTCTGTTGATCTGTTGCAGAACCTTGTAGCAAAGTGATGGTCTCTTCCATGAAGAAGTTCAGAGACAGAGCAAATGGCTACAACAGGCAGATGGAGAGGGAGGGATCAGAGGCACAGGGAGACCCCAGACCTACCTGGAGAGACTTAGTTGAGCACAAGGCCTTACAAATTTACATGGAGGAGCTGTTTCCATGTGTGAAAGGTTGCATAGGATAAAGTTATGGGATGAAATCTTTATAACCTATAAATATTTGYCCCTTCCTGTTGATGTGTGGGCAAAACCAACCAGTTGCAGAAACAGTAGAGTGGGAGACCTCCTTCCTCTAGGTTTGGCCTCACATATCCTGTGATAGAAAACTGAGGGGGAGGGCCCTGGAGTAACCTCACACTTCATCGCCCTGACAGCTTGTGAAGGAGAAAGGAGTTCAAGCAGACCATGTCCAGCTGGCTGAGACAGGAGGGAGATGTGGCTTGAAGAACGGGGTTATGTAGCCGATCCATAGGATCCAATWGCATTTTAATCCCCAAGCCCACAACTAAAGCCTAAATTTGGAAGTAGCAGCTGGGGCATCAAGACACTTGGGTGTCTGTGGTGCAAGGTAAAGCCTCTTCTGTGTTCCCTGAGAACTGTGGCTGTGTGCAGCAAGAGCATATGGCAGATAACACCGTTTGTAGGTACAAAGGTAGGCAGTTGTGGTGAAGTAGCCCCTTATGCACAAATGACAAAAAGACAGAAGCCCTATTGAAAGTCAGTAGGACTTGTGCTCCTAAGTCACTTGGGTGCCTTTGCAGCAATTGAACGTGGAAATAATTGTATTTGGTATTACTTGGGAGCTAGTAGGGATGGAAGAGAAGGAAGGGTGATTGGGCCAAGTTCTCTGCTGGGGTAAATCTGAGTAAGTTCATTTCAGAGAAGACTGGGCCATCTTGCAATTTGCAGAATAGTGAGTATGTTGCCAAAGAGAAGCATTTCAGCTTTGGTAGAAGCTGTAAAGATGAATGAAAGTGAGATACATAAGGGCTTTGAGCAGAGAATGTACCCCTGAAACTCCTCATCGCCAGTGGTTTGCGTAAAAGAGGTAGGCGCAGTCCTGAGTGTCAGTCTTGTGGCTTCTAAGGAGAGACAGTTTGACAGTGGGAAAAGCACGGTGGGGTGGAGGGTGCAGACCCACTTTAGCCCAGCATTTGTAGCTAAGTGCTCTGCTCAGCGGCCTGTGGATGAAGTTGTTCATTTGTGAATTCCTTTTCTAAGCTATCGTCCTTGGATCTGTGAAAGGTGTGCTTTGAAAGCAGCTTGCTGGAAGCATGACTTGGTTTCAAAACATTACTGTAGCGGAGTAGCCACAAAAGTACAGGTGCTGGAATTAAAGCCTGGCTCCAGCGGGTGACCTGGGAAACAAAGCAGGGAGGAAAGATCAGGCAGGCCATCAATAAACTATGTTTCTCCAAAGTGGATGTTGCATACTCACTCTCTTCAAAAGCGCGTTTTATGCTGACTTGTATACTTCAGGGGCAGGGCAGAAAGCATAGGTCAGATCTTGCGTGGATATAAAGCAGAGTAGCTCCAGCAATGCTAAATAAGGTTGCGCTGATTTATACTGTTTGAGGAGCCGACGCTGACGTATTTGTTGTTCTCACTTCTAACAATTTGGAAAGATTACATGCGTCTTCTGAATGAACTGGAGAGCAAGGAAGACTTGGAAACCAGTTAGGGATTCAGCACGTGAGAGGAGAATATAATATAAGCAGTCGTATACCAGAGCTGTTGTTTGTGCTTTGTTTGGATCTAACTTAAGATACATTGTCTTAAAGAGGCATTGGTGGTAATTTCAAAGCTATGTTTTCCTTCAAAGTGTCTGCATATTTGTAGAACTTCACTGCATTTTTTTTTCCCTTGATACGCATGATATACAGGTATGCCCTTAAAAGCCATGGGGGCATCTCTGCTTCCAGAATTCCACACACTGGATATCCATATCGTGGTATTCCTGCAGAGACTTCAAATGGTCCTTTGTCAGTGTAGAAAATAGCATCCATGACCTGTTTCTTGGCTATGTTTTTGCTTGAGCTGCTGCTCTTTCAGCACATCACTTAATTCTAGGCATGAGTCGTTTAGATTTTAGGAAGCAGTGTGAGGTTCAAGTTACTTAAGATTTCTACGATGAAATCTATTGGCTTATGGACCTGGCAGTTGAAGATGCAGAGCACTAGAATGATGGTTGTTCAGTGAGCAAGATGTCTTGGTTTAGAGCTCCTGCTTCCCTAAGTGCTCCTTAGACAGCTTTTTGTCAGTCATCTCATGAGCTTCTCAGGAGGGGAAATTTGATAACAATCTGCCTCCTTGAGAAGAGATRCAGGGAGAAAATTTATACACTGATCTCATTATTTTAATTGTAGCATGTTCCAAATCTTGTGAAACGTCAGGAGCAATTAAGGAAGCCAGTAGGAGCCTTGAGGTAGAGAGGGGTTGGTGAGGAAGAGAGGCAGAATTGCCTTTGCACATAATCCAGCCTAAAAGAAAGCAGGCTTGTGAAATGCTCCATGACTCCCCTGAGAAGGGGAGAGCTCTCAGGGTTCGTTAGGATTTTTGGCTTTTTTGGCTCCAGCACTGCTTGCTTCTGTCCATTTTACTGGCAATGGTCAAACTTTAATGTGGATTTAAAGCCACCCCCTCCATATTCAGGAAGAGCCGAGCCCAGAGTCCCTGCTGGTGGACTGAGCTGAGCTGGTGATGGCTCACCTTCCCAAGTCCCACAGGTATTTCCAGGCTGCATGAGCAGTTGCTGGGATACCCCTGAGATGTCCTGCAGAAGTGGGCCTGTGGGCTTACAGGGGGAATGTTATCCAGTATAACAGATGTGTCCTGAATGCTCCCAGCTCAGGCTTTTTGGCCCAATTCACCAAATATTTCTGATCCATGTGATTAAGGCCTGTTAGGATGTGCCTAAGTAATATGCAGGGTGGACGTAAACTTGACAGCACACCTAACATGAAGCAGGGCCTGATTTGGGAGCCAAGGAGAAGAGTGCTGCTTTGCATATAGAGCTGGGCCTTTCTGCTTGCATGTTTGTTTAGTATTGCGCCTGAACTGGTGGCTCAGATGAAAGTTGGTTGGGTGGAAGAGAGGACTGTACTGAAGCGAGCAGGCTCTCGTGATAATTGTAGTGCTGCCASTGTTCTTCCAGTCACTTAACAGATTTCTCCAGGTCCTCTGTGCCAGGTGAAAATTTCCTCATTAAGGGGAATTTATTCCATTTTCTTCTATCGTATATTATTGGAGAGGAAACATGAGTGGATGGAGTTTCAAAGATGACAAAGTAGAATTTTTAAACAAAAAGCAACAACAAATTGACACTGGAAGGCTCAAAGAAGGCACAAGAAAGGTTTGGGAGAGGTTTGTGTTGTTTATCAACTGCAGCATGTGCAGGAAACGTAGCTTTCTGGGGAAGTGAACAGCCATTAAATGATTATTAAATGGCCATTAAATGGCAGTGGGGAAAAATCTGTTTGTCTGGTTTTGAAGCTCTAAAACTTTTGACTGTCTTACAAAGTGGTGGTTGGGAAACGGTGCTTCAGAGGAGTCTGGAATCATGGCCGCTTCATCCTGCTTTGTTTCTGAATTGATCACAAACCCGTTAGTTCTGTGGAAGATTTCTTGCTCGGATTTATGAAGAGTAAGTGATGCCCCAGGGAAAGTGGGAAGGCGGTGATGTAGGACTGAGTCATGTGTTTGGGAATAGCCCCAAAGGATTTCTTCTTCTTCTCTTTTTAGTGCTTGATTAGTGGAGAAGTCTTAGAAGGGTCACTTGCACTCAAACGTTCAAATTTGGAGATCAGCATGATTCTGCTTTTGCTGGCTTTAGTGTCTACAGCAAATCTAAAGGGCCAGCTTTGCACAAAAGTCGTGGGACCAGAATCAGTTAATGCTGAATCTTAAAAATCATCACCTTTTAACCTCAATGTGTCTTGATTTCACTCTCTTTTATATGTATTTCACCCTACCAACACTCTTTGCATGTTTCTTTATATTCTTAAGATGGAAATTGGGATATATATGCTAAAAATTAGTGTTATTAGTAAAATTAGCCAGTTATAAAGACATCTGTCCAATGCACCCAGGGAGGGAGCTGAGTTCCACAGTGGTCCTGAGAGCATGGATTTGCAGTGCTCTAATCCGGTTCCTCTGAAGGCAACGGGAGCAGTTGCACTGGTTTACACTGCAYGTGCTTTCTCTGGCTGTCCCTGCAAATCCCTGAGTGCTGCCTCCGGGGCTGCTGTACTTCTCATCTTGTGRCAGATCCCGAACTTAGGTGCTTGGCAGGCAGCACTGGTGGGTGTTTGACTTGTGTTGATTTTCTATGATGATGTAAAATGACAAAACTCATCCTTAGGTCCACAGAACTGGGCTGTCAGTTCTAACCGCTCCTGCCCTGTGGTGCTCTGGGTGCCTTCCCTCCTTATTAAGTTGCCTGCCTGGCAGTGAGAAATAAGAAAACTCCACCTGTCTAAATGCTGCCTGAACAGAAGTTCCTCCACATCTTTCTTAGCATCCRTGTTGAGAGCAACATCTCTCATCTTTCACTCTTGATGCGTTGGGAGTAGCAGAGGGAGAGCACACCATTTCCCCTTCAGGTACTCAGTTCTCACACTCTGCTTACCTTGTGCAAAATTGCTTACCTTTCTGTGTGGATTAATAAGTGTCCTAACTTGACCTAAGCAGCTAGCCCAAGGCAAATGAATCACGTCATAAAATTATCACTGGTTCTTGTCTGCCCATCCTGCTGGGGGGGGGGAGGTGCAGGCAGGCAGCTGGAAATGATGATGAGAGATGTTGTTAGAGCAGGGTACAAAGAATGGAGTTGAAACAAATGAAGGCAATATTCTTTCTCTGTTGGTAATTAAATGGCAGCTAGCTGTATGTGTTTCTGAGACGGGAGCGAGGCGAGAGAGGGAGCAAAAATGCACTGGAACAGAGTCATTTTCTTGGGGTCGTTAGGTCTGCTCACTTGTACTTCAGTAACGCGGAATCTGGAAGAGAAGTGTAATGTGACTGTGTCCTTTCTAATTGCTGCCGATGGCTAACATCTGTTTTGTGAGAGAATCTGCAGGTTTTGCTTTCTCTATTTCTTCCTGTAAAACACTCATGCGTGCCTTYGGTTCTGGTATTCACAGTTCACGCAGGAAGTCCTGCCCTGGAGCTGAAATCAGAAAGTCGGAAGGGCTCTCTCTGGAGAAGCAGGGGAGTTTTATGGTGGAAGAGTTAGCGCAKGGAAACAGCAGGCTTTAATGTAGCTATTGGGATGCTGCAAAGCAGGTCTTATTTTGGGAAGTCTTTCTGCACCTAGAACCACGTTTAAAATGTGGAAACTCAAAGCTGCTGGATCAGGCAGGACTGTTTCCTTGTGGTACTAGCAAAGAGCAGGAGCTGTTGAGGTAATAAAAACGAGGTGGTGGGGGTTGGGTAGGAGATGCCGCCTGTAAGTGGTACTCCTGCCGGAGTCCCCCAAGGACAGGAACAGGCTGGTTTGGTTACCCTGTTACTGGCAGATGGCATGTAGCTCAGAGCGTAGTGGTTTCGATGAGCGTTTCCTCTGCAGATGTTCACAGGCTGTCTGCCCCTCTCTTGTAGGCAGCTAGAGCATCATTTGCTTGTAATGCAGGGGGGAGAGATGCRGCATTAGAGGAAAAATGTGATGGATTGTGTCATGGAGGGAAACCCATCTACCCTGGGGTTTCGACYCACAAGTTTTTGGTCCCCAGTTCTGCCCTCAGAATAGCTGGTTTGCCGTTTCTGTGACTCTCACCTGTCTTGCACCAGCCTGACTTCACRGAGGGCAGTGGAGCTGCTCCGTATCCAAGCCAGAGTGGAAAATCCAATCCAATGACTCTTTCATGCTTCAGCTTCCTGACATATTCCAATAAAGCAGCCTTACCCCTCTCCCTCCACTCAGATAACATGATGCTATTTATTTAAAAATACCATCAAGCAAAGGACATAATTCAAAAGCTCTGATTTAGGAAAATAGCTTGTTTGTTAATCATTTCCTTTCTCCTGATTCAGAGCTTGCTTGCTCATAAAATATTGATTTATTGGGCAGGCAACAATGCTCTTGGCAATGAAGATGAAAAGCAGAAGTGCTGATAAAAATACATAGACTTTTTTATGTTTTTGCAAAAACTAAGCTTAGAAAAGGTAGCTTAGTTTCTGCCTGTCTCTATCAGGGTTATATGTGGAGTCAAAACAAAATGAAAGATAGTATGGGAGAGTAAGAGGTGTGTGATGGAGGAAATAATGTGGGGATGAAGAAAAYGAAAAAATCACAAGCAAAATGGGCAAGAAACCACTGAGCTGCAGAGAGGGCTGAGGAAAATACCAGACTTGAAAGAGCAAAAACTGGGACTCCTAAAAAGCAAAAACAGAAAGAAATCCAGAACACACAGAAGTGCTGAGAGGCCCTGATTGCAAATAAATATGAGATGACAAAAGGTGTACCCCAGGTTTTCTCTCTCTCTCTCTCTCTCTCTCTCTCTTTTTCTTTCTTTCTCTCCCTTTTTTATAATGCAAGAAGAAGAACAAATGATGTGAAAAGAAGTATTCTTGAGACAGGGAGAAGGAAATGCCTACCTGAGCACATGAGCCTCTGGAGGTTGTTTCCACTATGTATCTAAAGCCAACTATTTTTTCAAAAGACTGGTCATTTCTGGAGCTAGACAGAACATCCCTAGTGACAGAAACAGGAGCATGTTTGAGACAAATGGTAGTGCTTTGAGGCAGGTTGTCGCCCAACTCAGCAGGGTCAGGGAGCAGCGATGCTCACCCCAGAAAGCTGGGATTTTCACACCTCTGTGGGGAGCGTGTGGCTGCTGTGAGAGGCAGGAGGGGCAAGCACCTGCGCTATTGATCCAGCCCAGTCTGGTGAGGCCTGTGTTTTAAAATTTAGAATGGTAGGAGAAAAGCAAGATTCAGTTGAATTTCAGGCATGCGGAATCCAAGAGAGAACCACCCTGCATCCTCTGTGGAGGCCCTTTTGGTAAATGACTGTATGGATGCTGTGGGTATGGCGAGTGTATACTAGCCTGGTGGAAAATGCTGCCTGAGAAATGGTGGGTCCCATCATGAATCACTCTTTCAAGTCTCAGAAATGTAATGGAAAAAAAAAAAAAAAAAAAAAACTGCTGCACATCCTGGTGGCAGAAGTGTGCCTAGGCTTTACCTAAGAAGTGCTTGCATGGGACAGACGTCAGAGGTCTCTTTTGTACTGGATGAGAATGGCTTAGCTGGGCCATCATCTTCCCTTTACATCCATGTTCCTACAGCAGGAGCCCCTCAATGCGATGTGGAAGATAAAAGCACTCATATGTCTTCAGACTTGTACTCTAAAGCCTTATGTAGAGTTTTCTGTATTTGAACCCAGCGAAGCTGTTCCTGAAGAGACACTGAAGAGAGCCAAACAGATCGGCTTCTCGGACAGGCAGATTGGGAAATGCCTGGGGCTGACTGAAGTCCAGAGCCGTCAGCTGAGACTGAGGAAGAATATAGTGCCTTGGGTGAAACAGGTACTGTGAGAAACATTACTGTTTGATGATGATGGTGGCATGGGGGCTTCTAAGGATGCAAGAAACGGGAGATCTCTATGCCATTAGAAGAAGTAGAGGTAAATGAAGTGGAAACCCTGACTGTGTTACCATCTATGGGAATTTTGATGTTGACTTTAGAGGAAGCAAAATTTCATCCGTCTCGCYGTGAATTCTTCACTGCAGTCCTCAGTGCAATAACATGAACCTGTAGGCTGAACATCCCTGAAGAGGGATTTAAAACATTCTTGTTCATGTTGTGTGTGGCTGAGGTGGACATAGTTATCTAGTTTCAGAAAGAGCTTGAGAAGACTGATGCTGGCACACCATGTTGTGACCATAAAAGGTCATAGCATGTCTTTTCTGTTGGTAGTAACTTTTTACAGGGTAGTACTTCATTGGAAATGTCCTGTTGTTATGATTTGTTCGCTATTCATTGTGATAGCACCGAGCATAATGAGCTCATCTCGTATTCAAGACAGTGTCACAAGTGCTTTGCTAGGGTTCTGTTGCCGCGGTTTAAGGGATGTTGGTATTAAAGTGCCACCAGCTGTTTTTTGCCCTTAAAGGCRGGGAAAAAAACCCACTCCAAACTACTGAATGTTTCTGAAAGACCCCATCTGTATCCTCAGACCTGATTCCAGATGYCAGATCTCCTTCTGTTCCACAGCTGCTGTTTTCCTTCCCTGTCCTCACCTGGCCTATAGAAAAGTGGCTGGTCTTGCACTATGGTTTTTTTTCAACTGCATATGGCACTGCAGTATTGAATTGATTTGTGTGCCAAGGTTTCTTTAATAAGGTCATTCTACTTATGCCTGCATTTGTGGTTCCAAAGCATATGTTTCTTTTTGAGCCATGAAGTACAAGTCACAGTAATAGCAACAGTAATGAGCAGCAGAGACTTACATAGTGCTAATGACGTAAGGTCACATTCTTCATTACTCACAAGGATTTAGACATCCAGTAGGGATTTGTGAAAATACTTGGAGAGTGGAAAGATTCTTAAATTGTGGGATGTAAATGTTCATGACAGGACTGCTTTAATATTGTTGCCYATTCAGTATTCCGTGTAGAAATGTTTCAGCTCATCGTTCAGGGAACTTTAGCAATAGCTAGTGACCTAGATGAACTAGTTACCACGTGTAACATGCAATAAGTAGTTGACACGTACACTTTGTGAACAGCCTGGAAGGGAAATTATTCTTCTGGGCTCTCTGGTGACTAATTACATAAGAAAAGTTGCTGATAAGTACATGTAAGATGTGGTTGAAAACTRCTCTTGCTTTGTGTGCCATTTAATTATCAAAGCAAGAGATTTATTATAACATAAATACAGAGTACTTTCTCTGCTACTACTCAAGATTATCATTAAGTGATAATTGCCTATGCGTTTGTATTCAGTGAGGGATTAAGATGGGGTCAAGAGTATAGCATGAAGAACCCAGATGGTGCAGCTAAGGGATTCAGGAGACCTGGAGGAATGGAGATCTGTGCGATTAATGCTGTCAAAGTAACTAGAGAATGAGGAGGGCAGAAAGAAGGAGGAGTGGATGGAAAAAGATCTTGAGCTGTGGAGGTGTTTTATCAAATGGATGTGGAGCTGAAACTGCAGCTTATAAAGAGAAGGTAAAGCCTCCTACTGACTGAACTGGAATGCCTGGGGGAAAGGCCAGGCAATGCAAGAGACTGTCTGCCAGCATATCACAGTTCAGGTCGTCATCTCTGTGGAGGAAAGAAATGATGGGAAAACAAAAGACAGAAAGGGAGGGGATGATGGTGGAAAGAGCAAACTATGTGTAAGAAAAATCTTGTATTGGCCAAGTCACAATCCCTTCTCCTTCCTTCTTACAGATTGACACGCTGTCAGCAGAATATGCTGCGGTAACTAATTACCTCTACATCACGTACAATGGGCAGGTAGGTGCGTATGAAAACACTAGTCTCATCGCTGTCTGTTTTGATTCCTTCCTCCTGTGTCACGTGATTTCTGGAGACCTTGCAGATGTCTCTGTAGCAGTTGTTTTTCATAGTGTTACGTGTAATCCCCTTTCGGTAGGCCTGGGAGATTCACTTGCCCAAATACTGATCCAGTGCATTCAGTGTTAACAGGTTGTATATTGCTGTGATCTGTGCTATATCAATTGCATTTACGTCCTCGGTGTACGGATCAGATGCCGGGAATGCAGCCCTCTGGGACTCGTGCATCATCCTTTCCTAACATTCATTTTTTAGGAAATGCACAGCTCCTCAGGCTGCTTGAGTAGGAAGACAAGTCAAATAAGTGGTGCTGTGTCTCTTCTCATTTAGGTACAACACCATTAATTCCGGTGGAGTTGCACCTGATTTACACAGCAGTAAATGAGATCAGACTCAAGCCCTGAAGGATCAGACWGTTGGATGTGGGCTGAACACCAGAAATTGTTTGTTCTCAGAAGCATGGAGTTAGCTGCTGCTGAGTACAGATCCTAATGACTTTTCTCCCTCCCTTCTCAGGAACATGATGTAAAATTTGATGACTGTGGAGTGATGGTGTTGGGCTGTGGACCATATCACATAGGTAAATCTTCCTTACAGCTCCTCTGTCCTCCTTGCACCCTAAAGCCTTCTTGGATATTCTTGTGGTTCATTTGTTCCTCTTCTCATACGGTACCAAAACCCTCCAGAGCACAGTACATAGGCCATCAATTCCTAGCACAAGGTTTGTCTTTTACACTTGCTTGGGGACTTCATTTCATGTCCTGGAAAAATAGGAGCCTCTTTATTATTACTTTTCACTTGAAACTGGACAGCACGTCACCTAGTCGTGATTGTTGTGATTTTCA
>NW_028185594.1:1802905-1835981 GCF_003343005.1 Rhea americana | reverse complement strand
TTTAGGTCTTATTTTTTGCAAGTGTTAAGGCCACTAGAATCTGATACCTTGTTATGGAAGTTTGTTGTTGCCACAACTATCTTCAGTCAAATGTGTTTACTGCAAGCTCGTGACTATGTTGTTAAATGCTATCTGTTTTATTACTGTAAGCATATACGTTTATGCTAMTATTTGTATATCTTCAGCTACTTCTGTATAAACATTTCTCTGTGTGCTGTTATTTCAGCTCACTTTAATGATTATGCAGTGTTCTCATGGTTATGAAGACTGGGCAGACAGATTGTGCTGAATTCTTTGTATGATGACTTTTTCTTTTCATGAATCCTTCCCAAATAAGCTTGCAATTATTAAGAAGAAAAAAACTGTTTGTTATTCAGAAATACTTTTGCTCTGCATCTCACAAGCAGTGGTGATAGTTTTTGATAGCTGAAATTTAAATTGCATTAATTTGTTTTGSTTGGACAGATAGGTCACATGATACACTTCTGTTGCTGATTGTAGGACATGTCTTTTTGAACTCTGTTTCCAATATGAATATTGAGATGAGTGAAATCAGGAGGAACGCTCCAAGATTATGCTATTTTCTGTGAAAACCTCTGCTAGTCAATGTACTGTATAGGACAGTTGCAGAAACTGAACATGGAAAGGATGGCAATGATATTTAATAATTTGATTGAATTCAGATGAAAACATTTTGCACTGTTCACCTGAAACTACTGATACTATGGATTAAGCATATGTGTCTGATCTTGGTCTTGCCTGTTCTATAATTTTGATTAGATCTTGACAATCTTCAGAGAAGAGAAGATAGTAATTAAATGAATCTTCAGAGAAGATTGTAGTTAAATAAAGCCTGCTAATAGAGAAAACAGTTACTACCATCTAAAAGATGTTTGTTGATTTTTTTTTTCTTATGTTATTCTTGGAAAGCAAGTATGCAGCATGCTTTTTGCCTATGCTTTCAGAACCATAATCTTAATGCAATGGGATCGACTTAGTGTTCCCTGTGGATTTACATTTACAAAACGGGGGCAGGTCGGAAATAGGTAGATGATTTGGATGGAAGTTAAAATATGAAGTTACCATTTTTAACCAAGCTTCTTTGCTTTTTTGAAAACTGAATTCTAACTTAAAAAATGGAAATGAAGAATTTTGTTCAAAAATATTTGAAAATGTATTACAGGAAAACGTCGATAATATTGGCATTTTTGCACAACAACAAACTTTTTCTGAGGAAATGTGAGGTCATTTCACAGGTCATGCTATAGTTTGTATATAGAAAGAAAATTACCCAAATTGAACTGATTTATTTTCCTATTACTTCTTGATAAYTAAGACAACAAGTAGAAACATTATATGAATTTGGACGGTTAGTGACTCTTGATYTTCAGAGACCCCTTTGACCTCTGACTCTTCAAGAACCTGAATTGCGGAGTGCAGCCTTGGGGCTGCTGGTCAAACGTTCAAGGCAATGCTGCTCTTCCGTCCCGCCATGAGGCGATATCCTGTGCTGGGACAGGGACACCCTGATCAGGTTTTCTTTCAATGAAAGTCAGTCCCGAAAGGCAAAGGTGTATAAATAAACTATTGCACCGCCTGTATGGACAAGCAGAACGCTCTGTGCGATGCCTGCTGTGGACAAAAATCCAACATGATCAAAACCTGAAAGTGAGTTCAAAAACACGTGTGTATTGATGTAGTAATTATCTTTGCAGGAGAAGTGTCTGGTTATATCACATCAGTCATTACTGGTATTTCTAGCTGTTTACTGTCTTTTCCTTTCGCACTGTTTGGACCCAACCATTACTGATGGCTGAAATATACTGTGTTCTGCTGTTCCCTGGGTAGCATCCGAAGCAGTCAGATGGGGACACTGAATGACCTTCATGTCCCAAACTGGAGGTTTTATATGTGTATAAGAGCCTGAATACTGGAAGTGAAGTAAGAAGAAGGCTGAATGAACATCTGTTGACCCTTCTGGGAACTATTCAGTTTCAAATGTGGTTTCCTGCTTTTTTGTGGGGTTTTAGCTGTGGCCTAGGTAAATGATGAGGTTCATTCTTTTTAGACKTAGGGAAATAAACTGTGCGCCTGTTGGTGAGTGACCTGTGAGAGCCTTCTGCTCAGTGCTAGCTGTTGTGGAGATGGCAGTTCAGCACAGTCTGAATTTCCAACCTATCTTATGACACGATTATATGTGAAAATACTGATATTAGTAATTATCTGTTGTGTAATGAGTGCGTCATGATGAGGCCAAGATTTTGTAAGCATAACCATTTAATGATGTTCTGTAAATTTAAGTACACATCATTCTCTGTTGAGGGTAGCCCTCATAGATGTTTGAGCATAGAAATTCATAGGATTACTAACTGTTAGCCTAATGATTTGGTTACAAGACTATGTGGCCAGCAGTGTGCCCCCAAGTCCTGATTCCCCAGCTGTCATCGACCAGGGACCTTCTGGACTCCAAAGTGAGTCCCTCTTTGCCTCCTCCCTTGAGATGTAGCCACATTGGTTAGCAGGCAGTAGGAGCTGGATGGGCAGCAAGAGGGAGATGGGAGGACAATTAGATAGGAACCAATACTGTTTTCTTTCTGCTAAGAACATTTATTTGTGTTTTCTTCCTCCCATCCTTCCTATCTTTGCCTGCTTTTCTGTCTCCTGGCAGGCAGCAGTGTGGAGTTTGATTGGTGTGCTGTCTCCAGTATCCGCACGCTACGTCAGCTTGGCAACAAGACGGTCATGGTGAATTGCAACCCGGAGACAGTGAGCACGGATTTTGATGAGTGTGACAGACTGTACTTCGAAGAGCTGTCATTGGAAAGGATCTTGGACATCTACCAACRTGAGGTAAAGACAAGCAGTAGCAGCAACAAAAAGCCATGAAGCAGACCAAACTTTTCAAAATTCGTGTCGCCAGCTTGCTTTGGCAGAGCATCTGGGGGCGCGGGGGAAGAGCTTTCTAACTAAAGCTGTTTGGTTTGGATCCCAATGTTGCATTTTACACATCGTTGATGTTCCTAGCAGACTGCTCAATAATGAATGCCAAATAAATATTAAATTATTTTGCAAGATGGCATATTGTGCAATATTTACAAGCAGATTTAATTTGCTGCACAGTCATTTATCGCACAAATTGTTCTGCCCTTGTGGTCCTGAGCWTCAGCACTTGAGCATATCCTTGACTTTAGCACAAGTGCTTCCCCTGAAGCAAGTAGAACAACTTAGGTACATAACACTAACTAGCACTTAAGAGCTTGCTGTCTTGGGCCTTACAGTGCAGTGGGGATGCGTTGCATATTGTCCAGCATGCAAACAGGCAGGCTGGGAATGGGCCACTGGAATCACCATCAAAACACAAGATGTTCCAATTCCTGGTCCAGATATTACATGTGTCTGTCAGGGATTTTCAAGAGCTCCAAGCTTCTCATACTAGGATATGGAGAGGAATCCCGGGYAGATTTGATGATGAGAAGATTTATGATGGAAACAACTTGTCCTGGTATAGGAGAAGTTGGTTTCTATCTGGTAACACACTCTTCTTGGGTGCGGTGGCTGAGACTCTCAAAGATACTCGGGAGTACTTCATCTCCATTGAAATTCAGTGGGAGTTGGCTATATAACTTGCTGAAGCAACTTTGCAGAACCCAGGTCATGTTAAGCTTTTGATTTTTCTTGACTCTTCTTTCAGTACATGACACTTTCAGGAGATGRGCTCCTTTGTGAATGTGAGCAAGTTTCTAAAATGGTTTTATAACTTGGCCAGATTTTGATCATTCCTAGATTTGGAACCACACAAAAAGCCACTCAGAACTGGAGTCCTGTTCTCTAAACTTTGTTCTAGAAAATCACTTGCTGTTTTGGGATCACTTTCAGATTGMGTCTTCATGCTTTCCCATTTTTTTCATCTTTTTTGCATCATTAAATTTTCATGAAAACGGACTCTTAGTGGAAATCATAGGTTTAGGACAGGCCAAAAGACTGGCAGCTTACAGGAGTCTTAAAGGCTGATTTTCAGATGCTTTAGGATTTTCCATGAGGTTCAGATCTGTAACATTGAACTCTTGTTTACTTAAAACTGAACTTCTGAACTTGGGGCGTGGAGGAAATTGATGTGAGATTTTGTCAGAGAAACAACACTGATGAAACACAGCATCTAATTACTGCAGGATCAAAGACAAGGTAGAGATAGGTGAGGAGGGAACAACTACTCATTTTAAAAACAGAGTGCTCATAATTAGCAAGTCRGGCAAGAAAAATACGTGAGAAGAATAATGCGTACATATTGAAGCCTAGGTTGTGCTGCTTGTGATAGTGATGCTTAGTGAGTTGGACGTCATGTTTTTCAGTCCATACTCTGGCCTTGCTTGTGCTGGGAGATGTTGCAGACTTCAAGGTCTAATAGCAGCCTTCTCTGGTACCCAGAGCTGGAGGGGAAGAGTGCTCTGGTTATTACGCTGGCTCAGCCAGCCATGCTCATCATCTGAAGCATGATAATGCTTCTGGGTGTGCTTTTAGTCTGCTGGTGGGAGTGAAAAACAGGGAGAAAGGAGATGCAGGGAGTTTGCAGAAGGTTTTGGTATGCTGTTTCAGGGGCAAAAGCTACCGATTTGATGTTTGCTCTGATGATGATAAATTCATTAGGCTCTGAGTTGAAACAGCCAAAGTTGTGCTATGCAGTACATCTCAAGAAGAAGGATGTGTGCTCAGCTGTTTTGGAGCACTTCTCTTAGAGAATGACAACAGGGAATGGTGTCATTATACTGAATTTGCAAGTGAGGAAATTTGAGTCTCTGAGGCATGGAGAGACTGCAGAGTCACGCAAAAGGCCACTGGCAGCCCTGGGGACAGACCCCGGATCTCCAGCAGAATATGGTCCAAAATTGATCATTTGCTCTATGCTGTTTCTTTAAAAATGAGCAAGCCAAATGATGATGTCCTGCAGACTCCTTCCTCAAGAAAATGCAGAAGTCAAGCGGTTGGAAGTCGGTTTCTAAGGAGACAACCAAGCTAAAAACTGAACTTCTGATTCAGGGATCTCTCACTGATCCTGCAAATATCTCCTCTCCCAGCTTACCTTAAAGCATGTGAATAGTGTCATTGTTTCAGCCCTTTTAAACTTTCTTGCTTATTAGACTTCCAAGTTGTAATGAACAGTGTCAGTGGGGCAAATCCTTTGGAAAGCGCTGGAGCAGTGACAAAGCATAGGTAAAACCATGGGCAAAACACGGGCAAAGCCCTTTGCATCAGTAGGGATAGTTTGTACATCAGCTCCCTAAACCTTGTTAGGGTAAGCATCAAACCACAGGCAGCTACTGAACTTAGCTAAACAAGTGCACTGACTTGTCCCCTTCTTCTGATCAGACAAATTAGGCTATATTAAGTTTACCAGTGAAACTGCGGGAACTGGAACTTGCCCACTAGTGTTGCTCACACCATGGCATGATCCTATCCTGGTGACATAATCAGCTGTCCCTCCTCTTCCTCTCCATCATGTCCCTTTACCTCTCCCTCTCCAGTCAATGTTGACAGCTCTGCAGAACAGAACTGGCCTTTGGAGGGAAGTTTAATTTACTGTGAATGTGCACAGTTAGGTGGCAGTCTAAGGGGACAAAAAAGATTCCTTCCCTCAGACTTACTTGCTTTTTGTTTCCAGAGGAGATGTTCCCTTTTTATTTTAATATCTATCTGCTTGAGGGTCTCTTCTGATCTTTTTCAGTTTCTGAAAAGATTCATAAAACTAAAAGAGGTTCTTAGGTATGATTTTAATGGTCTAATTTGTTTTCAAACTTGAGGAAAAAGAAAAACCAACTCTATTACTGATGGCATAAAAGGCAAGGTAGTAATAAAAGAGTGATTTTTATTACAAAGTGGAAAATAATTCTCTTTAGACTTCTTTCACTGGATTATGTACAGTGTATATTTAAAAACAATATGCTGGCAAAGATACTTGTTTTCTTTATAGTTAAAATATGGTTGATGACAAAGTGTTATGTAGTAGAGTCCGTATCTGTCTGCCCACACTGCTCAGTGGTGCAGTCCTGCTCCTAGGAGGGCAGTGGTGGTCCTTAGGTGAGAGTGTTATTTGGGAGATAMAACAGAGCTGTAGGAATTCAGGCTGAATGCTGAGTCTCGGTTTATGGCTGTTTCTGAGTAAAAATGAATACCTGAGCCTTTGCTCTCTGTTTGCGTAAGTCATCCCCTCTACCTTCTTGGAATTGGAGTCCCTTAGGCTATCCCAACTTCAGTGTAGGCAGTATTTTGATTTTACAGGCTCAGTGACTGGAATTGTTTTGAAGGAAGAGAGAAGAAACAGAAGGCTGGAAAGCCAGAGGTTAAAATTTGTTTCGGGTGGATGAAGCCAGCTCTGATGCCRTGGGGCAGGCCTAATCGGGCTCATAACAGCCCTGTCCTCGCTGTGCGCGCGACGACCGAGGCGTGCTTTGCTCCCGGTCCAGGCGCTCACAGGCGGTTCCTGTCGGCCAGCAGCTGCGTGTCAGCCCGTAAACAAGCGCTTGGGGAAAAGCAAGACACGTGATTTCCAGCGCTATATATTAGCACTTCAGGCAAATGAGTAATCTCGTCACCCTTGCAATAATAGGCACTACTTACAGGCCAGGCTTTTYTTAGTGGATCTTTATTATGGTAGGAAATTAACCATGTTAATTAAGTTAAGCCGGGTTTGTATTAGCGTTTATCATCTGTTTTTTTTCTGAGTCAGTTCTAGTCCATCCTGCTCGCAGCTTACAAGCCTCCACTCTAAATCCCTTTAAATCCCTCGTTAAGAAGTTGCWTTTCCAGGAAGGCCAGTGGTGTTAACCTTCTGCAGGAAAAAAACATACTWCTTAATTAAAAGAACATTGATACTCTAAAAAATAGAGCCAAGCTGTGGATCRCCCTGTGCACTGAGTGTTTGATTTATGCTTCTCATTTGCTAGAGGTGGTCAAAACTGTGTAAAACACATCTCTTGGTTCAAAAGAGCCCTTCAGTACAGCAGTGCTGTAGGCCTAATTCTTCTTTGAGCAAAGTTTCATGAGCTTTAGATTGGAAGTACAGTGACTGTTATTTAATTACCCTGAATTATTACATGATCTAAATGTAATTCAAATTGTCATCATTGTTGCAGGTACTCTAAGGCCTATTATTCTTACCACTGAAAAATTTCATGCCAGATGTCTTGAACTTGAAAGCYGTAGAGATGATCTATGTAGAAAATGCCCATATTTGCACCTGAGAAAGGATGTATATTGCAAGCAAGCTCACCTGTCTGTTTGTTTTATGCCACTTATTATTTTCTCACTTAAAATGTTCTGGTCACGCAGTCAGAAACACAAAATATGCCGTTGTGGCTGAAGGATGCTGCATGACCTGATCTGCCTCATCTGCTTCAGAAATTGAGGCACTTGCAAATCACCTRCATAGAAAGGAGCTTGTTTCTGGCTGAATGTGAATGTGACTACCAAAAAGAGCTAGTCAAGAGTAATGAAGAGCAATGAAAATAAAGGGTTAAACGTGTCCAGAATAATTCACTCTCTCAGGCTCTCAGACAGATCGGCCACTGTTAAGCTAYACTCTGCTTTGGTTTGTATGAGCCAGCACAGGGTCAGCAATGAGTGCTCCTTAAAGGTTGGCTTCTGGGGTTGGGGAAAGTTATTTGCTTAGCAAATAACTGTGCTGGCAGAAAAGAAAGGACTGCTTCCAGTTGTTTTCCATTGCCCTTCTGCTGGAGGTTACTGCCTTGCAACTCTGTATTAATAATAATAATAATAAAATAAAAAGTTTGCATGAGGGCCTACTCAGGCGTTCCCTGAAGAGGAGTGAGGGAGGAGAGGCTGTTTTCTCTGAAGAGCTGGGCCAAGGGAGAAAGGGCCTAGAACACCTTGTTTGTTTGTGCTGTTGTGTCCGGAGGTCACAGCTTGGGAGTGGGAGCAGGCTCGGCTGAAGGAACGGTCCCCATGTCTGCACGTGGAGAGCCTGGGGGACAGCTGACCCCAAGGAAAGGAGTGTTACGTTTTGTTGGCGTAGCTGCAAAGCTAGGGAGTGCCTGGCAGCCTTGGGGCTTATCCTCACTGGGAAAGTAGAAGCAGTTAAACAAGAACTGAAAACAACCTTAACGGTCTGTGGTTCTAAGAGAAGTTATAAACTCTTGGCTTAACATCCAAAGGCATGCGAACAGTGCAGGCTCCWGCAGCTTCTGAGGGAATTAAACTTCAAGTTACTGCTGTGTGCTGAGAAACATCAAGCAGGATTCTGGGTTTTTTTTTAGGGAGGATACACTCTGTATCATGCTTTACTGCCTGGGTACCTCTGGGTCAGCACATGTATGATCTGCCTTTGCTGAGAAATAGTGTAATCTAAATGTTGTATCTTATAACAGCTCTTAATGTTTAGTAAGACTGAATGTGACTGTGCTACTTTCTCTCTGCCGACAGGGGTGCCRTGGTTGCATTATTTCTGTAGGTGGGCAGATTCCCAATAACTTGGCTGTGCCACTGTACCGGAGTGGAGTGAAGATCCTTGGCACGAATCCTTTGCAGATTGACCGGGCAGAGGATCGCGCTGTGTTCTCGGCTGTTCTGGATGAGCTGCACRTGGCCCAGGCCCCCTGGAAGGCAGTCAGCACATTGGTAGGTCGTGATGTGCAGCTGGGAGATGATATAGTGGCTCGAGGTTTTTATGARCATCTCCTCAGGGGGACTGACTTACTGATAAATGTTGAGATTCTGAAAATGCTTAACATTCAGCAGTTTTTAAACTGCCAAGGTTCATGTACTTCCTGATTCCTGCTATAGCTCAGGTCTTCCTGCCAAGCTGTGCTTTGAGGGAGTGGATGGAAATTGGAAGGGAAGTGTCTTTAAATCTTCCTCACAAAACWTGGGGAATATACCCAGCAAAAGTTAGAGCCACTGCTAAGTTTGTCTAGTTTATCCTGTTGGCCTTTAAAACTATGCTAGCAGTGGGAGATTGCAAAGGAACAGCGATCTGACAGCACCACTCTTTTTCCCTGCTGAAGTTCTCTGGACAGGGGGAGTCTGAAGATCACAGCTTTGGAATACAGAAAGAGTCTATTYGGTTCAGCTCAGGCTGTAGTCCCCCAGGATTTTTTTCCTGCTATCTTAATTGCTAGTAAAGTGCAAATGCAGCTAGACTTAACATTTTGGATGTGACTTGAAAATRTTTTCATGTTTACAGCATGTTTTCCTCCCTGTCTTTAGAAAGATGCAGTTGAATTTGCAAGCTCCATGAGTTACCCRTGCTTGTTGAGACCTTCCTATGTTCTGAGGTAAAGCTCAACCATTAGAGCTCATAAAGTTGGATGTATGAACTGAAAAAGCCCTGTCAGGGCAGAGGGGAGAAGCATTTCATGGCACGTACAGAAAACACTGTGCTGGGTACAWGCAGAATAAAGCTGCCAGGCTTAACAGGTGGGACAACTGCTCAAACCAATGAAGGAAGTCAGTGGATCCCTTGTATCCCTCAGGCACAGAACAAAGATAGGCTATGATCATGATAGTGTTTGTTTAACACAGTTACCTTTTTCATATCTCAAGGCCAAAACCATGAGCCATCTGGGATATTCCTTAAGGCCYCTGAGACTACTCCATTGAGTCTGCCTGTGCAATTAAGCTAGAAGATTGTTTGCCACCAGTAAAACAGAAGGGAACATGCTGAGGCCATTTAGTGGGGTTAGCATCTGTTTCCAGAAAATGACAACACATCTTCTGAATGCAGCTTCTGATTTGCAGGGCTCCACTGCTTACAGGCATATTTTATATCTCTTGCACTTTTGCAGCTGCTTCTCTTTAAGAAGATAGTGCACAGGACCACACAGTTCAGGCAGCTAGACTTTTTGAAAGAAGTTGCGTGAGCACACACAGAAGCTATGAATGATCACTCTTTTCCTCTGTGAGGAGTTTCTTCATAGTTGAATGACTCTGCACAGACAGTTTGGGCACAGTTAGTAAGTGCAGATAGAATTGGAAACAGGATCCTTTTAACATGGAAGAGGAGCACATGTCAAAATGAAGGGGCATAATACTCATTTTCAATGGAGTCCAAAAATCATAGAATCATAGAATCAGTAAGGTTGGAAGGGCCCTCTGGAGATCTTCTAGTCCAACCTCCCTGTTCAGCAGGGTCACCTAGAGCATGTTAGACAGGGTTGCATCCAGGCAGGTCTTGAAGATCTCCAGAGAAGGAGACTCCACAACCTCTCTGGGCAACCTGCTCCAGTGCTCCGTCACTCTCACAGYGAAGAAATTCCCCCTCACRTTCAGGCRGARCYTCCTGTGGTTCAAATTCTGCCCACTGCCTCTTGTCCTGTCACATGGGACAACTGAAAAGAGTTTGTCCTTGTCCCCCTGACACCCTCCCCTCAGGTACTTAGACACMTTGATAAGATCCCCCCTCAGTCTTCTCTTCCCCAGGCTGAAGAGGCCCAGCTCTCACAGCCGTTCCTCATAGGGCAGGTGCTCCAGCCCTCTGAACGTCTTCATAGCCCTGCGTTGGACTCTCTCCAGTAGCTCCATGTCTCYCTTGKACTGSGGAGCCCAGAACTGGACGCAGTACTCGAGATGAGGCCTCCCCAGGGCTGAGTAGAGGGGCTGAGTGGAGGGGCATCCCTCCCTCAAGGGAGGATAAAATACTTCTATTGGGGGGGGGGAGAGAGAGAGAGGGAGACAGAGAGAGAGAGAGAGAGAGAGAGAGAGGAGGCTTTCGTATATGTTCAACCCTCAAAGGAAGTATCAAAGAATACTTGAAAGGAAGTATCCTTTAGAAGCTGCAGCTGAATGATGACTTTTTCCATCCGGTGTCTCTTGCAGTGGGGTTGCAGAGCAAAGTTCAGAGCCTCCACTCAGTTCAGGTGGATGAGTTAGRAAGTGATAATGTCATTCTCTAGATTTTTATGGCATGCGCCTTTTGGCCTGTTTCCATATCTATTAAATATAGTATAGGCCTTTTCCATATAAGTATTTGCTAATGCAGTATTTCCAAGGTAGTTTGAGCAATTCAAGGCTGTTCAGGGGGTTAGGGGGRCTTTAGGGAGAGAGTTGAAACTACAGAATGTCAAACTTGAAGAAATAGGGAGTGAAAAGCCCTAGCACAGCTTACTGTCTGGYTTCTATTTGCAGAGCAGCAGCCAGCCCGCAGCTATGTTCCTTCATGCTTTGAACAGTTACAGCCTTTAATATTTGCCAATTGCCTTGGAAAATTAAATGCATTTCCCTCCCTCCCTGACTTGTGTAGTATGCGCCAGCTCATGTCGTCACTGATATGAGTGACATAGGTCTTGGGATTTAATTGAACTCTATTGATTTACATCAGCTGAAGATGTAGCATGGTAAGTATAAGTAACTATAGGTACTTGTAGCTATTTATCTTTGGTGAAAGTGACAGATTTCTACCAGATTTCCTGGGATAGATCCTTCCTCCACTTTTCCTCGTGAACTTGCCCACTAAACCAAAGGAGAAGCTGAGCAGCAGTGTGGTAAAAGTGGTTAATGTGGCACCTTTTAGAAAAGCTTCTGCTATTTAAGAGCGAGCTGAATTACTGATTCCCAAACCATTTTTTTCTAAATCTCCTTCTCTGATATTACTGGCAGCTACATTTCAAAGTATATGGCTTTCAGATGCAACATTCAGGCTTTGGAAAGCCTTTAGGGGATGGGCATAGCAAAATAATTCCCCAGCAAAGAACAGTCCATCTGCTTTCACAGCCATAACCAGCACCTGAGGCCTGGTGCTTTCCTGGGTTCCTGTCACTGATGAGCACATGGGCTATAGGTGGGTCATGCATCTTTCGAGTGAGCTGAGAGTTAACCTGCATGTGTAMTGGCAAAAGGCTGCGTCTTGAGCAGAGATCTCTGGCTGAGTGACCATCTCTTCCAGCTTGAAAGGAGCTTTAAAGGCCTGTATCAGAAAGGGGTTTTGGCAGCAGTGCTAAGGCTCTACAAGTGCAGTTCTTTATTTGATCCTTTTCTATGGTTCTGGTGGTCACTTGTCTTCTCTAGGAAGTGGAACAGAAGTCCGTTCACTACCACTCTGCATTGCTCTCAGTCAAGAGAGGAGCAAGCAGCTTGCTTGGCTAGTCTTTCGCATAAAGATGGTTGGCAGCCCTGCACTCCACTGTCTTAGCACTCTGATGTCTCCCTTAAAGCCACGAGGAAAGCTGACCTATTTTCTTTGCTTTGCGTTTCTCACAGTGGATCTGCAATGAATGTAGTATTCACTGAAGAGGAGATGAAAACATTCTTAGCAGAAGCCACCAGAGTCTCCCAGGTATCAGCCCTTGCTCCGTCAGTGCTTTTGCTTGTCCTGATGTTTGCTGTGTTTGTTCACCTGCACTAACTTTGTTTTCCATTTTTTTTCTTTCTATATTGCTTTTTCCCTTGCTCTTTACCTTCTTCATTTGGGGAGGAGCCAGTGAGATGTGACTTTGTCCACTCAGATTGATCTCTAAAGGGCAGACTTGGAAAGCCTGTGCAAGCATCCTCACTCATACCAGTGGGATCCCCTCATGGAKCAGGGACAGCAGTTAGATGTACCCGGGCTGCTATTTCTGAGCAGTTTGTTATATAAAAGTCAATATACGGTAGTGATCTGGGACCCCGCATATCCCATCCAAACTTGCTAATAGCAAGCTAGGCCAACCATGATAGCACTGAACTTAACTTTCTCTTAATTTCTGAACCATTTTGCCTGGTTTCTTTAAACTTTATGCTGGCATCTCCTCTCCCACTGGTGATGTGGGTCATCTTGGGGTTTTTTTTGTTTGTTTGTTTTTTCTCTTCAATCCATTTCTTAAGTGCAGAAACCTTTGCAAGTTTTTGATACGACATTTAACTCTCCAGATCACGTACTGAGTTCCATTTTCCTTTGATACCAAAGCAGGACTGCTCCCTGCTTACTGTTAATCCAGTGGGATTGTTGATCTGCAGAGTATGTAATGTAGAAGATGAAAGCTCTGGTTTCTTTGCTAGAAAAAAAGACTAAAAAAATCTCCAAATTTATTTTTGAAAGACATTCAGAAAAGAGGGGGATTTGGTCTTGTACATTGAAATTTAGAATAGTAAAATCTGAGCAATTTCCCAAAGACATGAGTGCTTCAGAACATAGTAAACACAATTCAAAGCTTGAGTTTCTTCTATACTTTACATCAGTATTATTGTAATAAAGAATGTTTGGAAAGCTGAGAAGGTGGGAAGAGAAAAACATTAAACAATTGGGCTTGAATGAGGAACATACAGAATTTTGAATCTGGCTTTTCAGCAGTCTGAGTGTGGCCTGGTGTCTTAGTCTGTTTTTTGGGGGGGTGGTTTTTGGTTTTGTTTTTCCTTTTTTGCCTAGTCCTTATTCAGAACAGTACTGAAGCACAGTAAATATACTGTCACTGSACCTGCTTCTAAGCTAGAGGAGATAACTGATAGGCATTTTTTATACTAGTCAAGGCTTTGTGGGCTGTGAGTGGTTCCAGTGAAGCTAGCAATATTACTTGTGAGCATACGAGTGAGTATGAGCATGTCTGTGAGACATGGGATTAATTTTTCTGGTTACGAAAGCTTTACCTAAATCTGCTCCACCTAGCAAAGCTTCTCCAGCTTAAGAAATGCCTGACTTGTGTTCTTCTGTTGTTTTAGCTACATCACTATTATGCTGTTGCCTTTTCATGGCATTTAAACTGTCAATGATGCTCAAAACTTCTTGGAAGAGTTGAGACAGATTTGAATAAACAAGACTGAATGCACATGTAAAACCTTCTAGTGAAAAACTGCAGCAAGTCAGAACGTTATAGGACACAAGCCACTAAATTTATGAAATGGTGTAGGCTGTGACATTGTCCTTGTCTTTGAATTTACCCTTGCACTGATAAATGTAAGAGATTGTTCTTGTAACTTTTGAAGTTGCTTTATATTTTTTCAAAAGGAGCCTTCTGAGCATGCACAGACCGTCATTTATTCAATTTTATCCTCTAATAAATAACAAGCAGTTAATAGTGGATGGGACAGGTAAAATGTTGAGTCATAAAAGTGGCCTGGAAAAATGCTGTGGATTAGATTTTAACTGTCTTCTGGAGGTGGTAAGAAAGCCTCAGAGAAGAGTGGGCAGGATGGGCTGGCATTCCAGAGGTGGACAGGAAGAAACGAGTGGAAAACTGTGACTATAGGGGAATGTATTAAGAGTCAAGAGTCACTCCTGGCSAGCTATTGTGTGGCAGCTTCTCCCCAGGAAACTTGGGAAAACAGGCAGAGAAATGAGAAAGAATGGATCTGTTGCCTAAAATGTGCAACTTAACTAGCAATCAGCCACTATGCAAAGTCGTAAGTATGCCAAGAACCAGTTACTGTGTGAACCAGTGTCCCCAGCTTGGGGACTCGGGGGCTCAGAGGGAGGAAGGAGGGAGATAAGGGACATCCTTGGGAGACAAGATCAGAGGTCACTCAGTCCATGCAAGTGTCCTACTGTYGTCTTTTGGGCTATGGTCTCATCTGAAAGCTCTTTATGTATTTGTCTCAAATTTCCCGGTCATGGTGACAAATTGTGGAGGACTCAGTCCTGCTTGACTAATGCAGCAGCAGCTTTGGGGAGATTATGCCAGGTTTGCCCCATTGTTTCTTTGGCAAAGTTCACCTGTCTGCGGAAACAGGGATATTAATAACTGGTCGTGTGGGATTCTRCTTCCAAAGCTTTTTCCAATGATGAATAGTGGAACACTTGGATGGTCCCCAAATACTCTCAAATAAAAGCTTTCTTTTTTTCTTGCCTTGATGACAGGATCACCCTGTGGTGCTCACTAAATTTATTGAAGATGCCTGCGAGGTGGAAATGGATGCTGTAGCCAAGGCAGGAAGAGTAAGAATTTTGCTTTGACTTAATATTTAACTTCTTTAAATCAGAGGCTTGCAAAAATGTGTGGTTTGAGTGTTTTACTATACAATCATGAGGTTGTACTGTGTAGGGTAACAAGAAGAGATGAATTCATCTGAGGTCTAAAAAAATTGTGCTTGCAAAACTCAAGACACCCTTWCGCTATTGTATGCATATAACTACTTACTTTTTAAATGTCACTTAACCACATGAATGAATCCTTTAGAAAATAATTTTTATTGGATTTACAAATCACTGGCTTCACAARTGACTTGCATCAGAATTATATCAGCACTCATTATGATATTGCCACAGTGGTTTTATTATTACAACCTCATCTTGTATTTCATTACTAACCAAAAACAATTCTCTCAAACAACCACAAATTTTTCATATAACAGAAATGCTCTGTTTTCAGTCTTCCTTTTTATCCAGCAGGCAAGATCATTACCTTTTTGGGTATCAAGGTACCGCAACTTGATGCAATTCATTTAACTTAAACTTCTTAGGTCTGAACTTCCCATGCTTGCATTTCTATATGATTAACCTCTCCCCAGGGAGTCAACAGATAGGGTCAAATGATGTTATTACACAGTTGTTCCTACTGGAAAATGGCAAGATCTTAGAGAACTGGTTTAGAGGCTTTTAATTAATTTTTACCTTCTGAGTCAAAAATTTGTGTTAAGAGGAGGGAAGTGAAAGGACTTCAAGACTGTGATAGGTTTKAGCATGTTTGCAGTTTGCTGAGCTATAGTATGAAAGACACTAGCATCATCCCTTCATCCCTATGTCCTGTAGATGCTTCAGGCCTGTTCTCTCCAAGAGCCTTTTCCTATCTCTTCTCTTTTGGATACAGCTCAGTTCAGGAGTCTGTGCCACGCTGTACCTAGAAGAGGGTATGGAGATGGGGGGACAGCTCGTGAGATAGAGTGAGGTGACTAATTGTTCTCTCGGTGCTGTGCGCAGGTTATCTCACATGCCATTTCAGAGCACGTGGAGAATGCTGGTGTTCACTCTGGAGATGCCACCCTCATGTTGCCCACACAGACTATTAGCCAGGGAGCTTTGGAGAAGGTAGGTTTGGTCCTAACACCGAATGRCGAAAGGAAAATAAGAGCTTGAATCTGCTTCCCCCTTGCTTGGGAGAACTTCCTTTGATTTCAGGAGAAATCAGCTCAGTTTTTTTAAAGGCCAGTGTGATTTGTGCAAATGTAGCATGTCAGTACACCCCCAATGAGCAGCTGTAGTATGTGTGGAGTCGCCTGAACTGTGGCCCATTCGTTTAAGCAGCAGAGGAAGAACATACTTCCTGGATCCACTGGAGCGTTTTGTTTTGTTTTGTTTCTGGTTTATTGTTTTAGGACAAGCTTCCGTGGCAGCAGCAGAGCAACTGATGCGTATTTGTGCCATGGTTCTCTTTCCCCTTCTTTAAATGATTAGACCAAGTTGTATGACTACCTCTTTTGAATCGAAAGAGCGTCAAAATGAGTGAAACTCGTCTAATCTTCACTTATTCCCTCTTGAAAACTAAATCTAGTGATGCAGAGTCAGCTTTCAAAATGCATTTTCAAAACAAAGTAGGTCATTGCCCATGATGTCCTTCTGTAAAGGTCTTGCTTTGAAGCTAGTAAGAGCTGTAACGGAATGGTCTGTGCTCCACTCTGCCTACAAAGATGTCTCAGGCCTTGTTCCTGAAAATAATTACCTCCTGAAACTAAGATATTCAAACATCTGTAGCAAAGTAGAGTGTTTCCATGACAATCGAGAAAGTAAGACCATGATGTTTTTTCCCAGTTTGCTGCTAACTCAGCTCCCACTAATCCGTGATGGGATGGGCAAGTTGGTGAAAGTCTCTTGGGAGACCTGCAAACCAACAAGTTAATCTCAAATGGCAAAAAACTTCATTATTTCACCAAGAAACATACACAGGCTCCAGTGTGCAGTGCTGGGATTGCTACTGACAGGACAAGCTTTTTGCACTTTCTCACACGTGCAAGCCTGTGCAGAACTGCCATATTACTTCTGCCTTACAATGGAGCTCTTGTTTCTAGATTACTAGGCAAATTAAACACTTTGCTTCTGAAAGATCATACTACTGCTAAAATAAGGGTATAGGGAAAAGTTAGGCTTGAGCAGAGGGAAGTTTAAAGGAGTGCACATGTGAGGTGATTTATTGATAGGTTACTGTCTATTTGGAGGGGTGGTTAATTTTGTAATGTATATTTTAAATTTTTATTCCTTTATTTTTGTAGGTAAAAGCTGCCACAAGAAAGATTGCAAATGCCTTTGCCATCTCTGGTCCATTCAACATTCAGTTCTTGGTGCGAGGAAATGATGTGCTGGTAAGGGCTCTTCTGACTATGGGAGCAGACTCTGCCCTGGGCATTTTGGTGCATAGTTTCTACAGTCCCTTATCACAGAAGCTCTGAGGCAGTAGCAGTAGTGGGTTTCAAAGCTGCTTTGTCTGATGGTGTGTGGATTGCTTGTGCCACTCCTGTGTCACACAGTTCTCAATGTGCAGGAGGGAGCATCCTCTCCTGCCAATACAGCGCAGCCATTGAGGGTTAAGCAGGTCTGATTGCCTTGTCTATCAGCAGTAGCTTTAGCTTCTCTGTGGGCTTTGGTCTTTCTCAAAACTGTCAGTTTTGAATATGATAGATAGCAGGAGACCTATACCCCCTCTTACGAACTGAAAGCCATTGTTTCCGACRCTCTGATAGCCTCTCTGGTCTTTGGCTAGTTTGATCACTGCAGCAAGCCTTCCAAGTCACTGGAGAGAAAGCAAGATAATTTAAGTGCTTAATCCATTAATATAAGCCATTAAGATGGTTATCTAAACAGTCTGGTCTTAGCAGCTATCAATAGCAGAAGTACAGCAGATGTCTGGCCCTTTGTGGTTAACAGGTGGCATGCTGTTGCTAATGGAGGAAGGTCAAAGGAATGAGAGTGGAGTAGGACTGAGGAAGCAGTGAATGGAAAGCCTGACATGGAGTGGGGAGATGTGTTATTGGCAAAAGATCCTGCCTGGGCTATGAATTGAGAAAAATGCACTTGTAGCTCTTCACCTTKCTTTTGGTTCACACACAGTTTATTACTCATAGTTATTCAGAGACTCCACAGAGGGAGATAAAGGAGTCTTTYGTTCCTTGCTTTCCTTCAGCTGTGTTTGCCTCTCTGGATTACCCCTCTTTTGCTTCCACCTTCTTTTTTATTCTTCTCTGCCACCTTCATTCTCRCTTGCAGCGATTCCTCTCTTGCTAAAGAACTCCATAGTAGGCTTCTCAGCAGGATGCAGAAATTCTTCCTTTTTTCTTTCTTGGGTCACTGAATATCAGTGAGGAAAGTCAGTAACAAATGATTGCCCTGTCATTCATGAACCAATACCAAGGAAAAAGAACAAGGAGAGCAGAGTATGTATGTGCCTGTTATTTGGCAATCTGAAGAGTATCTCTGCAAAGGGAAGGACAAATTGCTTTCCAGAAACCTGGATCAATCTTTTTCTTCACTGCATGATGCCTAATCCTGATATTTCTTTTTTAATCTCAACAGGTGATAGAGTGCAATTTGCGGGCTTCACGCTCCTTCCCTTTTGTATCCAAGGCTCTGGGTGTGGACTTCATTGATGTGGCCACAAAAGTGATGATTGGAAAAGAGGTTAATGAGTCATCCCTCCCCACACTGGAGCATCCAATTATACCCTCCAGATATGTTGGGATTAAGGTACAGTTTCAGAAAGAAGAATGCCAAAAAAAAAAAAAAAAAAGCAACTGGCACATTTGTAGGCCAATTAGTACATTAATACCCAGAGAGCAGTTTACTCACTGAGAGAATTGYTATTTGGCTAAAGGCYAAGTGGACCTTTTCTAGTGTCCATTGTGATAATAGACATTTTGAATTTTGCAGAAAATCAAAGGATAATTATTAATTGATTATTAACAGAATTGGTTACCCTTTATTGATTATTTCTAATGACTCTGAATCATGTTTCTAAACTGCCTAATAAATATACACTTGTAGACTTGAATGCTGAAGTTGAGGCCTTTCAGTAATACTATCTGATGATATTTGCGGAGATGTGCAAATCTGTGTTTTGAGTGTCCCCTGATTTTGTGTCCAAGATCTGGGACRTGGGCTTTTCAATGAGCAGAATTCTTTTTACATGCACCACCAGTTAAAGTGTGGRTGAAGGCCTTGGATCTTTTGATTTCAGTGGGGCTGAGATTTCACTTTAAGTAATTACTGAGCTTTTATAGCACCTGAGATACAAAAAAGTACTCTAAATATTATTGAGTGCTAGGTCGGAAACAAAATTAATAGAAGTTTGTAATCGTAAAAATCTAGAACAGCCGTGCAGATGATRTGATGGCTAATATGAATTGTTTATACAGAAATTTTCAAACTTTAATATTTCCATATGAGGTGAATACTGAGAAACAGAAAACAGAGCTAACATCCTTCTAATAAAATGTTCAGCCCATTAAAATGCAGTTGAAATCAGTGGGCCAAGCCAGCTGGTTATTTGCAAGCCAGTCAATTCAGAAGCAGCTTTGCATTTTATTTTGATGCTGTGGATTAACATTTTCTGAAATTCTTACTTGAAATTTTTATTTTTGTTAGTATGATTTATTTTTATAATTTTCTATTTTTTAAACCTGGAGCTTCTGCACTGTTACCAGCTAAACTGTCAGGAGTTCCATTTCCGCTGGGAATGCTGGCTTCAGAGCGGAAAAACAGCAGCACTCCTGAAAACTTGACTACAAAGCCTTTTGCACTGCTTGTGTTCTGTATGGATTTGTCAAATATAAAATCCTGCTAATGCCTTTGGAAATGCTAAACTTGAAAAACATACCAGTTAAACCTGGTTCTTGTTATTCATGCATCGTATTTTCTACACTTTCACGTTTTTGTTGCTGGGAATATTTCTATGGAAATGAGATTTTGTTTCTCCAGCGGTTCTTAAATGCCCAGAAAAGAGAACGTGAAACTAATGCCGCCTTTTTCAACATAGGTGCTCCCTTGTGAATTCAGAGTTCCACCACTTAAGCTTTAGCGACTCAAATRCTGTCTTGCCATGTTTGCCTGCAGAGTGGCAGGACTACTGCAGGCTGACCAAGATTAAATACTAGGTAAAGCATGATTAAGTGTTAAATAAGTTTCAGTTGCATTACCTGAGTGCTGACACGTTTTCATATTCACGGCAAGCAAAACTCAGGGAGCTGGTTAGGAGGCTTTTGTCAATTGTTATCATTCGAGACGATGTGTGTGTTAAAATGAATCCACCCTAAATGTCAGCTCTCAGCTTGAGACTGTAGAGTTGGCTGCTGTAGAAAATTACTCTTTACTGGTAAATAAAGCAAGACTGATCTAGAAGGCAAGAATATACGTACTGTTTATTGACACCCTTTTCACAGCAAAATTCTGCTGTCACATTTTAGTTGGTCATTGTTAGGCATCATGAAACAGCCTCCCTCTTGTCTGCAATATTACCCTCAGAGACTTCCAACAGAAATATGGCTTTAGACTTAAATACAAATTCTTTTCTAAGTAGCAAGGATGCTGTCTATATATAAATATCATTAGTAGTTTAAGATGATGGAGAGAGTAACTGTACAGGAAATTATCCCTTAGCAGAACATTCTTGAATGTTTTTGTTGTATACGGTCTGTGTTTGTTGTATACGGTCATTAGCTTTTTACTAGGAAGTTTCTTTTTTCTTTAGTCAAATTCARCTAGAGAACTCTGAGGATAATGAAGGCTGCGATGTCCTAAATCGTCAGAAATAATGATAATGATTTGGGATTTTAATGTATTGAAACAAAAAGTCAAAAAAATTTTGCAGGGAAAAGGGGTAAAATCTAAAAATTATTTGCAAAGTTTCATCTTCCTTCTAGTGAAAGTGTGTTCCTGTGGAATACTTTCTTTCCCGTGAGTGAAAAATTTCTGTTGAAGRAAAGCTTCAGATAGTATCTCTCCTCATTTCATGAATTCGATGCTTCACAACCAACTTAAAACGCGTCTTAAAAATGGTAGTGAACTACCACACATTAGAAATCTGCCATCAGAATGTGAGCAGGCTTACAAGACTTAGGAGGAAGATTTATTGGTGAAATGCATGTTTATTTGTTCCAATCCTTCATCAAGATGCTGGGGAAACTCATTTGCCAAGTACTCCTTTGCTTATCAGACTTGATCAATGCTTATTTTAGATTAAGTCATCTCTCTCTCTCACTGTCACTGGGTTTTCTATTGATCCATTAAATTTTCATTCACTGCCTTTTAATTTTCCTGTCTTTCACCAGGCCCCAATGTTCTCCTGGTCCCGGCTGAGAGATGCTGACCCTGTTCTTCGATGTGAAATGGCCTCTACTGGGGAGGTACAGTAGCTTTTTTGTTTTGTTTTTTAAAACCAAGTAATCTTTAAACATTAATCTTTAAWTATTACCTTATAGCCTGAATCATAACAGAATCAATAGGTTCTTCAGAAAAATATCTTTCCTATCTGTAAAAACATTGTGGAGAACCCAGTTTATTCAACCACTGGATGTCCCTCTTTAGCTGTGTCTCAGGTTCCTGAGTTGGACCTGCTTGGTGTGACAGCATAAAATGAGTTTCTTTAAGAGCTATGGGGTTCTGGGACATTCTCAGTGTGCCAGTCCATTTTATGACTCACCTGCTTCTTGACAGACAAGCGTATGCCGCTTTCAAAATCCCCATTGAAGCGTATCAGAATAGCAATATCAAGACTTCAGGTCATGACCATTTGGTCCTGGAACATACTGTTTAATGGCTACAAGTGTGTGTAGTGATATTTTTGTTGTTACCTGGTATCAGCATATGTCCCAGGGTGCAAAAGGTGAAGAAGAGTGAATAAAACGTGATGGCTGCAGGACTGAGCCTAGGGAGGGGAGCGACTTGACTACTTTGCCCATTCTGTCTACAGGTCGGGCTCTGACGGGCTTCTGAAACCTGTCTCTGCCGTATACTTGGGCACACTGAATCAGGCCCAAAGCTGTTCCGACTCCTGCGTAGGCTTGGAGCTCTCATATGATGAGAGCCCTGACCTTTAAGGGGTATAGATTTTCCTATACGTTATTCAAAGAGATCTTAACCCTAATCTAGAGTAAAGAAGCCTCCAAGTTTGTTTACAAGTTATTGCTGATTCGTCAATAGATTTTGTAGACATATCCACGTGATCTTTAAGCTTGCTAGCTCTGTAGTTTCTAGAAGAGAGTTGCAGTAGCAAGGGGCTACTGGACTGGAAAGCCCACTTAAGAARTGCTTAAATACTGAGATCATTAGAGTAGGTTTAGCTCTGCTCTGTCTTAGCTACACAGGTAGCAGAGCCTGGGTTCCGTTTGACATGAGCTTGAGTACGTCTGCATGAGCTGTTTTCACAAGGAAAGGCTTCATTTTCATATGAGCAAGCAGCAGACGCAGATACATAGCTAGAATAGCCTTAGATTTTTCTACTCTCTCCARAACTGTTTTATTCTGCTCTTTATAATGTGTGTGAAAGCAGTATAGCAGAAGATTTCCTCTTAATATAGTTAGTAGGCAGAAAAAAAGCCAAGTATTCTTCTTATTTTCAGAATAAAATTGACTTCACAGAATACAAACCAAAAGAACCCTAAACAAAAATAGAATAAAAATGTAACTAAGAGCAAGAATTATTTTTCTGGGCTTTACAAGGAGTTAGAGATTATCTTGGTTATAAGGGAGGGATTATTAACTTTTATGAGTTGGAAAGATCTATATTCACAAGTGCCATAAAGTGCGACAGTTATGAAGGTTTTCTTATGAGTGAAGTAAGGATAATAACTCTCTTCTGGTAAAATGCTCAATTATTCCTCAAAGACATTTTTAATACATGCAACTTGATTTGGGCTTGAATTTGTCACATCTATTTGGTGAAGATCTATTTTGCTGGCCGTAGCAGTTCCCACATGAGTAGAAATCGCAGTGCTTGGGGTCTCTTGTGTATCCTGGTTGTTCTGACCATGCGGTAGTGACAAACCTCTGCAGGCGGGCTGGAAAGCCCCCTACTCCACGCCTGATGGGTAGGGTGTAGGTGTCCCTAAAAAAGCCTAAGACGTGCATAACCCCTCAGAGCCGAATACACCAGAGAACAGACCTACCATTCAGAGCAGTGTTTTTAGGGAAAAGCTGAGAAACGAGTTGTCATGATATTTTTTCCTCTTCTCTTTGAGGAGTTTTTTTTTGTTTCCTTGGGTGTTCTTTTTCACTTCAGAAGTTTTGGCAAATCGTCATTTGTTCATCTTGCATAAAATACTGTTTGTGTTCGCTATGGTAACAGCGCAACCGCAAATGTGAAGGCTCACTCTGTGTTGGGAAGGACCATGAGAGGAAAAAAGAGCAGTTCTGAATCAGCCCCTCTATCCCATCTGTGTGTATGTGTAGATTTGTTATTTCAAAGAGAAAGATCTGTTTCTAAGTGTTTTTCAACAAACATGGAGTTGGCTAGAAAAAGTGATTGTTTTTCATTTTAAATTTATCAAAAATTTTTGCATTCTTCTTTTTGTTATCAAAATTCCAAATTTGGATGTGGGACACAGTTTAAGTCTTGCAGAAGATCATTACCATATGACCTTTTATAAGCACCTGAGCTCCACAGAAACTTCTGAATGATGGAGTACTGCTATATTTATCAAGTTTTTATTCATATAAAACAGATTGTTTTGAATTGGTGTGATTATTTTGTGATTTCCTTTGGTATGTAACACTTCACCTGCATTTTCTAAGTTTGTGGAGTTTGAATGGATGACCACCTTTAAAAGCCATGGTATCTTTCCACAGGAAATGCCTGGAAGGTCATGACAGCACAAGTGCATGTGCAAGTGCACAAGTTTGCTCTGTATACACACAGAACTGTGCCTGTGTGCATAATGCTCACTGGTACTTATGCATTATATATAATGTTAAACATTTTGCAATGCACTCACAAGTACCATGGAGCAGAAGCTGTGTAAACCATCCACATAACTCATAGAAAAATCAATTGCCGTTACTCCTTGGTGTGCTGTTTGAAACTAAAGTGTTCCTTATTCCTTTATTATTGCTTCATTAAAATCATGAGATTTGTCTGCAGTGATTTTTCTAGGCTTTTTTCTCCTTGCCCACAGACTCCAAAAAAAAAAAAAAAAGCCTGATTCTGTGGTGTGAGGAAGTAGAAACAGTATATTCAAACATTTTATTCCTTTTTCTTTTTAAAGCATTTTTTTTCTGATGCCTTTTTCTTTGTGCCTATTCGCAGGTTGCCTGCTTTGGGGAGGATGTGTACTCTGCCTTCCAGAAGGCTATGCTTGCCACAGGGTTTACATTTCCTAAGAAAGGAATTCTGATTGGAATCCAGGTGAGTCCGAAAAATCAAAGCTGAGAAAGGACTGACGCAGACGGATTCCATAAGTGTTGCTTTATTTTCATTCGTTYATCTTTATGACTTAAATGAGAGCTGTCCACTTAAATGCGTTTCCCTACAATCCGTGTTGAAATGGAGCAGGACAGCGGGAAACAAACACAAACGAGGGATCTTTTGTGGATTCCTTGGGGCTAGCCCACCCCTTTTCTCCACTCCTCATAGTTTCCAGAGGAAGCTGCAGAGGTTTGCTAAARGCCAGTCCCTTGGATCCCTGCAAGCAAAGGCCTGGGACTGGAGAAAGTAGGAGGCACCTTCCTGTGGTGGGTAAAAGTTCACAGATGATCTGCTCAAAGAGACCTCCTAGCTGGAACCAGCATACATCTGTGTAGTTGCACTTCTGCTTTCCCTGTCTTGCCAGAGCGCTTTTGCGCTCCCCAGAGTTCTCTCCTCCTAGGGACTGCATCTCCGATACATACTCTGCTGCTCCAGTGATTCTGTATGAGACTAGAGTCTGAATTTGGGGGCTTCATCTCTTGCTGTCAGCATCCCTCAAAGCTGCTTTATGTGGCTGGAAGTTTAAGCAATGTCGTAGTGAGAATGTCCTTCAATACAGTGGATTCTGCAAAGAGCCTTTCCTGAGGGAGTTCCTGGTGGATCTGCCTTGGGAACAGCACAGCTCCACTTAAAGTTCTGGATCGATAAAGAGGAAATGCATTTCAGGATGAAAAGGTAGCCTGGCAGAAAAGCAAAAGGGTTGGTTTTCTACCATGGAGTAATAACCAACTGTGGGAGATGCTGAAGATGGATATGCTTGTAAACTTCCCGTGGTGTGTGAGTTTCTCAAAAAAATCAGTTGTTTCCTCTTCAGGTAGAACATTCTTAGGCCCCATACAGACAGTTGATTGCCCTCTGCCATATTCCTGTTGTGTTTGTAATAGGCTTATGTCCTACATGATTGCAGAAAGCCAGTAAACAAAGAAGTAGAATGTATTAATTCTCCAAGCAGAATGAGTGCATTAAGTGTGTTGGACTGTCTGTACCAGCCCAGGGTGTGAAGGAAGAATATGAGAATTGGCCAGCAAGGAACATGGTTTCTCCTAGCACAGATAATCACTTTTTCCTTAAGGGGGAGGGGGGAATATATATGTGGGAATTGAAACCATTGCTAGAAGTTACTTCAAATTAGCAGGAAGGTCTTGGCTTGCTACCTAGATAAAGTTAAAAAGTTCAGTGTGAAACTCTGGTCGGTTGGTACTTTTGCATCTAATCACTACAATATCAAGATTTTAAAACAGCTGTTAAAAAGGGGAAGAGAAAAAGCAAGAAAAAAGAGCACAGTGTCTAAAATTCAAGCCTGTTTGCCTAGTAGTAGTTAAAAGGGAAAGGCAGCAAAAAGTAGTTTTAGCTGTATAAAGCATTTGTGTAACTTCTGTGTCAGTATCTGTTAAACTGAGCTAAACGTTCTTTGTACGAAGGTCTTAGGAAGGAAAAAGAAAAAAGAAGAGGGGGATAAAACAACCCCCAGAAGCCCAATCCCCCAAGCCTTTTAAAAATGATGAGCTTCTGTCCTTTTTAATGAGTGGTTTACAGTTCATTTTCTTGTGAAAGAAACTGGAAAACAACAGATCAGTCCCTTAAAGGTCTCTCTCTATCTCAGAAAATTTCTCATACAATTAAACTCCAAAACAAGAAGTGTAATACTAATGTTGAGGACCAAATACTGCTCTCATCTCTCTGGAGTTTGTCCCATACCCACCTTTTGGGTTTTTTGTTTCGGTTTGGTTTTGTTTTTCTTTTTTTTAATCTGGGTCTGCATGCAGAGAGGAGAGCTGAAGCCTCATAAGAGGGGAAAGCTGCAATCCTGATCTAGACCTGACGCATAAGCTACGTGTACTGTCTTCCCCGAGTACACACTGGAGAAAACAGTAGTCCTTCTCTRCAGAAACTAGAGGCATGTGGACAGCGGCAGCAGGTGGGCTGTAAACACCAGCAGCGTTGTTCTCATTTCAGTTGCATACGTGAGGACGTCTGCCTCAATCTGGCAAGGTGCAGCGTGTGCTCGTGGGAGGAGTACTGGCCTAGAGACAAACTAAAGCGGCCCTCTGGTTGCTGGGGACGTCGCAGTATGCAGGAACGCGCATCCCTCTGCTCCTCCAGCTTTCAGCTCCAGCATCATTTCTGTTAGCTGCTGCCGTGCGCTCGGGGCCGATTCCTGGCAGGAGCACGTACACCAGCCCACTCAGTAAACTGTGAGGGAAGTGCTATGTTTCGTCTGCAGTGGATGACATACTCAAAACACACCTCTTCTCGGAGATTTCTTTGCTTAGGGGTTAGCTGCTTTCTCTGATTTTTAGACTGAACTTTTAAGTCCTATGTAAATAGAAATAAGCCTTCTTCCTTCAAATGTGTCTAAGGAGACCCTGACTCAATATATTTAGGTTATTTAGTATAGCACATCTTTGTGTCATTGGTATTAATTATGCAGAGGTGAGAGGAGGTTGCCTTCTTGAGTAGTGAAGTCGCATAGATACTAATCAACAATTAATTAACAATAACAGAGAAGGAGGTCTTAGTTTCCTTGCAAACATGTCACTGGAGTGTTTTGGGGATCAGGACTCAAAGGGCTGTGACTATTTTTTTTTTCATTATTATTATTATTTTTTAATCCATAGCCAAAACAGGTCTCAGTATGCGCAGGGAATGAAAGCTAGCCTTGCTGAGAGACTTTAGGTTGCTGAACTGACGGTTTGCAATTCTATGGTAAATCCTACTAAGGCCACTTAAAAAAGGTGGATAACTAATCACCTTAAAGATCCAAGAGGGAAGCAGTCCTTTACATCTGCGTGACAAYGTGAGGCAGGTTGGGTTACCAGTCTGGTCCACAAACCCACTGGCTTGTCCTGGAGTTACAAGCACTATCTGACGTGGTGCATCCCGAWGCTCCCCGGGGTTTCAAAGGCTCCAAGGGCAAATGGAGCATGGCTGCCTCACTAGACAAGCGGATCTCTGCCGGTTTATGCAAGCTGATCATCTGACCTCCTTTTCACAATTTGGAGAAATCTACGATGCTGAAACCCTGARTCTGCCATTAAATAATTTATATTTTATGCAAGAGGAGTTGAAAAGCTCATTYTGTTTGCTTCCCTGATTGGACTATTCAGTCATATCTCTGGGATAGAGTGCATCTGTCTTGCATCTGTGCTGGTGACCACGAGATGCGGAAAACATTAATGAAGTATTTTATTTTTAAATCCACCATTCCAAGACTGTTATTTCAAGGTAACCTTCTGCCGTATCTGCTGCCTTGGTTCATTAGATGCAAAAAGTCTTGTGTGCTGTACATTGGACTTGGATTCAGTGTTCAAGAGAAGAGATGAGCTACTTTCATTTTGAGCCTGATTGTAGTAAAAACTGGTATAGCTATATTGAAATAGCTGAGGATTTAGTYCTTTACGAATAGCAAGGCATGCTAACATGGGAGAGAAGTTAAAAGAAATGGAACTTTTCCTATAAAGGAAAAGAATACTCTTCTCCTGCAGTAAATATCTTGCACTAAATAAATCTGCTTGTACTTTTCACCTTTAGTAACTAATGGTTTCTTACACAGGTTCTTTCAGTCAGCTTGTAAATCTGCGGCTGCTCCGATGCAAGCTGACAGCTGTAATTTCTTTTCATGGAGAGGCTGTTTTATATGTCACAAGTGCTCAGTACATGTTTGATAGAAGTTTATAATACTGTTGTGAAAGCCAGCCCTCCTGACCAGAAGGCAGAACGGTTCTCTCTGACTGGGAAGCTGCCAACCCTGTCACATTGTATATTTATATTTTTCCAGTTAGTGTACAGAACAGAGCAGCTTTAAAATGAGGTTTTTTCCAGGGTCTGCAGTGTTCAAAAAACTTGTTGACTCCTTTTCTTTGTTGGAAATAGTTCACCCTTGAGAACACTGTCTTGCCCAGTCAGGTTAAGGCCTTCAGTGGCGCCAGCAGAGAGAAGGGAGCTTGCAGTGATCCTATCTGCAAAGGCCCAGACCAGGCTAGGGTTAAAATTAAGATTCAGGTTAGCTTTGAAATGAGAAGGGCATGTGTTGCTTTTGATCTTTTCATTGCTATACCTTCAACATGAAGAAGAAAATACATGCCAGCATCAAATTTCTGCTCACATTTTGCTCTAAAATGGGTGGCACATGAGCAMCTGCCTCTACAAGAGGTCATCTCATCTTTATTTCTTCTGAACAACCGTTGGATCTGGGCATGCCCTATGAGAGAGATTCTCAGAGGTGTCCTAAGTGTCTGAGTAGTCAGGCCCCCATAGGAATGGGGCATCCCAGTCTCTCAAGTGGTTTTGTATTTTCCCTTTCCACGTGCCCATGAGAAATGAACTCRTGCATGAACAGGCTCTTCACTGTGTCAGTTTGCAAACAGAGCATCCAAAGGCAGCCCAGAGCTTGTTCATATTTGCCGTTTGCCAGAATGGAAGGCCAAATCTTTGAGAGGTGGTAGAAAAAAACATTTAATTAAGAATGCTACTTAGTTAAGTAGATGCCTCTAGTTGGTGAATTTGACAAGATGATTGCCCTGATATTAAATATACAGTGCTGTTTTGTAATTGCAGCAAAACTTAATGTGGGAACGCATACCCTGGTGTGTGAGACAAAGCATGTCTCAGCTAGGAGTGACTTTAGGTTTCAGTATCCGGATGATTTTCTTGGCATGGTGCTATAGATACGCATGCGGACTGGCGGACCAAGCACAGAAAAGTGCATTTGCCTCTTTGCACAGTCTGTAGAGCTGTGTTGCCCAATGARACACCTTGTTTCTAAATCCTAGCTTTGATGCTTTATCTGATGAATTTCTTTTTCAGGATTCCTTCCGCCCAAAATTCCTCAGTGTGGCAGAACTACTTCACAAGGAAGGTTTGAAGGTAGGTGGATTGGGTACTTAAAAATCTTCGAGAGCTTTCTAAATCTGAAATGTCATCAGCCAGCTATGGGAAGGAAGAACTTCAGAACTGATTTGAGGACAGAGTAAACAGCGGAAATTTTTAAAGTACAACTGGGATTTTTAGCCAGTGGGTATCACGCAACCGAAAGTCTTCATAATTATTTACTTGAACAAACAAGATTAAGTCACGAGGGTAAGAACAGCCCTGGCTCTGCTATCAGCCTGCAGCTAGGATGTCACATGATAAATCCCTCCAGGTTCTCTAAGAAACAAAACTGCCAGTCAGGTGGTCATGTATGAGAGGAGGGGAGGAAGGGAAAGTCCTTCATGTAGGGAAAGTCTTTACAGTTTGTTGTCTTCAATGGTATTTACAAGCTGTGGCCACATGAATTTTGTTTTGGTTTTCATTCCTATTGTAGCTCTCCTCTATGTCACTTTGCATGTGTATCCTTACTGGAAGTAAACACTATGGTCATAGAAGATTGAGGAGCTTTTTTTAGTATTAAGTGCTGTTTGTGGGTAGCTCAGTGGCATTAGTGTAACTTGGATTTACAGTTCCACCTTTCAAGACTTCGGTGCTAGGCAAGTTAAAAAAAAAAAAAAAAACAATTCAGTCAGAGTGACTGAGCCTAAGTCCTGTTGAAAATCAGAGGGATTTACGTTTTCCTAAGCCACTTAACTGCCTCTGGATGTGTTACTACTATTCATTGACTATCATCAGGCAGCAAATCACAGATAACAGTCACGTCAACCTGTATGTCTCTTTATATGGAGAGACACCCATGCAATGAAAAATGCCCTCCGAAATCAGCTGACAACCAGACTGAACGTTGGGTCCAACCCTCACAGATTAAATGAAAAGTTTCTATATTATAAAGCACACAATAATGTGTTTTCCCTTAACAGCTTTATGCCACAGAAGCAACTTCTGACTGGCTCAATGCTAACGGTATCCCAGCAACTCCTGTGGCGTGGCCATCACAGGAAAGCCAGAATCCCAGGCTCCTTTCGATCAGGAGGTAAGGGCAACACTCAGCTCATCAAAGCTATGTTAACATCCATGAGAGCAAAGGCAAGGTGCAGATTCCTGGTCCTGTTGAGATCAGGGTGGTGCCTTTAATGGGACTTCAGGGATCCATCCCAAAGTTTTGTTTTATATTTAGTTCTGCTTGCAATTGCCACAGCAAGGAGACTTTGGCTTAGTTAATGAACATGTCATTGAATGCTCCTGATGAATATGGCATGGATGTATTTTTTCTTTTTCTTTTTTTTTTAATTGAGAGCGCATGGGATCTGAATATTTAGCCTGTAGTGACACTGAGGCATGTGTTTAACAGAGTTGTGCTGAGCTGTGTGAAGGCTGAATTTTGCTTTGTGTTGTTAAATGGGATAGAAACAAAGCTTGCGTCACAGCTTGGTGCCTTAACCCTTCAATCCTGTGTTCTTAGGATGCGAGACTTTAAAATAACAGCTAAGCTCAAACAAAAATCTTCAGCGTTGTTTAGTTGCCTGCCTGCGCCATTCATTGCAGAATTTTGTTATGCAAGATGGACTGTGATACTATCTTGTGCATTGTCTCGTTCAGGCTGGTAGGGGATAAGAAAATAGATCTGGTGATTAACCTGCCCAACAGCAACACGAAGTTTGTCCATGATAACTATGTGATCCGGCGGCTGGCTGTTGACAGTGGGATTGCTCTGCTCACTAATTTCCAGGTACTTTTCAGGTCATTCTTTCTTCTCTTAGTCACAGGAGCGTGTAGAGCTTTCCAAGCACTCGCAACCTTAGATTTCAGTGTATGGGGACCCTGGTTATCTTTGAGAAGTAATAATGTGTCTGAAAATCATGGCAACACAATTGTTTGAATGTATTTCCTTTGTGCTACTATGCAAATTGTCGTTGCTCAAAGCAAAAAGCAAATTTGGAGTCCTGTACTGCAGCCCAAGATGCTTCTATTTCATTTCCAGTTCAGAGCAAAATGCCTGCAGAGGATTCCCTGTAACATGTTTAAATTAYGAGTGGGAACAGTTTTTTAGTAGGAAGTTTCGCCGGTACAACTCCTTAAAGTTTGGAGCAGGTTGCAGCTGTACTTCCTTGAATGATTCTTAGGGCAATCCAGTTCCAGCACACCATCCAGGTGGAAGTGCTGCCTGTGGGTTTAGTCCTGTTGTAGTCCCCAGCTGCCGAACATTTCGTGTTTTGTCGCTCCTGACAACCCCCTTCCCCTTATTGATGGGGAAGGGACATTTAGTAATGCAAAGTGGGACTCCTGCTGCCAGCAGTACCTCAGCTTCCTTTACATGTGGCTTCAGCTGTCACAAAAGGGCCTCATCTGGCTCTTATTAAACACAGCAGCCAAATTCCTGTTGATTTTAGTGAGTGCTGACTTGGAACCCAATGACTTGAACTGGTGTCTAGCTGTGCAAAATCTTCTGCTGTGATTTGAATGAATGGAGAGCAGACAGTGTGCCAGGATCCAAGTTCACAGACAGGATAATGCCAAGCATGATTACTAGGAATGGGAAATTGAAAACCCATCCTCTGCCTACTAGCAAAACACACTGACAACCAGAAAGGGAGTCCCCATCCAAAATTTATTGCCACACCTGCTTGATACATTTATCTGAACCCTTTTGATTGCAGAGTTCAAATCTCTCAAGTGTGAGAGAGGATAACAGCCCTATTTTCTTTCAAAGGTTTGGACTGTAGGGAGAAACAGCATCTCTTGTGGTACACAGCTGTCTTGCCCAAGAAAGCCAGCATCTCTGGGGCTGGGGCCAACCTCTGTGCACAGTTGCTTTGAAATTGGCATTGACTTGGATGGACCCGCACAGGGTAGCTGCGGGGGGAGACTCTTGAAGTGTGGATCCTGCTCCATTACTCTGCCTTCTGCAGTCGTCCTCTGCTTTATATTCACAGGTGACAAAGCTGTTTGCTGAAGCTATCAAGTACTCTGGGAAATTGGACTCCAAGAGTCTCTTCCACTACAGACAGTTTGACAGTGGAGACCAAGCATAGAAGAGCTATCCCCAATCTGCAATCTTATCCTTTCTGATACTACGAAAGAGAGAGGATCCCAGACCATCCACCTAACCATCTTTCCATCTATTTCAAAGCATCTACAGTATTTGTCTTTCCAGCCTGCAGAAACTAATGCCCAGATGATACTTCTAATTGAGATGTTTATTGGAAAGCCATCCTTTCCCCAGCCTCTTCACCCTCTTTTCCCCATTTCCACTTAGGAGCAAATATTAGTTACCCACTGGTGGGTAGATTCGGATGGCATGATAGCAAAGGTGATGGAAGGAGATGCAATCGATCCTATGGGAGAATAGTTCCTTCTTTTTATAAGAACCAAACCAGCTCTTCCTTCAAAGGTCTTTCCTTGGGTCCATACCTGCAGCCATTCTCATGCTGCGCTGCTGGAGCCTGGCCCCAAGTTTCCATAGAACAACACAGAGTTTTCTCTTTCTGTTGATGATTATTGAGGATTTTACAACTTTCTTCTTTATATAACAATTAGCCTTCCTCCTGCTTGATCCAGTGTGAACATCTGCTGCGGTGCAGAACTGCTGAGGGTCATGACTACAACAGGAGCTCTTTAAAGATGAAAGAATCTGAATCCCCCATTATTCCTTGACAGCAAGTGACAGGCATGATGCAGCTACTTTTTGTTTGTTTTTTAACTCTGGCTAAACATATCTTTTGCAGCCTSCAGTTTTGTTGGGAGAGAGAGGCTGTATGTGTCTGTGCTGGAATTGCTTCCAAGTTCTGTTCAGTCCTTCAGTCTCCCTTGCATTTTTTTTTTCTGTTTTTCTTCCTCCAATTCTGGTTCATCATTCTGAATTCAAGCAGCAGTCCCTGTATAATAAGAGCTCTCTCTTTCTCTCTCTC
>NW_028185594.1:1743017-1802060 GCF_003343005.1 Rhea americana | reverse complement strand
TCTCTCTCTCACATGTCTGGCTTCCAAGGTGGGGGATTCCCAGAAGACTTCTGTATATTGCTGTCCAGCATTTTGTGCCATGCTTGCAGGCATTAAAGTTGAATCCTTTCAGAATGAGGTGGAAGTGTTGCAGTGCTTTACTGATTAGTCACCCTTTCACTTTTGCTCCAGGCTTCTCTGCTGCTGTTTCGGCTCTAGCAACACCTGCTAATTCTGTCCGTGGAGCAAACTCCCGCTGAGCCACATGTTGCACATTACTCCTTGCTGTCTGCCCAGCAGAAGAGTTCAGCAGCTCTACAGCCAACGGCCCTACGTTTTGTATATGTGTACAGCAGACAGATGGTGCCTGCCTCTAAACATTTACCAGCTAAGGAACATATGTGTCTCTTTTTCCCCATATTGCAATATATACGTAGCACACCCTGGAGTCTAGAAGATTGAAGGTTGGACAACTTCTCCGATATTTGCTGAGCAGCAGGCCCCAGGATAAGTTAAAGCAGAGTGTATTCCCCCAGCCACGCTCCACCTACTGGTGATGCCAGTCCAGGGGCACTGCCGGCTGGTAGCTCTCTTCATCCCAAATTTGCTGCAAAGCCTTAATACCAGGAAACTGCCTGCTAGTGCAAGATACATGGTGGTGGAGCCAGGCTGAGCAGGCCCAGCAGGGCTTGTCCTGAAGCTATCAGCACTAGAAGTAGTGTTCAGGAGATAAGCTGACCTAGACCCCTTGCCTGTGCTCTCAAGTTCCCTTGGATCCTAGGAAGCTTCAAATGTAAGTAGAGAGGAAGCAAGGACTTATGGATAGTCTGAGCTTTTTTATAACTAATTCTGAAAAGTTTCAGAAAGCATATTAAATCTCAGGCGAGATGTTAACGAAACGAGATGCAAAGGAGTAGAGACAAGCTTTGATGCGTTAGGTGCCACGAGAATCACAGCCCCTCGTACCTGAATTCTTAGCATGGTCTGGGTTTGAGCTCCTCCAGCCATAATCCTGCTAGCACAACTTGGGTGGGAGAGGCCCTTGCCAAGAGCCTGGTGCTGCTCGTACGTCCCAGGGGTGTTTGTGCCATGACGGTGCTGCCTCCTGAAGTGGTTTGAGTCGCTGCCCCTGCCTGTGGGGTGCCACTCTCAAAATTTTGCTGGTGGACCTAGTTGCCTGAATGCTCCCAAACCTCTGTGAGGCTGCGCCGGGCYGTTTCACAGGCAAACGTGCTGCACCCTGCTGTCGACTGGATTCCCCGGGTGCCCTCCTGGCACGTGGCTCCCTGAGTCGGGCCAGGCGCGCRAGCATGCCGAGCCTCCTCCGCGGGCCGTGCTGCTGGAGGAGGACCCGGCGAGGGGGCATGAATTTTTCACGCCTGTGCTGTGCTCGCAGAGCTGGCCGGCACAGTGGAGTGCTCCTGTCTGAAATGGTTGGGCATTTCAAATATGGCATGATGGGCCTGGAGTAAAARATGTGTGTGTATTTTTAAGTTTCTACTTAAGAGGGAAAGTCGTCCCCCTCCACAAAGCAGTGATGACCAGTGGTCTGTTAGGAAACCGTCACTCTTAGGTTTGACAGAAGTGAGTGCATGTTTAAAAGGCAGAGCTCCTGCCTCCTCAGAGATCAGGCAGTGGTGGGAAACGAGCAGCAGCAGGACGGGGCGAACATCTGATCCCCTGCTAGGGATGCATGAAAGGCAAGCGAGGAGCTGTGTGGTAGAGCAGTGGGCTAAGAAAAACTCCACCTGTGGGGTGGGAACTTTACAGAAGAGGTTGCCAGCTCTGGAAGATGGAGGGGAAATGGAGAAACCTTTGCTGATTTTAATTAAATTGTCTTAAACAGCGGTTCTGCCAAGCAGCTAACACTCTGACTGTATGTGTATCTAYGTATACATCTATCTGTATGTTCGTATCATTTATTGCAGCAGGCAATAAATGCAGCAGCTGCAGGTACTTGAGCCACRGCATCTTCTCTGTCCACAGACTCTCCTACAATTAGAGTGGAAATTAGTAGCAAAACACACCACGGCTGAATATATGCTGAGTACTTGGTAATTACGCCGCAGTGTTACATTTTGCTGCTGGTGCTGAACATCAATCTCTTCCCTCCTCCTCCAAAGCAGGTGTCACTAGTGTGCTTCCAAACTTCATCAGACACATCTATATATACACCGCCCCCTTTGCCCTCAAAATCACTGCTGGCTTCTCTGCTATCTCCTTTTGGTGTCTCCTCCCCTTCCCCTGGAGAAGGAAAAGTTCTTGCTGCTCTTGACTGGTGTAACGTGAAACTGTAACTCTTGTTGTGGTCAGAAAGGAGCCAGGAAATGACCCCCAAGCTTACCTTCTGCAAACATTGAATTATTGCTTGGCTGAGTTTGTTTCTCTGTATCCTCTTCTTTGCATAATGAAGGTGCAGACACTATAGAAATAGATTTTCAAGTAGCTACAGCTGTTGTGATCAATGCAGATGTAAAAGAAAAAATAATTAGTAGCCTTTGTACCATGTTCATCTCTGCCTTTAACAGATTTTGCCTTATACATGTGTTTTTCATATTAATCTTGGAGGGTGACAATCACTGATGAGAGGGGATGTTGTTCAGGGCAAGAAATGGCCATTTGCTAATCTGTGAGCGGTCAGATCATTTTGTTTTTTCACTGTCTAAAAAAAAAAGCTAATAAAGAATCACATGAAGGAAAAGGAGAACAGTACAAAGCACAGCTTTTGAGGTAGCACAAGATCAGCAAAAGCCACGAGGGCATATGAGTGGACTTAATTTTTAGTAACAGAGACCTTTATTTTTATCAGCAGTGGTCCAGCTGCTGGGTTCCTGTCTGGAGCCGAAGCTTTTCAAGGGTGCCAAGTGCTACAAGTTGCAGAGGCTCAGCTTCGCAGGAAGTACTGCTGAATGTTGAGRTCAGGCTCTTGATCCAGTTTGTCACCTCCCTGAGTTTACTTTTGCCCCAGTTAACATCATTTAAATTGCTTGGAGAAAGGTTACTAGCAAAGCAGGGATAATTTGGCATACTGAAAGAAACAAGAATGTAAGAGAGTGGGGACAACTTTTTGTTACCATTTCCTACTTCTGTGACAGAGGTCTTACATGAGCAAAACTAGCAATGAAAAGCTTTGAGAAACCTCTTTGCTCTGGGACCATTTGAAACAACTGAAATCAGGTTTCTAAAAGTCCTAGGGGGTGGCCAACTAGGAAAGACTATGATCTGAGAAAGCTCCTGGCAGCAAGCAGAGGGATGTGTCTTGCTTGGCTTACAGCTCACTGGGTTTTTCTGAACAGGATGTTGTCACCAGGCTGTAAGACAGCTTTTTTTCCCCYTCCCCCACATGCCTACTGTATTTTGCACTGTTGAGGTTTAAAAGCCTTGTTTGTGCTTCGGTCCTCTGTGCTTGCATCAGAGGCATCTAGTAGTCTGAGTAGTTATCACCTTATTATAAAGATACTAAAGTAGCCCAGAAGATGGATGTTAGCRGTGTGTTAAAGCCCACAGCTGCAGCGTGTGCAGATGTGGACAGCCGCTGTCGGGAGCGTGAGCTTCTGCAACTACCAAGACAGGGTGGTGAAGGGAGAGGGCAGCCCTGGCTCCTTCTGGGGAGAGCCTTTCTGACTCCGGTTGGTAAGCCGAGCAGCCCTTGACCTTGGGAAGCTTGCAGCAGGCGTAGTTAGTGCTGCGGTTGCCTCTGCAAGGGCAGGAGGTGCTGCTCTGCCATGCGAAGCCTATGAACGCTGCGGCCATAGCCATCTGCAGGACACTGACATCTGCTGTGCTGCAGCAGCAAGCTGCCAGGTATTACCCAAATCCTTTATTTCTGTTCTTCCTGCATCTCATTGTATAATGCAACATAATGCAATTTGTAGGAAATAATTTAATTACACTGTAACATTTGTTTCACTCTTTACCATTGAAGAGGATTTAAACATTTTGATATCTCTTAACTAAATGGGGAACATGATATTTTGTCATTAAGTAGCTGGGCTAAACTCTCAGTCATGCTCGTAATTAAAGTCTATTACATTCTGCAAAGTGATGATACCAGTTGAGATAAATTCCTTTAATTCAGGGAAGTTTGTAGTGATGAAACTGASAGACAAAAGCATTTGTTGCGAGTTATGTTCAAGCTTTGTGGTAATATACTTTGGGGAAAAGATGAGTATTTGCTAGCGAGTGATCCTGCGCTTTGGGATTACCATGGTGTTGAGTGAATGCACTGGTTCATTTAAGCTGGTGTCAGAGAGAGTAGCAAGTACCAGTAGTTTCACAGGGAACCACAAGGATTGCCCAGAGTTGGTAGTTCTGGCACAGTTCATTCCTTGAGGGAAAGTTTCCTTGTAATTTCTGTTTTTTAAAGGTTCTGTTTATTTTTTTATTTTTTTTTACTTGAAACATGAAGTTTTTTAAACTCTGGGGATGCAGTTTCTATCAGTGTCTGCAGAGTTGCTTACACCAGTACAAAGCCAGCATGATAATGCTGCCATGCTGATTTTACAGCGCTTTTGGCCTCTAGGGTAGATGATTGCACATGATGTTTATTGTAGAGAATCAGGTCCCTTTTCAAGAAAAATACTCCCTCTTCCAGCTCCAGCCAATCTTGTTCTTTTTCTGACTTCCTGAGCGTTACTAAATGCTGCTAAGCTCTTGTCCTTCAAGATCTCTTGTAGTAATGAGACCTCATTACAGCTTAAAATGGCCCTCTGCTATTCACCCTCTTTGAGAGAGAGAAATGTTACAATCATCCCCTTATGACAGTGGCAATGTCCTCTTTTGGAAAAGAAGTGGGTTGTGTTTTGACTAAGTATCATGTGGCACAGGATGAAATGTTTGCTGCCTTTCACAATGTATGGAAAACAGCATTGTGGAGATGGAAAAAAAGAAGAAACTCAAAATCTAACCTTTGAGATTATCACCTTATTATAAAGATACTAAAGTAGCCCAGCCTGAGCCTGGGACTTTAGTCAAATTCTGAGTTTGTTGATGTGGCCAGCTGAAGGCAAACAAATAGCGTGTTCTTACTACCAGCAGGTCTGAGTTCTTAATGTATCGTAAAGTAAGCGTAGAAATATTTTGTAGTGCCCTGAAAGCAGTTACAAGAACAGCAGTGTCTATCTGTTTTGCAGCTTAGTCTTTAGCTGTTGATCCTGAAAAGAAAGTCCCACCATTCCCATGTCATCTGTTTCTCCTTCTGAGATGCTGCATGGATACCCCAAAACATGGTGCCCTGGTAGCGGTATGTCATGGGGAGTCTCTCCTGTGGAGTTTTCAAGTGAACAACAAAGTACTTGTTGCTGTTAGYAAGGCAGCTGGCTGCTAGAGCTTGGCACAGGTAAGCAGACAAATCCTTTAATGGTACTGAAGAGGAGGTGTCTGTCCATGTTATAGTGGGCATTAGTAAAGTATAGTACAGCAATGTTATTAACTATCTGAACCCTGTGCAAGGCAGACAGAGTCAATAAAGACCCTTAAGGGCACTATGGCTCATAAATAAAGAGAATGTGGGTTGGAGGGGGAGGATCAACATTTAAGCCCCTGGGCACATTCCAGGTTTGTTAGTACATATTTCTTAGTTGATGCTTTTAAGTCAGATATGATAGCTACAGTAGATACGATAGCAACAGAGGTTGCTATCCTATAAAAGGACTGAGAGCTATTTCAGGTGCAAGGGAAGACGTGCTCTGTAGGTAGCTGTGAGAGAATCATGAGAGAAGCATCACAGTGAGAATATGGGAGTGCAGCTGATGGTCTTGCTCCATCCTCATGCTCCTCTTGTCATGTAGTCCAAGATGGGTTAGATACTCCACTAGACTGGAGTGGGAGTAGTTCATGCTCTCTGTGAAATGGTTTGTGATGGTGTAAAGTGCAGGGGGGGGGGAGCAAATGTGGGTCATAGCTGTATCAGCACAGCTCTGAAATAAATGCACGACAAAGCAACCACTTAAAATTTCTGTTCTTGCTGGCGTGAATGTGCCTGAAATGAAGCTGGAGATGTCTGGCCGTTTCGAGATGAGAGGAAAGTACCTCTGAACAGATAATACAGATCTGAGACCTTGGCAGAATGGAGAATGACAGTTATGTAAAAGCATATCTAAGAGCTGAGTTGCTCAAAGATTGCATTTCTGTTCTGTGGGATCTAAACTTAGCACAATTGCACTGCTTCATGTATTAGTGTAAGCCTAGGCATCCTGAACTAAAAGCTGGATTTTTTTTTTAATTAACTGCAGGAAAAAGAGCCTCAACAAATTCTGTCCTTTATCTACCATCAAGAAAAGCCTATTAACAATAATTGTTGGGTTTTTAGTTTTCAAAGAACCCATAATTAAATTTTATTGTCTCATAAGTGATTAGAATTAATTGCTTCCACACTGGCTCTGGTGCTTATTTTCTGCTTTGAATTGGGAGTGGCTATTCTGCAGAATTCCTCCATTTACCACAATCCCTTTCTGTTACATTTTCTGCCAAAGCAAATCCATCACAGAGTCTATTCACCCTCAGGAATTACTAGTAAGTGACAGGTGTTGATTTAATTCATCTTCTTTGAGAGATCAGGATTAACTAAACAGAATGGCTTCTCCCGCTACTTAAAAAGAAATATTACATATGACAGAGAAGGGGATGGAGAAACCCACAGCCATGTTGGTTAGGTATTCAAACTAATGCATTAAGACTAAGTGTTGTGCGTGAGCTCTCTTCTAAATGGTTTTGCTGTGCTAATCTGGGGGTTAACCCTGTGTGGGGAGAGGTTGCATTAGAGACTTGTGCATTCCAGTAAGTAAAGGAAGCTGTATTATCTTTGTTGCTGCTATACTGGTTTAGACCACTTTCACGCCAGTTCTGCTAGGATTGAGTCTGACCTAGTTGCTAGAGCTGTGCCTTTTGTAAGCTTGATTTTTCAACATCTACTGGGTCTTGAAAATCCTATAGACCTGCTACAAGGCCAGAGTACATCATGTTGGTGACCGGCCACATCCCATTTTCTGTCTGTGCACAGCCCTTGCCAGTTGGGATTTGTCTGAGCAAAACCCCTGGGTCTGGCCAGCTGGTGGGCAGTGTCGTGCCCACTTTACCAGTAGTGTTCTGCAGGGGCCTTTCTAGCCAGCAGATAGGAATGAAGGTGTCATCCCTTGTCTTCATCTTTTGCACGACCTTTATTTCATTGCTCCAGGTTTGGGTTTGGGTTCCCTTCCCACCTAGTGCCTACTTGCATCAGAAAGTGGAACTTGCTTTTATCCTAAATTAGCTTTGTCAAGTACTAGCTAGTTGGGCCAAGGCCTAGAGCCTCATGCCCGAATGTCTCTGAGCCATTTTAAGAGCTTCCAAAAGCTTCAGCCCTCAGCAGCAGTGCTCCTGAGGTGCAGCTGAAGAGCAGAGCTTGTCTGCTCATGCCTTTTCATGGGCCGCTTGCTGAAACACAGACATTGCTGGCTTTCTCCTGCCATGCAAGGTGCAGGTGTTTGACCTTCCATCTCCTGTATTAACATGTAGCAATGGGCAACTGTATAAAATCTGCTTGTAATAACTTCTGGAATTGAATGGATTTCATTTTATTATCTGTCCTATGGAAAGTTATCACTGTCTATTCAGCTCCAGGACATAACAGGAGGTATGAGAGATTTTCTCTGTACAAATGTAAGTATTAGACTGTAAGGAGTATAGTCACAGAAAATTTATATGGACAATTTCCAGTCCAGCTGAATAACTTTGCGTATGTGAAAATATTACTAAAACAGGTTTCCTTAAAACTTGTCAGTGGTAGCAAGGAATGCCCCTAATTGCTCAGTTCAGCAACTAAATCTGTCCAGAGGGATTTGGATAAGGGATAAGTCTCTCACAGAGACGAGGAGGTAAAGCTCTATGGGGAAAACTTAGTAGAAAGGACTTTCAGTATCCCTCAGAGAAAAAAATGTGTAGGTAAATGTGTGGCAAATTTATATATACATACATATATACATATGTGTGTGTGTGTGTGTGTGTGTATATATATATATATGTATGTATAAAGTGATTTTTTGGATCACTTTAATGGGATTGAGAAGTTAGCGTCCGGAAGTCGTACGCTGTGGCAGTATGGTTCGTCTGTAACGCTATAACCACCTCAACAGCAGGCTCTGTAACAAGGATTAACTTGGGCCCCTGTGTTTCCTAGCAAGAATTTGAGGATTACCATTAAAATGGCAGGAAGCACCCTGGCACTAGACACAAAGGTTGCGGGGTAGAATATACATTTGCAGCACTTGGTAATTAGCTGCAGCACTTTGATCCCTGCTGGAGGGGGTTACAGCTATGAGCCCCTCCACTGGGATGCTGTGATTTRCGTTACCTTGCTCCGGAGGGGAGCAGCTCTTGCTGTGTCTGGGCGAGAAGGCTTTAAATGTGTGCTGACTCCTACCAGCTCCCCCCATCTTGCAGCAGGTCTACGTGCGTAGGCTGTGTGTGGAGCAGTGTTGAGCTTGCAGGGGCTGTTCCTAACAGTGCTGCGAGTCTCCAAGATGAATGATAATCCTTGCTGCCTTATAACATACCTTCCTCGTGCACTGACGAAATTCAGTAGCAAGGTAAAGCTGTGATTCAACAGCTTTGGGGAGCACTGATGGCTACTGGTGGAAGGGGATCCTGGAGTGCCTCTGCCGTTGGGTTTTGCTGCTGGGTCCCCAGTGGCCCTGGGCACATGCCATCATCTGCAGCCCCTCCTTCAGGTTGTAGCACTGGCATGCCACGTTGGGAGCTAGCTGTGCAGAAAGTATTCATGCAAAAAATCTTCTTTTCAGGGGGCTTATTTCAGTGTTTTTTTAAAGAAAACAAGAAGAGTGGAAAATATTTCTAAGTCATCTTTTGAGGATCGTTTTTGTTTATGTTTGTGTTAAAAACCATAAAGAAAACAGCTCCTAAAACCCGGCTGTCTTCACAGTAAAATGTGTAGCAAATAGTGCCACTTCGGTAAATGTTACCATTCATTTTTCAATAAATTACCAATTTATACTTCTGARTGTGGTAATAAAAAGAGATAAAAGGACAGAACAAGGAGGAAAAACTTGGGAGGTTTATGTTTACTGCCAAGCATTTGGTTTTATGCTTATCTCATGGAAAGTTACTCCGTATATCATGATAATTGACTTCACCAAGTACCTTTAAAAAAAGACTGCTACAAAGCAGCGTGTTACGTGAGAGCAGGCTGTACGTGGTATTTCCACTAAGTATAACATCCTCCTTGGAATCAATAGTTTAAGATTTTTACAGTGTTCCTATTTTGTGGTTTGTTCGTCCAATCAGCTGCTGAGAATGAGCAGAAATAAAAGAAAAATATTTATAGTTCCCTTAAACCTCAAACAAATCACCACTTATCTATTATCGCTCCAGACTAATTGATTCTTGAGAACTTTATGGAGCAAAGGTTTTTTTTTCTCCCCCTTAGTTCTAGCTATTTGCAGGCAGCTTTTCCATGTTTCCGACCAGATTTGGACCCACCAGACTTGTGAGGACCACTAGATGTTTCCGCAGTGTCCTGGAGCAGGAAATGAGGACTGGTAAACAGCTGAGATTCTGAATTTTTCCATCACTCAACACAACAAAAGCAAGTTTTATTGCCGGTCTATTTTGGAAACCGCATTTGTGACAGTTCCTCTCTTGAGTCATCAAGAAGAGCAGACGATGGGACTGTGGCAGCAATAAAAAGCCCTGCTGTTCTTATAAGGACTTTAATTACTCACCTCGTTACAGGTGAGACTGAAGGGGGACTGGCAGCAATGCCGGCTCCAGCCCAGCTGCGAAGGATTTATTTTTCTCAATGATGAATGGAATAGGCTGTAAAAATACTGTACAAGGWTGGCTAATAAACTGTATTTTATTAGCTGTACTTATTAGTGGTGTTTACAGGCTAGTGTGCTGATGGGCATTTTGATGAGTTAGTATTCCTTAATTGCCATCGTTCTGGGATTACAAAGCAGAGGATAGAAAGCCAAGAAACCTGGAAAACTTAACATATGCCTATGTCAGGTCAAGATTTATAGCTAGACAGTGAGCAACTAGCTTGGCAGCAGGTGTTTTAAATTGTTACAGCATTGGCCCCATCGAGTCATTTGTTGCTTGTTTAGAGTAGATTGATGGTGCCCATGATTCACGGTTGGTTGTGATCGTGAAGAAGACACGCGTGCTTGACCTGTGGTTCTCTTCGGAGCATCTGGGGCCCATAGCAGACCTGCAAGCTGGTGTTGGCTGACTTGTGTCCTTGGGTCTTTYGAGTCCTGGTCTAACACCATCACCTTCTGCCATGGTTTTCCCTGTACGATTTGCCTTTCRTAGTTCCTACAAGCAAACTGGCATCTCGTGGCTCTCATTGCAGATTGGAGCTGTTTTCTAGACTGCTTCCAGCTAGTAATAGCAGTGCACTTTTCTAGAAATGCTGCTTTGTAGGGGTTGTGATGTTCCCGTGTGTTGGCAGCATTACATCTCAGGCTATCATACACCAATAGAACAGTCCTATAATCAAAGTAATGACAAGCTAGTAGGAAATTAAGTTTGACCTGAGAGAGGCTCTGTGAAAGTGCCTTCRTGCGTATTGTCTTTGGCTCTCTTCTTATTGTCTATCAGTCAGACAACCTAAAACGTGATCTGCTTGCAAGAAAAAAGGTTTTCTTGAATTTTTTTTTAATTGTGCTTCCTTCTCATCCTCCCCCTGTGCTGTTAACTCTGCAAATTCCACGTGATTTACTGTTTCTTTACTTTTTATGCCTAATCTCCAGTAGTAAATGTTGTGCAGGCAGGCGCKGCATCCTCGGTGCCAGCTCTGCAAGCCCGTTGCGGGCTGCCGGTTTGCCCGAGGGTGCCTGTGTGGTGCTTAGCAAATAGCTGAGTGCAGTTTGCAGTGGAGCCGGCTCCGCGCTGCAGTCTTAGCCCAGGCGCTCCTGCAGTCCTGACAGAGAAAAAGCACTGTGAAAGCAGATAGCATTCAGAACAGCAGTCAGTGGGGACCAAGCTTTTAAAGAAGTTAGGTATCTAAAGATGCAGATCACCAGAAGTTACTTGGCTACATACTTTTGTAAATCCCACTTTGTGTCAATGGCTGTCTTAGGAGTCATAATAGCATTCAAAATAGGCTTTTTATCTCAGTTAAAATGATAAAGCAGATATTCCCAGATCTGGTGGTGTGCTCTAAGAATAAATCTGTGCATATCTGTGGTGGAGCTGGAGTTTCTGACTTGGAGCCTGGTGAATCCTCTGGGGAGACTTTCTGTTAATTTGGGGGATTTGATGRAGAGCCCAGAGGGTTATCTCCCCAGATATGAAAGAATCAAATAGATTTGTAGCTTCTCTTCTCTCCCAGAGCTGACTCCTTTTCCACTATTTGCATCTGGGAAAAGAAGCAAAAATCATATATCCTAGCATCTCATATACCCCAGTAGAGCACAATTACAAAAATTGTTTTCTATTTTGTTCCCCTCATTGAAGCATCAGATCTCTAAAAAGTACAAATCACTGGAACAGCTACACGATCTCGCTGTCACCTCACCAAAAAGTCTCTCTCCTCCCACCAACTGCAAGATTAGATATTGCTCTTCATTACTACTGAAAGGAAAAGAAACATTTTATTAAATCATTGATACTTCATCTTTTCTTAATGGTCTCCTATCTAAATATTGGCTAAGTGCAATCTTATGTATTTACAGAGCAGCCAGAAGATTTTCCAAGAGCAATATGTATGTTTTATATATATGTATATGTGTGTGTGTGTGTGTGTGTGTATACATATACATATATATGTAAATATATACATGTATATGTGTGTGTGTGTATTATATATATAATACATATATATAATACACACACACACATATACATGTATATATTTACATATATATGTATATGTATACACACACACACACACACACACATATACATATATATAAAATAGACCTGTCTCCATTTCTCAAATTATAAGAGTAGTCGTTTCCAAACAAACAAGAGAGAAGGAAAATAACAAACAGTGGCATTAGAGTTAGGTCTGTAAATACTCTAAGGCTTGATGTTACAAGAAAGTTGGTCTTACTTGTTTGGTGAGCACCATGAAGATGGTGGCCAAACATGTTAACATCTGCACTGGAAGGTCAAGGGCTAATCATGAGAAATAAATGATATTCACACACATGCAAGTCCCTCCATATACTGCCATGTACTGTGTGTGAATTTGAAGGTGGCTATTGCGACATGGGGAGAGGACATAGGACTCAGTGATCTACAAGGAAGGCGGTTTTACTAAACTAAGAGCAGGAAAAATTTGAGATAGACACTTCCTCTCTCCCCCCCCCCCCCCCCCCCCCAAAAAAAAAAGAGTATATTTGGTGAAAGAAGGGAAGCTCTGTAGTTACTTAGCTGCTGTCACTGGGACAGCCGAGGAGGAGAGGGAAAAGTCAGTGGAGATAGAGGACTAAAACTTGTGTGTTTTGAATCCTATTCTAATGCTAATTCTATTCTGTTCAGCAGGGACTTCCAGGATGTCTTTTCCATCTAGATGCTTGAGATCACAGAATCTTCTTATACCTACCTTGAGGAGGAGTTAGATTTCCACAGTCAGATTCATCCTCCCTAAATTCAGGTGTGTAAAAATCACACATCTAATCTGAGCTAGCTGGGTTTGGCTCCCTCTAACTGGTGGAAAGAAACACTTCCCTGTTTGCTTTTGTAAGATATCTCTCTTAGGACAATATTAATCTCCCTTTGGAGGGCTTCTCTCTTTCCATTGGTGATGGTACAGAGCTATTCAGGGCAGAGTAGGGAATAAAGCCTAACTATGAAGATCTTTATGAGACTTAATGAATGGACAGTAAGGTGTGAGCTAAAATGCAATGTAATGTGATGCAGTTATGAAAAGTAATCCTAACTTCCTGTATAAAACAGTGGGCTTTGCATTAGCCTTTCTCACTGAAGTATGAGATATTAGGGTTACAGTGGAAAGTCTAATGAAAGTGTTAGCCTAGTGCTGAGTAGAAACCCCCAAATACTGGGATGATTAGAAAAGCAGTACAAAAGGACTACTTCAAATGCTGCTGTATGAATCAACTGCTGACCCGCACCTTGAATACTGTAGGCAGGTCTGGTCTCTGCATCTCGCAAAGGCTATAGTAGAATGGAAAGAGGCTCAGGAAAATGCAACAAGGCTGATCCATAGTAAAGCTTCCGTACGAGGAATGAGTTGGAAAGCTTTAATTCTACAGACAGAAAAAGATTGTGACTGAAGGATACTGTGGTAGAGTTTATGAAAACATGAGTGGGAAAGTGAGGATGCGTGGGAATCAGTTGGTCACTGCAAGATTATATATCAAGTGAGCCTGGAACATACTCATGAAGAAGAAATCCACTGTTTTATAAACACATAGCAATAATACTTAGTGCTGGAAGATGGTGAGCCGAAAATAGTGAGAGGTGCAGCCATTTTATGTTTTTACCTTAATTACAAGTTATGGCAAAAATCCCTAGGAATCTTGTTCTTTGTCTGGAGAAGCTTGTGTTGCCGTATGAAGAACATCTATCTGCAATCATCTGGAGGTTTATAGTCTGAGACAGATCTAGTAGCACAAACTTTGGGCACCCAGGTATGCACTTAACTCCACTGAGTTAGGTATGGGCTCTACACAATTTGCCCTGTAGAGTCTCAAACCTGTCAAGCTAAATTAAGCTCTTTTGGTAGGCTAAGTGTTTTATGTTATGCTTAAAAATTCACAAAAATAATGCTAGAAAGTAGAATGCTTCTTTCTAGAAATCATTGTCTTGAGGACAAACACTGCTCTCTGATCCTTGCTATGGTATGTGAAGGTGAATATCTCGGGTAAAATCTCTCGTGTGTATCTTGTAGTCATTCAAACAATCTTTCTCACTGAGATGTGGAAGAGAGGTTTGCCTGGAGCTGATCCAGTGCTTTGTGGCTGCAAGTATGGAAGAGATATCAAGGTAGTGAATCGAGGGGCTGCTAGAGGTTACAGAGATGTCATTATTGACGTTGGCCTCATGGCACAAACTGTAATGTAAAGGGACAGATTTCTTTCAAATGTGTGTGGCCTCCACGATACGCAGTGTATGTGTGAGGCCAGGTCTTTACTTTTAGTAAAAGGTTACATGTCAAAATACAGGGGATATGCTATTGTAAACATTGGGAGAGGGGCTGCTGCACTTAGTGGATTTGTAGAAAGTATAAATCAGGTCAGAACCTGTCCCATAGGCTGCAGCTTTCTCTCTGTTACTCTAAGTTTCAGAAAAGGTTTGGGTCTACTGGCAAATTTTGACACTGGTGGCCTAATCAGATGTAAAATCCCTCCCCCAGCGGTATCCCTGCTTAAAATTCCTAGCTATCAAGCAGCCACTTCCTTCCAGATTATTGGCTTTTCATGTTGCTCAAGTACAGCCTTTTCATCAGATTGCATATGTTCTGATCACTTTCTGGCAATTTTTATTGTAAATAGAGCCTATTCAGCCATAGTTTATATAACCACTACCCAGATAATACCCTCCTAATGACCACTTTCCTGGGAGAAATACAATTATATCTCTTTCCCATTTCTGCCAATTGCATTTGAGTTTGCCACAGAGCCCAACATGTCCCAGCTATTGTACTAGTACAGATGGGTGGGAGCTACAAAAGCCTGAATTGGAAAATTCCCAATCTCTTAGTAAGTCCAGAGCACTGGTTTACTTCTTTTTGCRTTAGGGGTTCCCATCGATTGATTTGGATAGAGAAACATTTGTGTGCTTTTGAACTTTTTCACATGCTTGAATGGACACAATTTCCAAAGGTCTGTGGAAAATTAGAAGGTTCACCTAGCCAGGGGTGCAAACTGGCAGTATACCCAAAAATTGTACCTGATGGAGTGTCGTTTAATGGCATCGACTTTGGGCTTGCTTCTGCTGTAGACATATGTTGTCCACTTCTAAAATGGTTGGAGTCCATTTAAGCTGCTACGGACATATGTAACTTGAGGATCGAAGGCAGGTGAGAATTAGAGACCAGTGAGTTGGAGGGTACGAGGGGTTATCACAAGGAATAACCAGTTGTTTTGCCATCAGCTGGCAGGTAGCAGCAAGGAGTATATGCAAATATTCTAGCAGCAGATTAGACGATTGGTTTCTGTGTCAAAATTCTTCATAATTCTGCTTCCTATGATATTTTGAGGTGCTGGGTTTCGAAAGTATACCTCTGAGATGAGGGCAGCTGGAGTGTGGAGTGGGACAGAGCACAGGGCAGCTAGTGGCTACCTTCTGGACCCACAAAGCTAATATGCCTGCTGTGATAAAGCCCTTGAAGTCTCTGTGTGAGTAGTCTGGGTGACTGCATATGTCAGACCTCTTGTCCTGAGCCTGGCAGGTGATCGGGGCAAGAATGTCCTTGTTACTGCTTTCCTGCCGGCTTTCCTGAGTTCTGCAACATGGGCAGATCTTAGGAAAGGAGGGACAAGACTACAGATGCTGAATGAGCTGCACTTCTCTGAGCCAGGATGTTAGTRTTACCTCTCCCACCTCCCCCATCCTGTGTCAGGTGAAGCTGGTGATGAGTAGATGTTTGGGATGATGTTCCCCATCTGTGAGGACACAACAGACTGAATAGTTTGGGAAAACAGTGATAAATTTTCGAAGTCTTCCACCAAGCTTTTTGGATGCCTGCATGCTTAGGCATCTGCCAGAAAACCCTACAAATTGCATGAATTTTCACAGTATTCTCTAAAAGGAAGTTGCTCCTTTCAACATATTTCAGGTGGGGAGTCCAAAATTGTTAGTTGGGCAGAATTCTTAGGCTTTGGATTTGGCTACTTCCAAAGGTGTTCTCAGGTTACCCAGAAAACTATAACCGTTAGCCAAATATCAAAGCAAGTGCTGCTATTTAATTCTGTAGCTTGGCGACTCAACTAGAAAAATTGAAGGAGGAGGGCCAGACAAGTCTGAGCTAGAATGGTGCCTTCCCACAGGCAGTGATATGCGTAATGACACAGGTTTAGTGTCACTCTTGTAGAAACTTTTGGGTTGTTTTAGAATAAGCACAGTGGCCTTATATCTGCCTGCAAAACACATGTGCATATATAGATGGATTGCAATTATAGATGTTCAGAAAGTGAAGCATTTCTCACAGGAATACTGATGTATTTAGAATCTATTTTGATTCTTAGGGAAACAAGACAAGTTGTGCATTTTTTTCCCTCACAAGCAACTTAAGCACCACACCTTAGAAGCATCCTAGGTAAGGAAGCTTGCCAGCAGAGCAAAATGGCACGCTCTTGTGTCGAGCGGTACAGGAGGAAGAAGTTGGGGAGGGACCCAAAATGTCGTCAAATGCCTTTGTGTGAATCAAAAAAATGCCTTTGTGTGTATCAAACAGATAGCTGGTTATTCTTCTGTCCTTCTGTAGTGGGAATAACATCTTTATGCTGCCCTGTGAGGGAAGACTCCTGATCCCTGCAGCCTTTGCATACTGTCTTTGATATAAGAGCTCAGGCTGCTTTTTCTAGCTGTAAATGTATTGGCAAAGAAGAGCTCTTTGACTCARGCTTTGGATGCAAAGCCCAAGACTCCCTGTTTTGGCAAAGGAACCACAGGAATGTGGTACAACATGGACCAACAGCCTGTCTGGAAGTAATACATGACAGGTTTCCTATTAAGCAAGGAGAAAGAGAGATAAGGAGAATCAGTTCTTGGTATCTTCGCTAGGCTTCTTTCATCATGAGAGCCCTTCCTTCCCCATCACTCTTCCTTAGCTTTACACTGATGTTCCTGACCTGGACCCTGTTGCTCCTCTTTGTTTAACTCCTTGGAAACTTTCTTCTTCTTCAGTACTCAGTTTTTGATCCTTCTCTGATTTGCTGCACCAGAGTGCTGGTGGTCCCTGAAGAATGACCACGAGTGATTCAGACCAGGAAGGCTGCAGGTTGAGRGGGCAACAGGAGCACTTAGTACTGCCAGCTCATGACGTGCCTGAGGCRGCATAAACTGAGGTCAGTGCCCTGGTAATCTGGATTTAATGGGTCGATTTAAGGCCCGTGATCAATGCATTCCTTTGGCAGATGGTCTCAGTGAACTTGTGACATTACCAATGTGTGTAACTTTGCAGAGAACTGTATGAAAAGTCTTAAAACCAGACCATGTGTATATGGATGCGTTTCTCCCAACAGTTCGCTTGTAATAAAGTCGGGCTTGGGCCCAATGGGTATGTTGAAGGCCAGGCACCCACTGCGCTACATCATACATGTTTCCGCATGAAATACTGTTACTGCCTGCAACACATACACAATTTGGAAATTAAGTAAGCAAGTATCCCTGTACCCTCAAACTGCAAGATGAGGGACCTGTTGGTTGCATTAGGCTACAACATAAACTGTTAGCGTGAATTTTAATGTGAAGCATTTATAAATACTTTTATATATTTAATATTCTGTGGAGATATGGCTGATGCTGCAGTTCTTAAAATTGCACTGAAACATGATATGTAGCATGCTCAATGGTCCAGTATGTATCTGTGTGCATCTCCAAATTGCTACTAGCATTCTGGGTATGTTTTCAAGGTAAGTCTGTATGGGAAAATAATTGCTGGCTGAAGTGTCAATGCCAAATTCCGTGACGTTGGATCACAGCTTTCATTTCTTARAAACAGCCTGATTCTGCTCTGTTACATTGCCAGTGATGCTGCAGGGAGGAGAAATCAAGCCCGCAGCCCTTACTTGGGCCAGATGGCCTCTCGGACCTGTAGGCCAGACTCTGATCTCGCTGACATGAGACTGGATCCATCGCGACTTGAGTCGCTCCAGACTGATGCAGGTAGGTGATGGAGCCTGGAGTCTGGCTAAATGAACAGCCTCCATGAGCCTTTGTGGGTTGCCTGCAAAGCTTGCAGTCTCTCTGCGGGTCTTGCAGTGAATAAAACCCTGTCAGGAATTAGCCCCAAATGAGTAGTACTGTGACTGGCTCAGGCACAGGAGTCAGCAGCACTCACACTCTCAGAGAAAACAGTAGCAGATTTTTAGCCCAGAAAAATGGGAAAATGAACCACAGGGCACAAAGTAACCATCTGGCAAAGAAAATGTGTCCTGAACAGTAAATGATTTAAACAGACGCACTGATTTTTCTGCTTTCTCGTGTCAGTGTCATCTGTCTATTGTTTGTTTGTTTATTTTTAAGGAAGGGATTTTCAGGAAAATGGCAAAGTTGTAGAAACTCTTGGGAACAGTATAAAATCCATCTCCTGTACTCCAAAGGGTTGCATGTGGCAATAGATCCGACCAGTGCATTGCCCGTGCCCGGCAGATGAGAATCCGGACTGCCGGGAGGACTTGAATACTGTGAGCAGGATCTAACCCGCTGTTAGGTGGGCTGCAGCATTTAACTGTGTATTTGACATTATGCTGGGTATAAGTTGACCCCTATTTACTGAATGACTTCAATATTTGCCTTGCAACACTTGGTGTTGTTCATAGGATCTGCCCCAGGTTTTGGATATAGAAAGATAACAAGAAACGCTGACTTTGGTAAGAATGGATCGGCAGACTTCCAGTGCGTCGGGGCTGTCCCTGCTCATGTGATTTGGGTATAACCAAGGGTGACCCTCCACGTATAGAAAGGGCAGACAGAAGACACCTTGGAGCTTTACCCTGTCATTTCAAGAGTTTTTTTCTTGTGTTTACAGACATGTGTCTAGGGTAGACAAGGTGTATCTGGACCTTCTGTAGACATCCACAAGCCAGTTCTAACTACCAGGTTCAAGTATTGCTACCAGTTAACTTTGCAGCCCTGAAACTGCCAGAGAGAGGTTTAACCTTTATTTACTCTTTATTTTATAAGATGATTGTATTCAGGGTACAATATCCTGAATACACCACCTTCAGTCAATACTGTTTAAGATAGGCTCCTCTTCCTAGCCCAACTCTGGCTCTAGGAGAAATGGGTAATGATGAAGCCACGTGTTTGTTCAATCCTGTTTGGAATTTACAGTGCTATGTACATGATTTATAACAGTCCTAAATAATTGATGCCTCTGGAAATGGATTCCTGTCGACAATACATTCTGACCCAGGCCTCCATTTCAGCCTTAATATCCATTTAATGGGGAAGTTGGTCTGGTTGCTTTAGACTCTCATTTGTGTATTGAAATGTAGTGCTTATATAACTGGTGATGGTTCTCTCTTCTGTAAAAAGCAAACTGGAGAGACTGAAGGCCCTGTGGGTACGGATGAGCTGTGATATACTTCCTTCCTCTGAATGGGCAATCCCTACTTTGTGAGAGGTTGTTTGAGGTGTCCTAGTCTGTGCTTTGTGGTACGCTGGTGGTCTGAAAACTGGAGTCTTCCAAGGAAAACACCATCCCCATGACTGATCAGGTTACACATAAACAAATGAAAAAGTTAAAGCAAATCTTTGCCTCTCACTCCTTGCTTCTCTTCAGCTACCCTAAGCTTGAGATGGAGAATCCTTTACTTGTCATCTGTCCTCAAAACTTCTTCCGGGAGACCACTTCCTTTCTTGTTTCTTCTACCAGGTAAACCAGTTTTAGGCTTTTCATTAGAYTGTCCTCTTCTTTCTCAGTGATGTGTAGGGAGAGCTTCTGTATGGGAGGCTTCAGCTTACAGGTCTAGGATCTAGGTCTGTTGCCCTGTGGTTAGATCTGGTTCCCATCTGCTTCCATCAACTTCTCTTCCCCCACTGACTGGCCCTAAGTGCTTACTGCCTCACCCGGGGCCTCCCTCCTAAAAGAAGAAGGGACACTTTGGGATTGTGATGGAATTGGTTATTCCCCTGTAGCTGCAGTCACAGTCGCTGGTGTTCCCACAAGGGAAAACATTGGTACAGAAAATTCTGGGATGTTGGAGGTGTTCAAGAATGGGCATTTGCCTGCGAGCTGCCTGCCACCGCACAAACTGATTGCAAAGCAGAAATTCAGAGAGGGGAAGATCACTTAGCAAGAAGCCCAGATCTGTGAGGTGAGTTGGCTGTATCGGCATTCACGGTGCACCCTCTTCCACAGAGTTTTGATGGTTATGACTTCAGTTGCTTTGGCCTGGGGTCTCATCTGTGACAATAATAGCACTTCTGTGAAGTGAAACACATTGTTTATGTATTTTGGAAGTAAGGTAAGTATAAAAAGCTCGTATGTATTTATGAATAAATGCAAKAGAAAAATAATTCAGCTTGTCCTTTAGAGTCGGTAATCCCGAATAGCCAGAGGCCTGGCATTGCACCTAGTGCTTGATTACTATTTTCAGTCATCTTATTAAGTGCCTGGTTTCACAGTGACTGTAGCACATATCTCCAAGGGGATTAGCACACTGAATACAGAGTAATTGAGACCTTGCGATCATTCTGTCACAAATATAAACAGAAAGGAGGAAAAAAAATGCTATTTCTTAAGCTAGATAGTGCAAAGGAAGGAATTGCCTTCCAAAAATAGAAGCCAGCACTTTCAGAAGTCACTTTGATTTTGAGATGTCTCTRTTGTTTGATACTTGACTTAGTGCATCTTAAGGGCTGCTGGTTTTAGGGATGTGGTGCCTTCACTGTGCTATTTAATGAACTATGCACAGGGAGCACTGAACAGTACACAGGGAACTTCTCTGATATGCAGGGAACTCCAGCTTCTCCAGTAAGAGGGCCAGCCTGGGAGAGGTGAAGTCTTTCTGGGTACACCCCTGTAACATGCCACCAGGCAAGCTGTCCTGGTGCTCTGGGATAGCACTAGACCATGTTCAGAGTAGCCTGAAACAAGGTAGGACAGACCTGGGGCTTCAGATTATTGTTTTTTTTTTATTTCCTCTTAAATGCTACTGAGGTAAAGCAGTATAGTGCTGCTTTTGTTTGTGGCTTGAAGGAAAGGTACCTGTGAGCCCATAGTGTGAATAAGTCAGCTGGAGATTTGCCTTCTGGGGACGCTTCTCCAAAGACTTAGCTCTTCCTCCGAGTAATCTCGTGGCTGTTCAAGACCCAGTTCCTGCTTTTTTTTTTCTGTCATGTGTATTGAGTTGGTGGTTTTCGTCTTTGTTGTGCGGCTGACATTTAGACCGCTAGGAAGGCGGAGGCTTGGTGATGCGCTGCTGAATTCTCCAGGAGCATTCACGTGACTGGCAGATGGAGGCAGCCAGCGCTTTACGGGCGAGTGATCACGACACAGCTGCCAGGCCTGCTGCAAACCCTGCAAAAGGCCAGCAAGGGGAGTCAAAGGGAATTATACGTGTTACCCACAACCTAGCCGCAAAGCAAGCGGGGTAAACAAACTGCTTTTGCTAATTCAAGCAGAAGGAAAGCAAGATGTTTGATGGCTTTGGCCCACATTCAGCCTGCTGGTGACAACTTGCGGCCTTGTCATGGTGTTGAGCAGTTTGCTGGGGCGGGTTTCTTGCTCCCAGAGGTGGGGAGGTAACTGTGACACCGTGGTTCCTTCCCCTGGGTGCTTGTGTGCASGGTCCCAGCGCGCGTGCTCTTGGCTCCTGTCCGCGGTGAGGAATCAGTTGTGCCCATCGCTGCGGAAAGCTCYGCGCGAGGGAAGGCTGGTGGCCAAAGGCAGCTTTCCCAGGCGGGCTCCTGCCGAAAGGCACCTGGGCATGGGGCCAGCGGCGCTGGCTGCTCGGCAGCTCTGAGCCGCCGTGCCGGTGATAACGTGGGGACAGTTTTGCAGGCTGTAGGTGACCGTTGTGCCTGAGTGGGCCRGCTGAAGGGTAATGGGATTTAATTGCTCTTTGGAGGAGAGGGGACTATTCTTTTTCTTTTTTCTTTTTTTTCTTTTTTTTTTTAATTTGCAGTGTGGGATGTATTTAAAAAACACTTTATGAGGTGAGGCTGGAAGGGGAGAGGTAGTGGGAATGGCTATGAGCCTTTATGGAGTGGGATGAAGCAGCTTTGGAGAGTAAATATTATTCTTAAATACCTTTTGAAAGTAGCTTTCTGGCTCCCAACCTGCCCTAGGTAGCTGGGGGCTCTGTGGGACCATTTTACTCCCATCCCACCAACCGTYTGTCCAAGCCACAGAAATCACCCTGTAATTTAATTTGACTCCATCTTGCATGGTTTGGCTCTTTCTGTGCAGGGAGGAACTGTCAAGGGCATTGGCAGGCCGGCGTGGACGTGAATCCGGCACAGCAGTAGTAGGGAGCCCCCGCGCGCCCAGCGTCTGGCACCAGCTTGCAGTYTCCCTCTTAAAACTTGCTTCTTCCCGAGGAAATAAAAAGAGATGTCTTGGCTCCTTCCTCCCCCAGCAAGTGTYCTGGCAACAGAGAAAGGTCAGTAATGGTTCTCCCCTCCCTTCTCTGTCCTGTTCCTTCTGTCTGGCACGAGGAGCTCTGGCAAATCCAATTTATTTATTCATTTTTCATTCTTGGCGGTGCGTTTGAAGCGCTAACTAGTGCCACRGGAAATGAGCTGCGGTAGAGCCCCTGCGGGGACCCGGGGCAGCACGAGAGCTGATGGATTGTGTGCTAAAGAAGCAKCTCTCTTTTTCCATGTTTAAAGGTGCCATAAAGCACAATGCCCAGGATGCAGCTTAAGTGAACACACCCACAGGAGATTCCTGTTGGAGACGGTTTTGTCTACATTAAGAATATTCATGGCTCCTTGTTTCTTAAGACTACTGCAATTTCCCTTATTTATTAAGACTCGAGTAAAGAAAATCCATCATCTGTGTTTAAACGTTTGTCCTGAAAAAACAGTGTTGCCTTTGGCTTTGCCTACAAGCTTCTAGGTGGTGGTTGTATCTTGTTTTGTTTTCTGCTTCCCTCCCCCCCCCCAAGTTAGTCTCCCCTTCTTGCATTTAGTCCAGAGATGATGGACTTGTATGATGGGCTTTTATGGTGTCTGTTAAATGCTTCCTTTGAAGCAAGCTAAGCTAATGATATGGGTAATTAAACCTCATGCTTCAGGATATGAGATGATTGGCGGCAGAATCAGGATGGCTTTATTTCCCCCTCACCGCCACTGTCCTCGGCCCAATGTGGCCACGCACAGGTGCCAAGGGCCAGTGTGTGTGTGGCAACRTCACCTCTCTCTGGAGCAGCAAGCTTTCTGGGAAAGGCTGCGATTAACAGGGGCTGATATAGAGCTGTGGTCTGTCCCGCTGTGCCAGGCTCCATATGTGGAGGTTCGGGTGATCTCAGCAGACCTCGGTTCCCTGAAGTCTCAGTCTGAGCCCTGAAAATGGGGGGCCGGGGGGGAGGAGGTGCTTTTCAGCAGGCTAGAGCAAGCTCTGTGCCCTTTATCGCCAAGAAGCGTCTCGGACAGGCCTTTGAAATTAAAGGGTGGCTCTACCCATGYGAACGTTAAAGTCATGGAATCTACATTAGCTGGAACCATCTCCTTGGCAAAAATTAATGTTGCTTCCAAAGAGCCCCTTACCTTGCTCTGCAGCTGGATAATGCTCCTTCCGTTCCTCTTTCTGTGTCTGATGGGCTGCCCTGAAATGCACCCAGAGTGGCCACGCACAGGTCAGGGATCAGCTGGATCTTTGGTACCAGAAGCAGGGATATGACAGACAGTGATGGGAACTTGTGGAAAAATCTCACCCTTGATCTTTTATTTTCTAGTTCCTTTGTCTGTGAAACAAGAAAGAGGAGCTCACTTTCTTTTAAATATTGCTAAGCAAATCCAAAGATGGGTCTAAAACCTAAGAAACCACAAGCAACTCATTAGCTGTTGGAAACGTGGTAAGTTACCTGCTGGGAAAAGTGATAAATTTGTGTTCTTGGATGTTTTTTACACTTTCCTCTCCTCCTCCCAGTAATTAAGACTGCTTAATGGCAATTTTGGTGACCCGAGTATACCGTTGGCCCATGTTTGCAACAGTTAGCTTGCACTGTGTGTTGCACGTAATGTAAGGGCTTAATTTTACAGAGTTCAGTAACACTACTCTGGTTGCGGAGTACCTGTATCAGGCGGGCACTATCTGTAGCATCATTTAATTGTTTGGAGGGAAGAGAAAAGCAATCACCCACCCACCCTCTAAGGGAAAAGATAAAACTGTAGATAAGTTTGTATTTTCTATTCTGAATGTCAGTCAGATTCAGAGACCTGCTTTAAGAGCTGCATCAGCTTTTATTTTTATCACTGATCCAAAGCTGTCCGGGAACTTTCAGCCAGTTTCCAGGCTTGGTTTAAAGCTAAGCAGTAATCTCTTTGAACGCTTTTATAGGCGCATCTTTGTTGTAAAGCTGTACAGTAAACATTTTTTTTAATGATGCCTTTTAATGTCCTCCAGCACTATGCCTTTGTCCATCCATGAACCAGCATCCTGATCTGACACATTGCAGCAGTGTAGTTCTGTTAATATTGAATATAATATTGAAAGGCAGTACCAGTCCATGCTTCAGGAGTCACGAGCTTTGTTTTAGAGCTGATGAAAATTGTCATATTGCTTGAAAGAAAGTGCACAGCCTCCGTCTAGTGGGTTCTCTGCAGGACTAAACAACAGGTTTTCCCTGACAAATCAGTTCAGGCCAAATCTTCAAAGATACTGACTGGAGTGGGAGTAAAGCATTTATATACCTTGAGGCCCAATGTCCACTCCTTTGCAATGAGTCCTGCCTAGYTGAAGCTGCTAGACACTGTCCTCATAAGAACTCAGTAATATTTTCTAATAAAAATAGCTGCAGTTTTATCTTGTCATTATTTTATTGCAGCAGATATTTTTTTTTAGACTGCTTTATTTTCAGGAGTTTCTTATTAATTTTGGMCAACTCTTGCAATGTATTATCTTCAAATTGTTCTGCTGTGTCATAGTTATATGTCCTAAGTTTTTAAATAACTTCCCATTAGAGTTGGAGTGGCAACTGGTGTGATTTCGGTGAACAGATATTTTTAAACTGTTACCARACTCTGTGTTCTTATTGTGAGTTTTGTGTGTCAATCTCCAGCTTGGGGGACCAAGCAAGTTTCAGGGTGCTGCAGCTTAAAYGGGGGGAAAAAAATCAAAGCCCAGAGGCATGGATGGGTACAGACTCCACACTGTCTGGAAACACCTTGGCAGGATCAGCTCTGCCTTGTCATGTCAGATTGAAAGAGGTGATTTGAAAGCGAAAGACTGGTTGGGTTTGGCAGCCTGTTTCCTTTGCTGGTTCCCTASGGAGCCCCAATCTGAGCAGAGGCCAAAGAAGTGTTCCTGAGGAATGCTGAATTGCCCCTGGTCAGGGCAGTGGTTTGGCTGCGTAACAGTGCCGTCRAGGCTGGGAAATCCGGGTGCAAACATTACCCTCCATTGAAACAGGTTAGCAGGTTACCATCCTATTTCTGAGCGTTGAGGCTGCAACCTGGTTGTTGGCAGCACAGTGTTAACTATCTGCAARGGGCTGAAGTTTAAAAACCAACAAAACAACGTGCTCACTTTCCTCTGCTCCCACACAGCAGTCACTGAATGTGTTCACAGGGGATTCTTTAAAGCTGGAAAGAGGAGGGAGGGGAGTAAAGAAACAAACTAGCCCTTTCAAGGACTCTGTTAATGGCCCAGGGACAGAGCTGTATCCCAGGCGATGGAGCTGTCTTACACAAGAGCTGCAGAACCTACTGGAAAAGCACATGTACCAAGAACATTTTCATTATACTATATTATACTCTGCTTTGATATGCTGAAATATAATGACAGAATTATGCTAGTCGTGATTTTTTTTTTCTCTCTCTCTCTCTCCCCTCTTCCTCTGGTACTTCCACATTGAAATCTAGAGTTCTTGGTCTCCACCATCCCAGTGAACTTTTGCTGAAGCAGAAATGCCCTATTCACCTTGTTCCTTACTGGTAAGATCAGCCCTCAGGAATCTCAAGCCCCTGAGACCAGGAGGGACATCTGGAGCAACAAAGACTTACCTTGGTAGAGGAGGATCAGGTTAGGGAATGGAATCCTTAAACAAACTACATGTTCCTGAGCCTGTGGGCCCTGACGGGATACACCCAGCAGTGCTGAGGGAGCAGGCCGATGTCATTGCAAAGCTGCTTTCGATTGCCTTTGAAAGGTCATGGCATTTGGGAGAGGCTCCTGAGGACTGGAAGAAAGCAACTGTCACGCTTGCCTTCAAGAAGGAGAATCCAGGGAACTACAGGCCAGTCAGCCTCACCTCGATCCCTGGTAAGGTGATGGAGCAGTTAATCCTGGAGGCTGTTTGCAGATATGTGAAGGACAGGATCTTGTGTCAAAGAGGAAAATCACCCTCCCCATCTCAGTGGGAATCACTGGGGGTCTGAAGTAAATGAGTGTACGTTCACTGATGTAAAATTACTTCAGTGAAGAACCAGCCCCTGAGTTTTTGATAGTATTTTATTGGAAAAGAGGGGGAACCATGACTGATGGCACATCTCTAAGGACACGTAACCTAATTAACCCTACGTGTCTCATGTGCAGTCTGCTGGGTTGCAAATGCAGTGAAGCGTTTTTAATTTCCTCCTCATACTGCTTTGTGCAGTTCACATAGCAACTTTGAGCCAGGTCTGGGCTGGAAGAACGTTAGCACAAGCCCCTCCACCTTTCAGTTGCAAGCTTTCCTGACAGAGATATGTGATAGTTTTCTTCAGCTATATATGAAAGAGAGAAGGTACATATTAGAAAATCAGAATGCTGAATGTCATGAAGATGGTATCTCTTTGGCTGTGATGAAGGAGGTTGTGGGAGCCCGGGGGAGCCAGCTCTCAGAAAGTGAGTGCAGGATTTTTGAAGTGCTGAGCAAAAGCATGCATAATATTTTGTGTGGATGGTTGTTCAAAGAACTGCATTTGTGCCCCCGGCACCCTGTGCGTGCAGACCCTCACAGAAACTCCTGGAGAAAATTGGGCATCTGTGAGTTGGGAATTTCTGTGCTTAAAACCAGTGCTGGAAAAAAAAAAGCTTCACAAACTGACGTTAATTTTGTATGTGATATTCTTCACATAGAGCTCAGTGTCTAGCTGCCATTCTGGAAATGGGACCATCTCAAGTTTAGGTTAGACAGAAGACCTGGACTCAGTGAGATCAGGTAGTAGCTTGCCTGACTTTCGTTGATAAACGCAGATGCTCACATTTGAATCTAGTTATCAATCATTTCTCTGATCGTGTCAGTGGGTTCTTGTGAAACGTCTAATACAGCCCCGTGGCAAGGTCTCTCTGAGAGCCAGCATATAACTAGAAAGCACTTCCCCCCCTCTCATCGTGCTACAAGTTAATAATCATAGCAAATGGAGAAGCAATTTGGAATGATTTAGGCAGTTACACCACCAGCAATGGTGGCTATTTTAGACCTACTGGAAGAAAACCTTGATTATAAGGACTTTAAAATGACATGTGAGAGAGGACAGGAGAGTCTCTTTTGTAGCATGGTAGTTTGATTACTGTGCTGTGTCTCTAAGCTCAGGAGAATAAGGCCAAATGTTGAGACTTTCTACTTACTCCTCAGTCTCTCTTGAACACTTGTCATCACTGTGTGCTGCTAGGGATGGGATGGGATGAGGGTGCCAGTTCTTGGGATGCAGTTGCATTTCCTGCTAAGGTTTTAGAAAATAGTGTTTTTATTTTCTGAAGTAGTTGCTTCAATAGATAATGACCAAGTCTCACCCAACTAAAACATCCCCATGCCTTAGCAACTGCCTTCTGCTGCTAGGGAATGATGAATTAAGTAATCTGTGGTGCAGTGTTCCTGGCTGCAAGGTTGTAAATGGCATGCGTGTGGCCCCAGAAATATGAGATCCTACACTGGTTTTTAAAGAACTGCATCAACAGTAATGCTGATAATATCTTCTTCTCCCAGGGAGAATGTGCTGAACCGAAGTCTGCTCCAGACAGGCCCATGCATCAAGGGGTGATGAGCACATGCGTCTGACAGCAGATGCTTCCCTTTAAGGGCTGCTGAGCTGAGTGAAATATTTCTTCCTGAGACATTTTGCGGTAGGTTAGCATGTTGCTGTATGTGAACTATTGCTGAGGCGGTTGCTGGCAAAAAAGAGCCATTTAGAAAATAAATGAGAATGAAATGAATCACAGAAACGAAGCCTTTCCTATTCAGAAGGATGTCTCTGTGCCCTGAGCATCGCTGTGGACTGAAGCCATAGCTGGTGTTATGGTCCATCTTTTTGTTGGCTTCAAACGGGTGACACCAGTTTGTACCAGTCAAGGCCTGGGGTCAGATCTTCATGCCAGCAAACCAACAGAATTAGCTATGCAAGAACAGTGCTCTCGTGTTTCTCATCCTCAGCAGGGGGCTAGCGGGAAGATGGGAATGCGCTGCTGCTGAGAAATAGGTTGTGGCCTCTAATGTAAACTCTGAATCCGTGCATCATCCTAAGCACTAGATTTCACTGTCAGCAAAAGCGATGTTTGCTACCTCCAGTTTGTTGTGATCCAAGCAACTGTGGGGCTGTACTCTCTGGTCAGATCAATGAGGTAATAGGGGCTGGTAAAGGTTAAAAAAACTTTCAAAGGTTTTTGTGGGGGGGTTGCTTGTTTTTAATTTTCTTTTCTTTTTTTTTTCTTTTTTTTTTAATTTAGACTGTTGCAGTGATCTGGTAAGAGCAAAACTCCACAAATTGTTGAACTAGTAGCATGCTCTTTCCTGTCCACCCCATTTCTGTTATATGCTTGCCTGGTGCCAGGAAAAAACAAAATACTGACTGAAGCCCCTAAGGGAAAACCYGAAGCTTGCCTTGCGCAGTAGGTGGCTCTCCTCAAACGGGGCAGGCTGGCAGCTGGCTGGGGGTTGCCTTGCGGCAGCCTGTTGGTCTCGAGGAAGCATTTGCTGTCTGGAGTGAGCTGCTGCTGCAAAGTCCAAGCTCTGGTTTGGGTTGCCTGTTCACAGCTAAATCCTGTTTTGTCGCCAGGCTCAGTCTCCTGTTTGCTGAACGCTGTATTTCCTAGCTGCTCCTGTTTCCAGCTCCTACCTGCCAGTGGTCTTCTGCACTGGACAGGAGACAGCAAACACTGAACCGTGGCCATCAGTGGAGGCACCTTGGAGATTTGCACAAGGCTTGTCTGTGGGCAAGGTCCATCGTCCCTCAAGGCCTGCAGTTCTGTTCCAGGGACAAAAATTCCTTTCTGTCTGCAGACCGCAGGGCATTTTTACTCCAAACCCTTGGATGACGTGCACCAAAAACAGCTGGGAGGCTTTAACACCACTTGGAGAAAATGGCCATGCAATTTACCTGCATCCAAGCTCTCATGTTTCAGAGCGAAGTGAAAGGCAGCAATAATGAAAAAGTGAATTTAAGAGGTGGGATGTGATTTGAATCCTCTGGGGTTGATAAGACTGCATCTGAGAGYTGCTCATCTGGAACAGAGCCAGTCTGTCTTTTGAAGAAGGGCAAGAGCCTGACACTGGCTCTGAGGCTTAACTTCACCGCGTCCCTCTGGGAACTGGTGCACCAGCAGGCAGTGGCTCCTGGTGTGAGCTTGAGCAAAAGGTCTTCTGCAGGCTGGCCCCATGTTGGAGGGGCTCACCGTACCCGACCACGGGAGCTCGGCTGGAGTCCTCCTGCTGCGCCGCATCCCCTGAGGAAACGCAGAAGCAGCCTGTTAAATAGTGACTTTATGACAGAGTCCGAAGGGGGATTGAAGGAGCCCCAACAAACTCGTCGTTTTTAGTGGGGCTGCGAGGTGGAGCGTGGTGGCGGCAGGGCGGAGCTGCGGAGCGCTGCCATCGCTGCTTCCTAAGAGTTGAAGCAAGCAGAAGCCCTCTGTGCCTGGCTTTGCTCCAGAATCGCTGTCTGCTCCATCCGACCAGCAGAGAAGCTGCCTGAGCACTGCTAGAGGGAAAAGTGACAAAACTGCAATCCAAATGCGGCTCTTTCATGCTCTCAGAGTGACAGAAAACACCTGACACCGTGTGTTGGGGAAGGCTGCTTCTTCCTTTCAGCATGCTGACAGGGGCATTAAAATGTATTTATAACAGCTGGGGATGGCTTGCCCTGAGGAGTGAACTTAATTCGTAGTCTGCCAGGCACTCCTTTATGAATGACAGTGATTTGTCCCCTGTGTGTTCGTTCTCCTTCTTGCCCTCTTCCGTTCTCCTTGCATTTTATAAAGCTGTATTTGACAGTCTAATTTCATRTAACTAATAACATTATGTAGTGAAATGAGCTCAAATGTCCATTTAACTCTCCAACACTGAACTACTTGCTAAACACTACTTTTCCCACCTGTCCTCCAAAGCCACTGCTGTGGTTAAGTCTTCTGATCTCTCTTCAAATCAAATATTATGCTCTGACTTCTTTCTTCCGTGTGACTAAGCCAGGGAAGTCTTTTGGACAGCTGAAAGAGGCCCTTTGTTGATAAGGTGCAGCAAGTACCTAAATAAACAGCTAACCTGCAGCCTGAAAGYGGTCGTTTTAATTTTTCAAATAGAGACCTTGACATCACATCTCAACTGTTTCCCTCAGCTGGACATCTAAATAAAACAAATGCCGGAGTCCCAGCCCTGCTGCAATCAGTGAGGGCACTGGTGTGGATTCTGGCAGGCGTCAGGCTTTGCCTCTGTCGCTGCTGGTCTTTCCTGCCCCTCCCAGGTCTGTAGAGGGGCCTCTCTGGCAGAGGACATGCGGGAGGCTGCTGCTGCAGCAGATGACAGAGGGAGCTGTGGAAAYGCAGGGCTTCAGGAGGGGGCAGGACGCCTGAGAAAACTTGACAGTCGAGTTTCCTAATCACAGAGATTTTCTTAGTAAGTCTCACTGGTTGGTTTATAACTGAGGATATTTATTCCACATGCTGTAACTCTGCACAGGTTCCTGTCACCCAGAGAAATGACTAAGTTTTTGTAATGACTTTGTAAAAAGTTTTTTGCTCTTGGCCATGAAATACCTTCTGGCACTGGGTTCTGCTGGTCGAGTCTATGGGAGAAATTTTCTTTCAGTAGCTCCTCACATATGTAGCAAGGAAATATATCTCTGTGGTCTTGTATGGAGAAGGTGCAAGYGAGGATTCGCTGTGTCATTATCAACTACTTTATCCTGCTCTTGATCATCATCTTTATCATCATCTTATTTTTCTCTCAGGAAACTATGCGATCCCATCTGCCACCTCTGTCCCTGCAAGCATCAGTACAGGYCACTTTTGGTGCCCACCTTTGGAGGCCATTTACTTCAGAGAGCCGGGCCTGTCCTCGTCCTTTCTTGTGCCAAGGGGCAGGACATTCAGTTGACACTGAACCATATGAGGAACCAGACTTTCTAGAACTGTCTTGAAGGTAATACTTTTAAAATCTTTTTTATTTTTTTTTTCTTTTGAATCTCTGCTTCTTCAAGAAATTCTACCACGTTACATCTGTGAATTATATGTTTTGGTCAAATTTCCATTAAATGCTTGCTAGCAAGCTGCAAAAAAAGCTTTTGATTGAAAGTTGCATGTTTTACAGTATAGCTCTGGACCATTGGCCTCATCTTTTCTTGGCTATGTCTCAGCCTTGGGATCTGAACATTAACATGGATGTTCCTCACCTTCAGCAAGATAAATTCTCTAAAAAGGGAAGTGGGGTGGTGGGGGGGGGAGGAACCCAAACTCTAAAGTTAGTAGCCTCGCAGACCTCCTCCCTTCAACGGAGCAGTGCAAATGGCTCTGCCTCTTACCTGTATTGCAGAACCTTGGAACACATCCTCCAGAAATGGGAGAATCAAATCTTTTTCTACTCATTATCTGTGCTCCAACTTCCCACATGGGAGCAGAATGTGGAGGGAGGTGACTGGTAATGGTCAGATCCTTCTGCTGATGTTTTACCTTTTCTGTTCCTTATCATGCTGTGCAARCACAAGCCAACCAGTGCTGGCTTCCCTTTGCGGTGGAGAAGGAAGGGGCATTACCCAGATAGCAGGYAAGCACTCCCTCACTCTTTCAGCCTGTATGGAGTGGAAACTTAGTTCTGGAGAAAAAGCCAGAGAAAWGCCTAATATTATATTTTTAATAATAAATGTGGCCATGTGGAGTAATTAGAAAGATGACAAGTGCCAGACTGTGGAAAAGTTGATTTCTGATGTTTGCACTGACATCGGTTCTTTTGGCTGGCCGATATATCACAGCTGATGTGGCCTACATTAGCAGATCTGAGTTGCATATTTGAAAAAAGCTGCAGATCTTTTTTTCCTTCCTAGCAGTCTTTATAAAAGTTGGCTCAATGGATTCTTTTTTTGTTCTTACTCATTAATATGCATTTTAAATGCTTAATTTAGAAACAACTGTGGTCCTTGATCACCTTCCTGTTTACATTTTGACGTTGTACTTAGAGCAAAGGGACCCTTCTTGTACTTCGTCTCCCTCCTCCACTCTCTGAGCTTTGTCACACTCCTTTGGGATCTCTTTTCAAAAGATCAAGAGTAGAGAAAAGGCTTCAGATGCCATAAATATTGCAGGAACCAGTGTTCATCAGAGAATGGCCTCCTTTAAGATCAATATGTCTTCCTGAGGGGGCATTCAGTCCTTCAAAGTAAACAAGCTGGGAACATTAATTCAAATGCTTTTATACTAAATACATATACATGAATTGGCCTGTGTGGCTGTGATAAATAAGTGTTATATAAGTGAGGTTTAAAACAAACCGCATATGCAGAAAGACAACTCTGCAAATTTCCTAGGCACAAGCCAGTTCCTACTGCAGATCATCTGACGACCAAGATAATTTTGTTAAAGGGCTAAAAGGAAGTTCTCCTAACCTTTGTAAATAGATTGATTTGGGCTATGAGAATCCTTTCCTGGGAGGAGGAATACCATTATGCTGATGCATAAGTCAGGACATTTGGCAAAGCTTGCTGAGTGTGTGTTTTTGCAGTCTGTCATTGCCTGTGCTCGAAAATGTGTTCGCTGCTGTGGCGGGGAGAGAGATGGAGGGGGGTTACCTCCAGCTCCAGGAGGTAAGCTGGAGACAACCTGCCTTTCTTTCTGTGTCCGAAGCGGAAAACTGGCTCAGGGAGAAGGCAGTTATTTTGAGCTGGATCATAACCTGCCAGTCCTCCCCAAGGTGAGCAAATTGCATAGCTGTCAGTACCCTGAAATGAAAGCCTAGCAAAGATCCGGCTTGTTTGGGAGTTGGGAAATACCATTTAACTCTTTCCTGATTCTGATGCCAACTTCCCTCCTCCCAGTGCCGCAAAATACTGTGACAAATTAAACTTGTTGGACARGAGGTCCCTGCAAATTCAGGTGTCGTGGGCAGTGTGTTTGAGGGAGCAATTCTTTTCCCTATTTCTTGTTTAGCTCCCAGCCAATTTCATCTTGCTGGCAGTGGTATGACTGCAGAGTATTCCCTCTGCTGGAGAGAAGGAGTAAACCCAACAGTTTTTGCAGTAATTGCTGAGTTGCTTTTGCATAATCTGCAAGACTGCTCTTTTTCAGTGCATATCTTACATCAACATAAACCAGAAATAATGCAGTCYCATTGTGATAGGCATCTGGCAGCACAATGTACAGCTATGTGATACTTCGATGGAGAATGTATGAAATCATAAGACTGACTTCRTGAGAGCCTCCTCCTCACTCTAGAGGGCATCAGAGATGAGACTCTCAGAAGTCAGAGTRGTTCTGAACAGAATATTTGAAGCTGTTCATATTCAAGGTAGCACCTGTCCCTCAGTAAAATCAGTCTCCTGCAACTCTGGAGAAGTTAAGTGCTCTCAAAAATACTTGAGGCTTTAGGTTATTAAGTCTGGATAATGGTTTCAAGAAGATCCTTCCCTGATAAACTGTAACACAGGAAAGAAGTGAGCAAAAAAACTGACTAGGGAACAAGGAGAGGTTGATAACAGAGAAACTGTTACTAATTATTATGCATTTGAAAAAAAAAATAATAGCTAAGTGGAAGGAAGGAGAAGGAGAAAAAATCTAAACAAGTGTAKGAATTGGCAGGAAAACAACCTTGTGGTCATTAATTCAAATCTGGCACAGTTGGTAATTCCAAAAAGTCACATCATATGATAGCAAGCGTGGTGGCTGAAGTAGGGAGACAAGGTGATAACGTTTACACTGCTGCAATCTGTTTTTTCKTGTGTTTGAACAACTAGAGAATTTCCTGTAACCCACAAGTTTTGTGGTTCTGCAGGGTGGAAAAAGTCAAAAAGCTTCAGCATGACTGGGCCAGAACTCCTGATTGTGCCAGGCATCAGTATAGCAAAAACATATCTCCAGGCCCACCRGAGTGCTGCAGACATGGTAAAGTACCAACATCTTCATTATTTTGTTGCTGCCATCAATTGCTTTAATCTACTGGGTTTGTGTAATCACTCACCTGAGCACAGAAGTTAAATGAGCATAAAAAAAGCAAATCTCTTCCTGTTTGTTATGTGAGTGAATTTTTCAAGCGTGGAGGAATTGCTGACCAGATCAAACCAGCGGTCTGGTGAGACCGGTCAACCCTGGCTCTGAAACACCTCATATCAGAGGAAGGTGTGAGAGCCAGCGAGCTGGGCACTGCCAGGGCTCTGCTCTCCTGGGCAGGCTCCAGCAGCAGTGGAATGCAAAAATCCCCAAACACTCCTTGCAGAAAGTTGTATGATTCAGTTCAAGAATATCATGCAATTAAAGCAGTGGATTTATTTATCTGGCTGTGTGAATACCAGTCCCCTGTCTTCATGTTCCCACTCTCCTGTGTTTTATTTTTGCATTAGAGACTACAGTTCAGGGATCCAGGACTTCAGTTTTCTCCTTCCTGCCCTTCGYCTTCACTGGCGCTGAACATAAATCCCAGCTGTGTGCTCCTGTCCTGATCAACGCAGGTTACATGCTCTCTGCCCTTGCTGTGGCCCTGTCAATGTAAGCAGGTCCGTTCTCGTCCCTTTACAGAATTAAACCTTTSCAGTAGTTAATCAATTAGTTTTTACAGTTTTTAATTTCTTTTCTGCCTGTGTACAGAGTCTCTGATCTCAGGTGGTGGAGAGTGAGTTTGTATCACAGCATGGTGTGCTGACGTACCCATACATGAGGATGTGTCTTTCMTGCCTTCAGGTAGGGGTGGCTCTGTTCACCTGGTTTTCGAAGTACATTTTTTTTTCTGTGTCACAAAATCTCCATGCAGCAACCTTGAGTGCTGTGACTAAGGCTTATGGGGAGACCAGTGCCACAAGCTAGCAATGTGCAAGACTTTGCTGGGTCATTAGTAAAAGAGAGCTTTGTAAGGTGGGAGCAGGGCTGGCAGCTACAAGGTTGTAGCTGGGAGGCAGTCATGCTGCTGCCCATGCTCATAGTTTTGAAGGGCAAATTCCACCTCTTTGCTGCAGAATGATAGAGTTGCTAATAATTTTGCAAAGGAAGCTGCCAGCTCACAGGTCCTGAGGCACCCCTAGCTCTCTTACCAGCRGCTATCCACAGGGTTTCCATTCATGTTGTTCTTCACCTTTAAATTAATGGGCTGAAAGCTCCAAGTAACTTTTATTTTTTTTTCTCTCTCTTCAGTTTGGGGCTGTATTTCTCTGATGGAAGATTAATAGGATGCAAAACTACCAACCAGAAGAGTCAATTTTCACACAGTCGTTCTGATCCTGACATGCAGTAGGTACAATTCAGGGGAAATTCATACAGGAGGGCTGGAGGAACAAATGATAAATGCRGCAGGCCTGGTAAGGCTGCTGTGAATTATTTCTTAACCTTGGGTGGCAACACAGTATATATATGTGTTTTGCTCAAGGCCTTCCAGCTCACAGATCCCACTGCCATWGGTACGATAAAGACTCCCAAGACATCTCCCAGGGCCTCTCATAGGAAAGCCACAAGCTCCTGATCTCCACTGACTGCGCTCAGTACTGTTGCCACTGATCTGCTTGTTTAGGATTGTGTCCACTCTCTTTCTCACAGAGTGGCTGACATCAGAGCTCTTTCTGAAGACTGTGAAAGCATTCATGTATGCTGAATATGTGGAGGAGTATCAATTCAAACTAAAATATATATAATTATATTGATTTTAATCAAGAGCTCTGAAAATATTTGGAGTGTTGTAAATAATTGGGAGGTGATGTTTGACTAGTTCTAGCGTTTATTGAATTGACGTGTTTTCCATATATATAGCTGGGAGATCGCTTTTGGAATTTGTATCATTTTATTGCAAAAAAACTTTGAAAGTAAAGCAAAAAGCAAAAGCATCCAAGCGATCTACAAGTGAAATGTCTACTGCACAGGTTATTGTGCAGAATGAGAGAATGTCTCCCTGAGTGGTGCACCATCATTTGTTCTTTCGTTAACTCTAGCTCTTGTGCTTGAGCGACTTTTTCACATTACTGAAAGCTCTTGATAGCTGCAATTCTCCTCTCCCTTCCCAAATCAAATTCTGAACCAAAGCCCCCTGTAGTTAATGCAAAGACTCTCATTAACTTTGTGGTTTTTGCAGCAGACCTTAGTAGGTTTTTTAGACATAGAGAAAAGTAGTTACAGCTTTTTATAGAAGTTACAGTTACAGCCATCCCACTCTTTCACCCCATTTTTTCTCCTACTGATTCTCATGGTTATGACTCCACRGATTCTTTTCTGATCTGAATATTTATTTTTAAAGGATGATTTTCCAGTGCTCTGTACAAGTACAAAGAAGCAGGGCATGTCCGTATGGTCAGTACTGACATGGAAAGCCAACTCTACCTTAGCTCTGGGCTAATATAGTGCAATCCGCCTGTCTGGAAGCTGTGAGGCAGGTTAGTGTGGACGTGTGYCCAAATGATTTAATTTGCCACTCAAATCTGTTCCCTAGACCTAGCAGAACAGTGGGCTACTGGTACCACTCCAGTAAAGAGCACAACAGGCTGCTGAAAGCAAAATGAGGCACTGATGTACTGGAAGTCTGAGTGACAACAAGCCAAATACCCACCTGGATTAGCTCTGTGCAAAGCTTCCCTCAAAATGTAGCTTTGTATTTTACTCAGTTTGGGTTTCTCAATCTATAGGGTCAGTAGGGTGCCCACTCACCCTTCATGGCCATGTGAGGCAGGCCRTTACCCAGCAGACGGGACTCATGAAATGAAAATGCAGCAAAGGGTTTCTTGGAGCTTTTCCTTCCTTGATTTATTTAATTTGGCTCCCGCTGCGACTAAAGGTGGGGAAGACACAAGCAGGCAGGCTGCAATATGAAAGGTTAGCTGCAGAGAGACGCTGGTGTGCGAACAAGCAGAAGYGAACACTGAAAAAAGGTCAGCTGTTTAAATGGCCTGATTTAAATAAGGCACATGTTAGGCTCTACTGCCCCCAGAGGAGATTCCTTGTGTGGGTTTATGAACTCTGGGAAAGGGGCCAAGTTAGCCCTAATTATATTCTGTTTAATCAGCTATTTAAATAGCGAACTGTTTTCTTGGCTCTCTTCCCCGCTGAGATCACATCTTTATACTGTTGACCTTTTTATTTCACGCAAGAAGCTCTCTTGTTGGTTTGGACCATACTTCTGAACCCAGATAAGTCGTCTGCACTTAGCTTGCTCCTATATCACCTCTCTTCTTGGAGGAGAGAAAGTCCAAGGTTATTTATTTCCCATACACTTAATATGAAAATGAAATATAAGATTTCATTTTTTTCATTTTCACTATGCAAACTCAAGAAAGCCCTCTGGAAAAAAAATGGAAGTAAGTTTAAAGATTTAAAGTGAGTAGATTTCCAGTCAATATCAGGAACCTTTTGTAGCTTTTGCTTTGAACAGTGCTTGGAGAAAAACACAGCTCGAATGTCTTCAAAATATGTATCGCTCTTCCCTTCCAAAGCTTCAATTAGCTATAAAAAAATGTCAGGAGAGCAAAAAACTAACTTTGAGAAGTTCATGCATTATGTTTCACAGGACTGTTCTCTACCATCAATACTGAGCTCCCCTGAAAGTTAGCCGGGTCTGGAAGTAGATCAGTTGAAGAGCAGACAACTAAAACCACACTCAGGCCTTTTCTGCCTCTGTTTGGGAAGGAGTCAGATCTGGGCTATATAGAGCTTCCTTTCTAAAGAGCTAATATCATAGATTTTATCCTGGTCCCTACCTGCTGGTAGATTGAGATCTAAATGTTATCTTTGGGACCTGGAGACAGACACATCACAGTTATGGCTGTAATTTCCTTCAAAGCATTTCTGAGCCTCCAGTACTATTGAGATGACATATTCTGCTGTTTGTGTTAGGCCAGAGGTGTCCAGTTTCTCAGCTGCTTCTCAAGAGTTTGGAAAACAATTTAATCAGACTCTTGTGGATTTAACAACAACATGCTACCAAACAGCAGCCGGGTGGATTTTAATGAGGAATGAGCCAGCTTATCTTATAGCTAGGCTCATGCTTCCCAGTTGGACATGGAAGTTTTAGCAACAGCATTTTATAACTTTTGCCTTTGGCTGTGAGCAGCTCTTCTGGCTGCCCCTCTTTATAAGCATCCTTATACTTCAGTCCCTAAAATTTCTCTCTCTGAAGGAGACCTCTGCCATCTCACCTCTGTTATGGTGTGTTTGTGGTTACAGAAATGTTGAAAATATGGTTATATGTATATTAAAAAAAAGTGCCATTCATATTGTAGAAACCAATCTCACAGGACTCGGTGCCTTGTGTACCGCTTCCCTTTCTGCTCAATGCTTGGATTCAGGTAGGTCACACTTGTAGTTTTGAAGGCTGTTGCCCCCAGTTATGAGCATCTGACTGGATGCAGAAAGTCATGTGCACTTAATCACCCCCTTGCAACACTGCTGGGATGCTGGGAAGTGGATTTTGTCCTTGTTCTGGCAGCAGGGCATGCTTTTACTGGCTCAGGAGCAGGAGAGACCAACGGTCACTTGTGCACCGAGGTGCTATCTGATCTGTGAAAATAACCTGGCTTTTGAAGAGGTGCAAGTATTGTCATTTTACTGTTAAGATACAAGCTCGCTCCWGGTGTAAATCTGCTTTCTCAGAGTAAGGACTAAGGAGTTGCCATGTTGAACAGCCAGTAAGACGTCTTGGGCATTTCAAGGCTTCCAAGGAGCAGAGCAAAAGCAATTTCCCTAATGAGAAGTGCAGAAGTGGCCTCTGTTTCTAGGGCAGCTGCTGCTGCGGCCTTTCTCCCTGCTTGTCCTCTCCTTTCTCCCTATTCCCGCTCTTCTGGTGATGCGCAACTGCTGGTAGCACCTGAAGGAAATGCTCAGTATTGTTTCCCCTGTGCTAGTAAATGCAGTTTTCCTGAGGAGGAGCCTGGTAATTCCTTGGCACCAAGAGTGTCTGACCTTCACCTGTACACAACCCAGTGGTGCTCTCGTCCTGAGGGGATAGACAGACTGAAATTTAAATGACAAATCAGCACTGATCTTTACTTGGAACGTTTTGATTTCAGGAGGAGTGTCTGAAAACAAAGGCAACTTGCGTCGAAGGAGTCCATGGGCAAGCAAGGGAAGTATCAATAGAAATCATCTGCTTTTGAGAACATCGGAGTTGTCACTCCGCTGTGTCTTTCTCTGCAATACCTCTCTGCCTCCTGGAGAAAAACTGTTCCACGCACCCTGGATTGCAAGAGTCTAAATGATTCAAGCTTCCCCTTTCCCTCTTTGGTAAGGTAAGACAGGCTTCAGGATTAGTTATGCATCTGATTGTGCCTCTAATAAACTAAATGTAATTAAAAAATAGAGCAGGGCCATTGCATTTTAACAGCTTGGAGCTTTCCCTGTGGAAGGATCAGCAAACAGTGAAAGAATATGAAGATTCAGCTCCCCAGCACCTGCTGGGCAGCCTCTGTCAAGATTAACAGCATCTCACCAGGTTATTAGAGTGARCATGAATACTTTGGAGGCTCTGTGGGTAGTTATGGTATCACGTTTTATTATCTTCCACTGAAATGAAATTACTTATTGTAATTGCTTGTCAGTCACAAGCCAACAAATCTGACAAAGGAAAGCTTTTGTGCTGCGAACAGGGAGCGGGAGACCAASGGGAGAAGATGGACTGAGCAAAATTAGGTTCTGATTTTTTTTATGTAGATGGGGGGGATATTGAGAAAATATAGTTACAGGGGGAGGGAAGGGAAGGCCTTCRGCTCCTTGCTTTGCATAGTGAACTGAGACAAGCAATTACACCCAAATGACCAAAGCTGAGCCAGCATCTTCAAAAGCCATGAAGGGAGTGAGTGAGCAGGTGGGGTGGTAAGTCTGGTGGGGTGGAGGCAACTGCTTTGTGGGTAGCATATGAGCACAGCAGCTCAGCAGAATATTTCAATAACATCAAATATTATATCTCACAGAGRTGATACTGAAGTTTGATGTTTTGGGAGCACAAGTCAGCAGGAGGGGCAAGCTTTGCACATCACAGAGATCAGAGCCAGACAAGAAAATGATCCATTTGGTTTGTTGAAGAGTCAGACTCAAAGGAGAGAGCAGTACCTGGAAACAAAGGTGCTGGGAGCAAAGGGGAGAGGAGGAAAGCATTGCAGATGCTTGGAAGTGAAGATTGCTGTGTCAGCAACTGTATGTGTTCTTCTGAGAATASCTCAGGGTGCCGCGATTGCAGTAGCCAAATAATTATGCCTAGTCTCAACTGGTGCAAGAGAGAGACATGATCGTTTTAACTGAGGGCAGTCAGCAGTTCAAGGCCACCATGGCATCTCGTGTGCTGCCATACACAGTGGTGAGTACCTGCATAAGACCACAGGAGCAGGGCATCATTCAGTCCTTGCTCATTCTTCATTCCCCCGCTTTCCTTCTGTCTGCAGCTCAGACTTCCAGGTCAGAAGTATTATATTTGATTTTTCCATCCATGATACTGATACTCTGTCATATATCCAGTCGCGTTTGGGACCTTTCTCAATTATAGAATCCATAGCCTTGAATAACATTTGAAGTACTTACCTCCTTTCATTTATTCTGAATTTKTTACTTCCTAAATTCATTTGATAACTCCTAGTTGTTGCTCCAGAAGGGACCGTGCACAATTGCTCCTTGTGCTATGACTCATGCTTCTCAAAAAATGCTGTCTYTGTGACTGATAATCACATACCTCCTCAACCAGTGAAATCAAACCAGTTATGAGAAAGGCATGGGAAATCGCAGCTTCTAGCTTCATTTTGGAGGTAGAAGCCAAACAGCAGTGAACCTTACAGATTGTGCTGGAAATCCAGTGTAGATCACCAGCTCAAACAGTTTTGTGCCCCAGCAGAAGTGTGTGTGATCCTACATTTACACAAGTATAAGCCTACTAGAAGCAAATGTATTCAGTCCTTTATTGCTTTGTCTACTGTATCTGATTTCCTAATGCATGAATTTCTGTCTTGAGATAGTTTTTGTTATGTAATTGCTGTTAAAGATTAGAGCTCAGTATTAATTAACTAGATCAAGTTTTCATTCTGAGACATTTTATTTAAGATGCCTTCAGGCTATTAGACTAGAAGGATTTTTTTTTTTTTTTTTTAAAAAAGCATGTCTTCCTAAAGGCTCATGTCTCTTTATCTGCAGATCAGATTTCTTGACTATCTTTGTATTGGAAGATCAACCAGAGTAGCATCAGCTTTTCTTCCCTCTCAGTGGTAACTAAACTCCTGTACTTTATTAGAGATGTAAAAAATGCTTAGTCATACAATTACAGCTCATACCTTTTGTTATTTTGGTTCCTGCGCTTCTGGCTGCTTTTTAAATCATGAATGAAAATGCTGTATTTACTTACCAATTTTACAATMTATGGTAAGACTAGCTGTTGTGACTTGCACTATTATTTTCAACAATGAGCTTTATACTTTAGCTACATCCCTTCTTCCTTTAAAGTTTATTCTATGGTGAAACATCTAAATGTGCACTGGTTGTGATGACAATTGCAACCTTTATTAACAGTAAGGACAGAAGGAGTCGTTGCAATTGTTCAGACATCATGTGTAACGTAAACTGAAAAATGTCATTTAATAATTCCTATTGCTTCTCTCTTCTGTATGAGCTGCAATGGACCCTTAGGAAAGACATCTAATCTTGATTTAAAGTAGAGGTGAATCCATCAATTCCTGTCTTCCTGTAGTTAATTATCTTAATCATTGGAAACATGAATCTTATTTTGAATCAGAGTCTGTACATTTTAAATTTGTAGTCCATGAATCTTGTAATTCCTCTTTCTGATATATGCAAAATGCCCTAAACTAATGGAAATCTTCACTTCCATAAAGATAATTATAGATGAGGTGCTCAAGTGTTATGTCCAATTTGAATTTCAAAATGTGAGTGATTAAAATTGCTGTACTCTTTAGTAAGGAAGTTTGAACTTTTCTGAATTTTCATGATTTTAGAAGATGGAATGCTTCTGTAATGAAATAATCAATATCTTTTAAAAGATAGGAACTGGTTCTGTAGACCTCTTATCAGAAGACCCCACCAGATGACTGTGGCCAGGTAGCACACGTGTGATGTGTGTTTCTTAGTTTGAAACAAGTGCTATGCTTTTCYAGGATGGTAGCCTTTTTAATGTGGGTTGTTCCTCCATTTATTCAGTTCCTACTGATCTTTGGGCTGTAGATTATAAGGCTTGATGGGTCACCTTAGACTGGATAAATTATATACTAATGTGAACATCTTGTGAACTACAGGTAATTTTTAAACTCATATGGTGACCTGTGTGGTATTACCCTGTCAACCACGGTGCTGTGCATAGCTGTTTAGACTCTTGCCTAAGTTCACTTTGAAGAACTTAGYAAGAGCTTGTTTGAGACAGAGTGTAGAAACAGATCCAGATTTTCTGTCCTTTGCAGCAACAGTTATCTTTAGAGTTCCCCAGCTGACACCAGATTCTCCAGAGTGCAGTACGTCTTATGGTTCAGAAGCCAAAGGAAAAGAAGAAATTACAAAAGCAGCAACAAAATACAACCTTTCTTTGGTTTTCAGTACATCAGATGACAGAATTCACCAGTAGGAAATGGTAATAGAACTGGACATAATACTCCTGAGTACCACTGCGCAGTCATTTACAAAAATGAGGGATTGTCCTCAGCATGACACACTTGTAAGTGCTTTGTCTTCTCTTGGACACCTGTAACTCTTTGGGTAATTTATTCCAGTGTCTCACTGATCACTTACTGGCATGTTACCTAACACAAATTACAATTTACTCCTTTTTAGTTTCAGTCCATTTCATCCTGCTACAACACACATAGCTTGGCTGTGTAGTGGGATCCGTTTTATTTACACGCTTTAGGTTCTTTATAGCTCTGTGCCATTTTTAATCTTCTCTTCAGCATCCCCTCATGCTTCTGATCTTTAAGTCTTTGAGGAGATCATGTCAGAGACATTAGTTAAACCATAGTTTTGACTTCCTTTATGTGGAACAAATATTGAAACTAAAAGGCTGATTTACAACTTTACTTGTCTCATTAACCCCATTTTTGGGGTTCATACCTTCTTCCACTAGCAAACAAATATGTAACACAGTAAAGCTGAAAAAGAGCGAGGCTTGGGTTCTGGCCCATGCTTTGCCCAAACGCTGCAATCAGAGTAGCCTTCACAGGCACAGTCTAGCCCTAGAGACCTTTTCCAAGGCTCAGTTAAGTCAATTGGGACCATTGATTTAAAGTGATGAATTGGCTTTTCGTTGCTTGTGTGGGTAAAMTTACTCATCTGCTTTGCAAAGTAAGGTCCTCTGGATGGAAGTAATGGCCAGGAGACATAATCCCATTCTGATTCCCTAGTATATCTTTCCTTTGAAAAGATTTATGTGATTTTTTTTTTTTAACATAGTTTCTCTCAGAAATGAAATTGTAACCAAATAGATTGTGATACAGGTTTCAAGGCTCATTTCCCGGGTTGGTAWTCTTAAATCTCTTAATCTAATTCTTTAACCCTTCCAGAGTCAGTAAATTACAATTTGGTGACAGTGGCTCTTGCCATAAAGACGGGGCTACGATGAGGTAAAAAGTAAATTTTGGGGGGATTTTTTAAAATGACTGCTGAGATATGCTTTGCCTCATATTAAAATGGGTTGATATAAATAATGTCTTTCTGTAAAGAAAAGCAGAATGCCCTTCTCATCAAYTGAAGAGCAGCCTGTGGCAGTATTTAAAAAAAATTAATTAAAAGTTGTTATATTTTGAGGCACAAGCCTGAAGCATAGATCCTCCTACATGTGTTTAAATCCCTAAAGGCTGTCTGTGAGATAAGCATCTCCTCTGCAATGTTCCAGGCAAGCTTTCTCCCACTGATGGTCTGTGAGGTTGGCAGAGCAGCCAAGAAGCGTGAGGAGGGACTGACCTTATGTGGGAACACTCCAGAGAGCTGCTGGTTTCATGTTCGTCTTAAGACTCCACCCCAAGATTTTCTACTTGCACCGGGAAACTTTATCTGGAGAAAACTGAGGATTTGTATACATGCCTCTCTATGCCATCCGTCCCATGGATCTTCAGGTGCTTGCTGTCTCATGCAAAGACCCAGTAGGCCTGGCAGAGGTAGAGAGGGTAAGACTGTATTGCAGARCAATGTGAGTTGCACAGAAGATCTGAAAAACAATTGGGACTTTGAAGATCTGTGTTTCTACTCTCAATGCTTCTAAGCACGGACAAAGCGTTTGCTCCCACCGCTTTCAGTAGCGCCTATCTCCCTGAAGGTAATAAGAAACCTTTGCTATCCTGTATTTTTTGGAAGGTGTGATTATGTGTTTGAGAGTGTGTGACCTCTCCTTGCTGAAAACAAAGGGACAAAAGTTGTGACTGGGTAATGTTTTCAAGTAGAGAACGCAAAGAAGTCTTGAAAGAAGAGAAATCAAATGAGTGTTCTACCTAAATTCTGTACATCTCTCTGGACAGGTCATTGAGGAATTCTGCTGGAAAAGGGTTATGAACAAGAACAAAGTACAAACCAAAGAAATCTAGTAGCCTTGAAATCATTCAATACTCCTCTTTTTCCTTCTGGTGCTAGAGACATTGCGTTTACACCAAGCGGTATTCTCTCTAAAAGAGAAGTAAATGGGGTGTGAACAGCAGTTCAAATCCCTGGGGAAATATAAGGAAACTAAATCAGATTGCGCCTGTAGGAAAGAATTGTCAGAACCATCCCAGGTTATCGAGTTGTGCAGGAACAAGAAAGGACATAGACAAATGTGAGCACAAGAATTAGGCACTGAATGCGATGATGCCTACTGTGTCAATCCCACCAGCAATAAGGGTGTTCTGACCTTCAGAGTGGGGAAGAAAGACGTTTAAAAGACTGATGGTTACTTGTCCTCAACATCTTCAAAAAGCAAAGCTGAAAAAGACCTAGCCAGTAAAAATTGAAGGCTAAGAAGTTCTGACAGTTTACTAAATGAAGATCCTAGCCCAAGATTTGTGTATGCCAGGTAAAGAAGCAGATCAGCATGATGTCTGGTGACCGAGGGAGTGCGATGTTGCAGAGATGCTGCTGACTGTGGCCCATGTTATAATGAGCAACATCATCAGAGGGGCTTGRGAAGTGGACTGAAGATGACACTCATGGAGCGAGAAGTGAGAGCAAAGAAAGGAATAATACAGGACAGTTAATAGTGTTAACTGTCGAGAGTGCGTGGGAGAGTTTTGGATTCACAGTGCATCTAAGCTGTCTCCTCAGAGGAGAGGATAAATGGACACTTACCACTTGCACAGAAGTGGTGGCACTGTGCTAGTTTCATCTCCGCTGTGATTTATTGGATGTGCTTTAAAGAGGCTGCAAATTCTTGGGGAAGGAGGAGGGATTTGCTGACTCCAAACATTAGGAACAGGCAGAAGACAGGAGTCTTTTCCAGGAGTACATGAAGAAGGAGAAGGAAATTCAGGCAAAACTAAATGTGTAGAAATACCTAAGAAAAAGGAAGAAATGGTAATTGTGATCAAATACTCACCTGGGCAATCGGTTAGGTTCAGTCATGTAACATGGCACATGCAGACTCCTCAGACAGGCTGTCTAGGAGAAGAGGAGGATGAGGGAATACAGGCAGAGCTGGTGTTCTACTGAAAAAWAATTTTGTTCTGGGAAATTATGATGTTTAAGCATACAAGAAGAAGGTACTTTTAGTAAGGGTACAAGGGATAAAAACATCAACGTGTTAGAATGAGTAGGAAAATTATCATGGACAATTCTTGGCATATCAGAAGACTTAGCATGTTCTAGATACCTGGAGACAACTCACTGTCAGCAGTGCCCAGGTCAAGCAGACACAGCCCACCCTCTGAAGTCATTTCTGGTTTATAAAGAAGACTATTTTAAGATCCAGCCAGGGATCTCAGTTAAGGACTTCCTACTCATTCCTCACCGACAGATCAAGAAGCTGAGATGATCAGTGCATCGTTTTCAGCCGTGACCACAAGCAAATGGAATCAAACAACTGCGAGAAATGAATTCAGTATCAGTGAAATTTATCCCCTTTTGCTGGACTAACTCAGTATCTGCATGTCACTTAAGTTCCACCTGTTTTGTAGTCTTTTCYACTGGTCTGAGTTTTCCCACAAATGCACCTTTATGTGAGTATTATACTTCTGAAAAATATAGATAAGAAATCTAAAAAATAGATGACGGTAGGTAGTCAGTCTCTACTGAGGGAAGAGCATCACGAAATCCTAGGAGATGCCATTAATAAGGCGTGGTACATCTTAATTCTTTGTAAGAGAAGAATGCAGGGGAGAAAAAGCCGCTAGCATCTTCTTGGGAGGCCACTTAGAGGTGGCATTTTAAAGAAAACTGCCTTTAATTGAAACAGACACAAGAGAATAAGCTTGAAAAATGAGCACACTAAGTGCAAGCAAGCAGGTGCAAAAAGGAGAGCAGCAAATCCTTCCTCCCCTGCTCCCTCCTCTGCTTCCTCTGTCTGCAGATAAGTTAAAAGACAAATTGTTTAGAAGGGAGTAATGGACACGATGAATTAAAACTCAAGAACAAAGGCTGGCAAAACAACGCACTGAGAAGATTAAATGAAAAATGTACCTGATGCCTCTCATGTGAAGATCAGGATTCATCATCTAATTGTACCCTGGCATGTGTGTAAGGAGCGATACTGGAGATCGTTCTCCAGGTTTTTAGCTTGGCTTTTATGTTCAGGGAGGGCAGCAAACCAGGAATCCTCTCCTGCAACAGTGAATAGATGGGACTCATCTATAATGAGCGTGTGTGGGATATATAATTTTTGCTTTCCCAGCCTGAACWTGACTGAATGGTCTGAATCAGCAATGGAATGGGAAGGGATCTCTAGGAAAAAAAACTGCATATTGAATAAGCTGAAGTGACGATTTTCAGCTTTGTGGTTGTCTCTCYGCATGGTTCTAGACTGTGTATGGGCAAGGCCTTTCCAGAAGGATCAGTAGGTCTTTGATGGACTGATTTTTGTTCCCCACAGAAAAACGGGAAAAAATACCCACTAAACAATTACACATTTTGAAAAAAMCAAAAGAGAGTGAGTGAGTGAGGGGGACTGTTCTGGTTCTGACCCACATTAGCAATGATTTGAAAGCWGATAAATGTTCAAACTCCGGGCAGGAGAAGCTAAAAAACCAAGAAGGAAGCTGTTGTTTACTGGGTGCAGGWCAGAGCATGGAAAAGGTGCAAGAAAGGAAGAGAATATATATGTGATTCCTGCAGGCTTAAGGTCTTGTCTCAGCCAACATTTACTCTCTGGATTAAGGAGATGAAATCAGCCCAAATGTACACAGTGCTCTGTCTCCTCTTTATGCTCATTTCCAAAGGCACAGTCTGCAGYGTTTCAACATGCAATGCTGGTATTAAATTACAGAGTATGAGGATTTTCCTGAGCTTCCCTCTCTAGGAGAGAACAGTAGGCCATTGAGTAGGTTATAGCAACAAGAATAAGCTATCCAGCATCCAGGCGTGGCACCACTGAAAAGGGTTGTAAAAAGGGTGAATCACTTCACATTCCTTGTCAGAATGGTTGATTGATCTATGAACATGGCAAATCACAAGCCTGCCAGTGCCAGTCCGACAAGCAGTTTGCATGGTTAAACGTAGAAGTAGTTCAAATTTACCAGTCCTCATGTTTCCAGAGATGTTTTTTGTTAAATATTCATGTCGAATATATGTCAGTGCAATTGAAAAAAAATTTTTTTTTGGGGGGGGGAATTCTTGCCTTTAACTGTTGATCTGGTTAAGAAAATTTGATGGTAAAGTTTTTACAATGTTTCAATTTTTCTTTAAAAAGGCCAAGTAAAGGGTTAAAAAGTGTCCTGCAGAACTTCTCCGCAGCTTTGCTTCCTTCTGGGAATTGCTGATAAGTGGTCATATGGAGCCATCAGACCCCARGGTTTCATGTAGCTCACGTTTTCTTTTTTGCTTTTGCCCCTAGGATAACGGCTGGACTAGAAGTCATGAGAGCGTATTTAGAAGAAAATACGTTTGCAGCAAATTTGTGAACAAAGTTTCCTTTCAAGCATGTATATGCAGGTATTTTAACTGCTCTTTCATTTTATTTGGGCATCAGAGTGGTACTTTGGGAATAGTACATTGCTACTTCTCTATCACTGGATAGAGTTGAGTGGAGAAGCCAAACCAACATAGCTGCCTGATGGTGTTTTGCTGCAGTGCTTGTTTTTAAGAGGAAGGAACAAAGGTAAGATCTGGTAAGGTCTCCAAGGTGTATGTTGATTACATATACAAGGAGGTATTTCCATCCAGTAATGCATTTCTCAACTGCTTAACATAAATACTAACAAGATGTCCATGAGGCAGTGTGTGTTTTGTCCATGTTGTAGTCCAATGTCTGCTGATAAAAGAAAGAGGAGGCTATGTCTTTGTACCGTAAGGGTGGAAAAAGGATTTCAGCTAAGGCCACGGTACTTATAAAAGCTTAAGAGTTACGTATTTAATTCCTGTCAAATGTCAGTGAGATTTGGATACACACAGATTCTTTCCGAAAAATTCTCTCTCCAAATATTTAACACGCTTTGTGCTTTCCCCTCTGTCCGGCTACCCACTTACGCACTCTCTTGCGTTTTACTATGTTTATTCCAGCAGGTCTCTAGAGTTTATCCAGAGGCAACTTTCCTTGAACAAACTGAAGTATTTTGGAATAGGCATGGAAACATTCGAATAAGGATGAACCAAACTAGGTAACTACTTCTAAAATWTGGCTGACTCTTATCTCTGCTGATATTGCTAAAACAGCAGGAGGAAGGGTTAAGAAAGTCAAATTTGGACGTAACGGTGTAATGGGGAAATGTATTCAAAATTAATATCTTCATATAAATATTGTACAGTAAATTATTTGCCAAATAGCATTCATTACTCCGCTGCAGAGGTCAAATAATGGAGAAAATGTATTTGTGAATAAATTATTCAACAATTAATACAAAATGTAGCAGCTAAATTATTCACAGAGACTAATTCAACTARTTCTAGCTCATTTCCACCTTGACGGTATTTTTGGGTAGAGCTACGTGAGCTTTTTAGGTGGGCACCGAGTGTGCCTTTAGAGTGAATCCCCCCCACGCCGGCTCGTTCGCAGCTTCGGTTCCCACGGCTGAGGGGCTTCCCCTGGGAGGAAGCTGGGCTGGGGATGCTCTTGGAGAGCAGCCGCTGCGCTCCCAGGAGTGCCCCCCCCAAAACACACAGGATGCGGGCGCCGCCTCCTCTCGGCGGATGTGCGTCCGCGGTGCCGTGTGGCTCGCTAAGCCAGGTGCGGCCTCCAGGGAGCCACAGCCCCCTAACTGAGTCCTGTGGGAAACCCGCCGGCGTGTTGCTTTCTGAGGGCGTATTGATTCCCTGGATCGTTCCTCCTAGTATTAATTATGCTGGTATTATACAAAATCTGAAAATTATTCTTCAGTTGAATTTGTCTGGCCTCAGAAACAAAATGCTGGAAGTCATTATGCCACTTTGTACCACACTGAAGACTTTTTTAGTAACTAAACCCCCTTCGGTGTTTGGATCTTAATATTCCTTTTCAGTTAGATAAGTGGTTTGACCTCTGTCAGCTTCAACTTGTAAGCTCGTTTCTCAATCCCTCAAATCCTGGCTGCGTAGAAGATGCTCACAAACTCCTATTTGTTAGACATGTTTAAAGAGAAAGTAAGGTTTTTTTTTTTTTTTTTTTTTTAGGAATCTCTAGCACCATTTTGTGATGATGTCTTAGCTAGTTCCCTCCAGCATTGTGATGGTTTTGAGGTGAGACCGGCAGCTCCAATTGCCTCGGACCCCACAGTGCACGTTTGCAGGACTGAGGAAAGGATGGGGACCCTCCTTTTTAATGCTGAAATGCCAATCAGGTTAATGCAACTGCATGAAGGAGATAAGAATTACACGTGTATTAAGGAGGTTAGGTCATGAAAACAAAAATGTCTGGAAAAAAAATGTCATTTTTGACAGTTAATTGCAGCGTGTAGCAGTAAGAAGAATAGCGTTCTTTCCGAGGTAAAATTTGAATGCTGAGGAACACAAAAGAGAAGCTTGCTATATTCCCATATTTTGAGACAATATTTTTCCTTTGAAATAAAAAGCGGCTTAGACAGCTGCTTCCCAACTTGAGTAAAAAAAAGCCAGCAAGTGGCTCTTTCAGAAGCCAGCCAGTTTCTGAATGGGCTTTTTTTGTTTTTTCCTTCAGGACAGAGGCTGCAGGCTGCCCCACGCAGGAGTCTCCCAGGATTTGGGTGCAGGAGGCTGACGTGTGCAGGTAACGGGCTCCCTGCCCACCGGCGGTGGCGGGGCTAGAGTTGCCTCTGGGATCAGAGCATCGTGGGCGCTTGGAGAGCTGGCGATGCTCGGAGGTGTCGAGGAGGGGGCGCTGCTGAAAAACCCTCCCCAAAAATGAAATGGGCGCCTCGGCAGTCGGCTTGCTCTCTGGGGCTGCCTCAGCATTGTTTTAGGGCTGCTGTGAAGAAGGAAAGTGAAAAATTGTGGCCTCCTCTAATTCAGTATACTGGAGCCTAAAGCTCACTGAGGTCTGAGGGYGGGCTGCCAAGTGAAGGGATGAAAAACAAGCCTTCAAATGAGGTAAAAGTTCTTCTATTTATGGTGKTTTCCTTCTTCAAGTAGCGAGATATGATGTACAGTGGTTACTCCTAAGAGACTTTATTTTCCTTCCACACCCTATTAGAAACTCCCAGTGCAGTTTGCGAGTGGGGAAGCAATGGACTCCCTGTAAAAAGAACATTTGTTTTAACCCAGCTATTTTGTCAGAGGCCTCGGCCTTTACAAGTTCAGAACCATTTGGAAACTAGGATCTCTGTGCAATTATGGCCCATGACAAGATGTTATGGGCATTATTAGTTGATGCTATTGCTTCCGGTACAGACCAGACATAGCAAGTTACGTCGAAAATACCTAGACTTTCAGAAATTGAATCATTTGTTTGGATTTACTTTTGGGAGACGTGATTTAACATGGTCTTTGCTTGATATAGTGGAAACCTTATCTGAAATAAATGAACATATCTCTCTATCTCAAGGACATACTGTTTTAAAATAGCTGCTGTTTTTTAATGTTCCTTGATTCTTTTTTTTTTCTCTCATATATCATAATCAGAAATTTGGAACAGGTCACTTGTTCCAGTGACACAATTTTTTATTCCCACTGAACTAGAACCTCGAATTTGCAGTATTCATTTATGCCTTTGCTATGTGCCGCTGATGTATAGTGAATACATGGATGCCTCAGTAACACACCCAGATGCCTTGCAAAATGATTTTGAAAATTAACTAGCCCAGGCGTAAAATCTGCTTTTGACCTCACCAGGATCATATGGGTTTTAATCAGAGGGAAAAGAAGTTATTAGCTGATTCACAAAGAATATAGAATAAAATTTTTCATTTTCGGTGAGTGAGATGCTGAAGCTTTCACAAAATCTCCGTGTTTTGTCATCTCTAAAGACTCAGCTTGTTTTGCCTTGCCATGTTGGCACGTCCTTGGCAGCCCAGGTTTGGAAGAGACGTGTTTCGGYGGGAAGGACTGGTGCCACGTCTCACTGGTCAGTGGCACCAGCAGCAACTGRGGATGTGCTGTTCCATTGCACGTTCTTACAGGGAGGTTAGTATCAACTTTGGTGTGGAGAAAGCACATCAGGTTTTGTAGCATTTCACGCTGTGTCTCTCGGTTGTCTCTCGAGACTAAATCTACTTTTGTGTTGCTGGTATTGGGAGTAACTGCTACAGTCCCTGGTGTTACAGCAACGAAATATCAGCATCAGGTGCCTGGAAGAAGAGATCTAGTTTGGCAGGTCTCAGCCTCAAAAGCAAGTTACTGTGCCTTCATGAATTACCCTGCATTAGCCAAGCAGTGGAGGCTGACTGTGTGCCCTTACCCCAAACATGAGATAAAGCAATGTTAGAGCAAGTCTCTTTCAGTCTGGTTTAAAATGCTACCCTAATGTTTGCYGCGTTTGCAGTACCTGCCTGGCTGCGCCCGGCGGCTGTCTGCCTAGTGATCAACAAGAGATGGCAGTGTTTCTATTGCTGGATCCTCATTTACAGCTGCATCTGACAGAAGGGCGTTTTAACTACACAGAAATATACTTTTTATAATCACCTCTAAGAATATTATGACAGACAATTAATAATCTGACAGCAAAGTAACTATTTTTAATGGCTTTAACTGAACACTTTATTTCATCTTTGAGCCAATTCACTCAGTAATTCCATTATCATAATAGAAGTTTTGGTAGCAGAATATGTGCTTGACTCTCTTTCCTTGTGATGCTTTTATCAGACGTGTGCTGTCAAGAGTGCAGCTTGGAGGAGCATGTACCATTGCTGATGCAAAAGCTGATGGGCATGGCTGACCTGCTGGGACACGACTGGTTTTCGGAGGCTTGGTGGAGATGATCTCTGCATCGATTTGGTAATGCCAGAGAATGCTGTAGACATGAGGAGCTGCACCTGGTTTTTAAATGAGGACACTGAGGCACACGCAGGAGTGCCGGATCTTCTATAACACATGACACAAAATTTTAGCCAGATTCTGCTAAACTGAGCTTGAATAATTTGCAAGGTGAACCTGAACCATTCCCAGCCCTGTTTGGGAGCTTTAGATGTGCCTTTGCTTAGCTGATCATTGATGCTTGGTACGTAAGCACTGTTGGTCGGGTTTATTCTGCTAGGTAATCATTGCTACAGGTTTCCTTATTCCACATTGCCACCTGTTGCAGTTTTCATTAGGGAATCTAAAATCTACTGTCCTGAATGTCCAGGGAAAACCTAGTATCTGATCCTTGGATGCAGCTTTTGAAACATAAACAACCAGTGAAACATAACAATCTGTGACAGTGGTCACTGGTTGCCTGCAAGGAAGGCTATGTGGCTTTCAGTTAAAACTACACTACTTTAGCAAGATGCAGAACTGTGCAATGAATTGTTTTCTTCTGTACTTCATCACAGCACACAACATGTGCATTTGCGGGGGGGGGGGGGAGTTAATAGAATATTTTGAATGATCATTGTTAAATGTTACAAGTACATGCCTTAAATCTAGAGTGTGTCAGATACTGCAGCTGGCTGTGATTCAGGTAAAGAGCATGAATGATTCACGAGGTGGGTAGAAGTAGAGTAAGTAATTCTTTCATCTTGATCATTTTCTCCCTGAAGCCAAATATCTTGCATGCAGTGACAGCTTTGTAAAATAGTGTGATGGCCGGTAAGGATAGGTGAAGCTTAGAAGAGACCTGCTAAAAGAGATTTGTGATATAAGAGATAGAACCTGTCTCTCTCTCTCTCTCTCTCTCTCTCTCTCCTTTTTATTTTTTTTTCTTTTTCTTTCCCTGTCTTTCTGGGTGCGCAGGGGATTGTAAGGAATGAAAACGAACCAGCCCAGAATGCTAATATCGCTGCTTTGATAAGTCTGAGAGATGTTTTAATTAGGAAGAGGACGCAAAGACTTAGAAGAACTTATTTACTTGTGTAATTTGAAAACCCTGGAAATAATCCTGAGGGGCAATAGGCTGAGGAACAAATACAGTTTATTTCTCTGGGAAGATGTGGTCAAGTTCGAGGCTAGAGCTGTAGAAGGCAAAAAGAAARTGTAATCGGTCACTTTTCTGCCTTCTCACTGCCCTATGAATTGCACAGGCCTATTTAAAATGCCACTTTTTTCCTTAAACAAAATCATAAGGCTGTTCTTAGACAATTTCCTCATGCTTTCACTGGCCACAGAGTTATATGTGGGTTTCTGAGGTGGCTTTGTAGGAAAACACCCATGTGATTCTGTACAAGTTGGCTGTTTTCCAGACAGAAGAGCCCTAAAATGCACTTAGTCTGCTCTCAACTGCTGCTACCTTGAACCTTCTGGCTTGCTTTAACAGTGTAGATAAAGAACATCTTCACCTGAGCCAAGACCATAATCTAGTAAATTAGGTGACCCCACTTGGAAGGTGCGAGAGGTCGTCGATCAAAGCGTGCTGAAGGAGAGGGGATTGCTTGTTATGCTGGCAGACATCGGTACAATTCATTGCTGGAAGCTGAGTCTTGCCAGAAGTGGCTTTGTGATGCCAAACTGGCTGTATCAGCCTAYCAGGGATGGGCCAGGCGTGTAGAGAAGGACTCCCAGTCTTTGTGCCAGGCCTAGCATCAATGGCATGTTTGGTTAAAGGTCTTGCAGTCAGAACATCCCTATGCTTTGATCACTGGCAAAGTCATTGCCAGACTTTGCACTCAATAGGGTGATTTACTGCAACTTGGTGTTGGCATTGACTTCAGTATCTGTCTCTACCTGCTTTCTTTTCTGCTTCTCTCTTGTCCTCTTCCCTCATTCTTCTCCTGTGCTCTATCCTCCTCAAGTCTAATTTCAGGTCATCAGTACAAGGCTTCCCCTACTCGCCTCTGCATCGGAAAGAGAAGTTTCATGAGCCATCGTGAGGCATCATTGCTTTCTCTCTTGCCTGCAGTGAACTCCACAATACAATGATAAACTACTTGTATTAAACAACAGAAGAAGAATTTTGAGGCAATAAATAAATCATCTCCCTGCAGAGCACATCGGTAAACGTGAACAGGGTAAGCTTTAAGCATTTCCAACCTTAGGAGCCACAGCATGCATTAAGGATTTGATCCAGCCCTGTCAAAGTCAGTGAAAAGTGTCCTGCAGGCTTCTAGGAGCTTTGGATCAGGTTATGTGATTTCTGCAGATATGTGGACTATCAATATTCTCTTTCTCCCCAGCTGCCTCCATTGAAAAGCTAAACAAACCTCTTATGTTCTAGTTTCATGCTGATCCCCAACTGGCACTCTSATCCCTCAGTGGCACAAGGGCAAGCAGCAGCCTGGACTTTTGCAAATAAYGCTAATACCACTTTGTTCTGTCTTCCAAAATGTTCATGGTAATATTTCATTTTTGATTTTAAAATGTAGATTTAAAGAAAAGGATTAGCACTATTTTTGCTTTCTGTGGCTTGTTAATTTTTGCTGATTTGCATTTTGACAAAATTACTTTCAGTGATAATACTTCAATCAGTTGGAATGTTTACTGTAATTATGAGTTTTGTGAACAGTCACACGTTTATTCAGTAAAAATGTTTGTCATGTGATTTTTAAGATCAGAAAGTTGGATTTTTGTTTAATACAGGGAAGTGAATAACAGAGGCATTTTGAGAGCTTTGGCCTTATTCTGTCTCCTTTATTGTCTCTGGTCACAGAAGTTGGTGTATTTGGACGAAAGCAGGCCTGTGGAGAGAGCGCAATGTTTCTCAGCAAATCCACTTGCAAGAAAGCTCAAAAGCAATTACAGTAGGTAAACAAGAAAGGATGTTGTAGATATTTGTCCCTTTTTCTAGCTAGGTACTAAACGCAAAGCTGACGGGATTATTTGATTTTACCTTTCCAAATCCTACTGTGTGTTATCTTTGCAGAATGACTTTTATGTTATCATTAGTGTGCATAAATATGTGTTAACAGTAAAAATAATGCAATGAAAGTAAAATGGCAAGCACTGAAAGCAGAGCRTTGTCATGCAAACATCATGAATGGCTTGTGATTTGTTTTTTTCTGTGAAAACTAAGCCCATTGGTTTGGATACTGCAGGAATTCGTTATGCTCTTTCTCCAAAGTGCAGTATCAAAACAAATCTGATGCTGTATGGAAACTGGGCACACGCTATTGGTTTAAAGCACTGAAGAAAGCTTTGTGTGATTGTAACCATGATTTTCACCTGATATAGTTGTATTTGTTCCCCTGCTTTCTATSAGGCATTAATCATAGAGCAGATTGGAGGGATTGCTCACCTCCAGATCTCCACCTTTGTTTTCTTGCRTGTGTTTGTCCTTGCAAGTCCTGTAGCCAGTGCATATTGTGAAGCTCCTCACCTCATAATGAAGTCCACATCCCTATTCAGAGGTCATGGTGAGAMTTTGCATCAAAACTTGTCACCATGAAACAAAATAGGAGTCTTTCACCCTGATATCTGCTGGAAGGACAACACAACTAGGCACAAACAGTCCAGGAGGCTCCTACAGTGCATCGATGATAACTTCTTGACACAGGTGGTGGAGGAGCCTACAAGGAAGGGTGTCCTCCTGGACCTTTTCCTAACCAACAAAGAAGGACTGGYTGGAGGTGTGAAGGTTGGGGACAGCCTTGGCTTCAGTGACCATGAGATGGTGGAGTTCAGAATCCTGCATGAAAGAAGTAAGGCAATAAGCAGGATTGCAACCCTGGACTTCAGGGGAGCGGACTCTGGGCTCTTCAGAGACCTGCTTTGTGGAATCTCATGGGTTAAGGCCCTAGAAGAAAGGAGGTCCAGGAGAGCTGGCTAGTATTCAAGCATCTCTTCCTCCAAGCTCGAGAGTGGTGCATCCCAAGGAGAAAGAAGYCCAGCAAAGGGGGCAGGAGACCTGCAGGGATGAGCAAGGAGCTCTTGGCAAAACTCGGACAGAAGAAGAAAGTACACAGAACGTGGAAGAGGGGGCAGGCTACTTGGGAGAATTATAGGAATGCAGTCAGTGTATACAGAGATGCGTCGAGGAAGGCTAAGGCCCAGCTGGAATTGAGTCTGGCAAGGAATGTCAGGGACAACAAGGGCTTCATCAAATACATCAGTAGCAAGAGGAGGACTAGGGAAAATGTGGGCCCGCGACTGAATGGGACAGGGACGCTGGTGACAAGGGATACAGAGAAGGMAGAATTACTGAATGCCTTCTTTGCTTCAGTGTTCACTGCTAAGGGCAGCCCTCAGGAATCCCAGAGCCTGGACATGAGGGAGAAAGTCTGGAGAAAGGAAGACTCTCCTTCAGTTGAGGAGGATAGGATTAGAGATCTGGGCAGGCCAGACATCCACAAATCCATGGGCCCTGATGGGATGCGTCCRTGGGTACTAAGGGAGCTGGCGGATGTTGTTGCCAGGCTGTTCTCCTTCATCTTTGAAAGGTCCTGGAGAACTGGAGAGATGCCTGAGGACTGGAAGAAAGCCAATGTCACTCCAGCCTTCAAAAAGGGCAAGAAGGAGGACCCAGGCAACTACAGGCTGGTCAGCCTCACCTCCATCCCTGGAAAGGTGATGGAACAGCTCGTTTTCAGTTGTCCCATGTGACAGGRCAAGAGGCAATGGGCAGAATTTGAACCACAGGAAGTTCTGCTGGAATGCAAGGGGGAATTTCTTCACTGTGAGTGTGACAGAGCACTGGAGCAGGTTGCCCAGAGAARTTGTGGAGTCTCCTTCTCTGGAGATATTCAAAGCCCACCTGGATGCAACCCTGTCTAACGTGCTCTAGGTGACCCTGCTGAGCAGGGGTATTGGGCTAGATGATCTCCAGAGGTCCCTTCCAACCTTACCCATTCCGTGATTCTGCTTTCTCCAAGGGAGTTTTTAGGAGAAGGAGGTGTAAAGAGCTCTGTAGCAAGCATAACAGTTGTTCACTGCATTGCAACTGCTATTCAGAGGGGCTGTTGTCCATCATTTTGCATAGCAGATGATGCCACAGACTCTGTATTAAAATTTTGTACCTCTTTAACACTCCAGCATAACTCCTCGTAACCATTTAGGAAGAAGCTAAATGATCTTTAGAGTCAGAGGTATGAGAGAAAACAAACCAGATTGTCTCTTGCTTCTGCATTTCAGGGAACGCAGAGCACTCCAGGAATTCAAAAAACAGGTTAGAAACACTTACTCCATGCTGACTTACATCGAGTGTCTTACCCAACATGCTGCTTTGTACCAGGTCCAGGTCTTGCCTGTGACCTGCAATGGATGTGCAACCACTTCAGTATCTGCTGTTCAGTACCAGCCTGGCCTGACCTTCCTTCTCTCATCATCCTGAGGCCCAAAAGGTAAGCCTAAAAATGGAAAGCATCTACTTTCAGGTGAAAGCTGAGGTAATAGAGCTTAGGTGGATTATGATTTGTATTTCTGATTGTGARTTTGTTTTTATGTTTGTGGAATATATTGAGGTTTAAAGGATTGAAAAAAGCCCTCTTTTCAAGGTTTGATTGCACATTCATTACTCATTACCCAGTGGTATACAGTTTGCTGTATGGAGTAGCAGTAATGCTATCAATAATATCTAGAGTAATTAGCATTTAAAGATAGCAACTCTGGAATCAGGCCAACCAAATCCAATTTTGCATCTTGGAAATGATAAACAGGAAAATTGCACATGCATGAAATAATTTCACCTTAGGCTTGGGCAAATTTCTAATTATTGAATGATGGACCTTCTGCTGTTGGAACTGATGGAGGGTACAGGTCCACCTTTTCACAGTCAAGAAAGGAGATCACAAATATCTCACTGCACTGATGGCATCTCTGTACTTGTACAGCTTTAAAATTCATAGCTGTGTTGTCCAACTGCATTTTAATTCAGCTCGGTTTGTTTAGACTTCTTGCAATATTGTAAATTCTATAAGCTGCCCACATGCTGTGTAAAGTGGTGTCTTTTATTTGTTTGACATTTACATGTTGGTAGTATTGCTTAAACTCTTGTTCTCGTATTATGAATTGGTTAAAAAAAAAAAAGAGATGGATCGTTTTCATATTACACCCTTCATAATCATAAATATGTTAATAAAACTGCTTCTCACTGTACTATAAAGTGAGAATACAGATTTAATGGAGACTCACAGAAGAGTTTAGCAAAAATAGGCCATGTCTTCTTTCTTTAAAAAAAATCCTTTATGATGGTTGAAGAACAGGAGAAAGGCTTGGAGATGTAATGTTTTTTAACTTAATTGCAGTTGGAATGCAGTTAGTCAGAACACCATGGGCAAAATAACAGTTAAGTCAAAGTGTTRTTTTATCAAAGCTGGAGGGTTTTGCAGAGGCATATTTTTTTCTAGCATCTTCTTGGAGGGGACTCGCGGATCTGTAGCAGAAAGGAATGTTTTATGCACTGACCTGGGCCGCAA
>NW_028185594.1:1665165-1742522 GCF_003343005.1 Rhea americana | reverse complement strand
TCTTTGCTTAATGCGAAATAGTCTTGATTTAAGGGACATTGAAGCAGCTGGAGTCAGGTTGATTTTAGACCTTTCTGAATTGTTTCCTAAATGTAATGTAAGTTGCAGTGAGAAATTTACAGGAGGGTGAGAACAGACCTTTCAAAATGTCAGATTGTATCTGCAAATTGCCATCGCTGGTAATAAACCTACCTGTCAAGTAACTGGCAGTYGCAGCCTATTGGCGAGTCTGATATTTGCTATCTACTATTTCTTGAATGAATCATAGACAGGGCAAAACCAGCAATTCTTTCTCATAATCTCAACAAATTCTTGGGATTGCAGATAAAAGAGAACCTGAATCTGTTAAGTTGAATGCCCTAACTAGTTGAAAATAACCCTGGGGAAATAAAATTGTAAAGCCATACAGCTAAGCACTCAAATCAGGAATTCTGTAAGCTAAGGTTTGTTCTTCAAACCTGCTCTTTAGCTTGGTTGCAGGTGTAAGAAACAGTATCCTACAAACATCTCCCTTTAAAAACTTGCTTCACAGCGTATTACTATCCTTCCTGAACGCTTTGAACACACACATGCAGCGTGATGCCTAGTGGGCTTTAATTCTTTCAGCTCGGCCATCTGATCTGAAGAGGGAAGCAAAATTGTAGCAGTAAAACTGTATCCTCTGATTCACCTTCCTGTTCTATTTATGATTTTTGCAACTGGGATGAATAAACTCCATAGTCAGCTTTCAAATGGCCGGGTGCCTGCTTAGCTCATTTCTCTGCACGTGTCCTCAGAAGAGAATAGTAGATCTGGCTATTTTTGAAAACACTTCACAGCAATGTTGTAATTATAATTCTTTTGGCATATTTTGGCTCAAAATGTGATGAATTGGAGGTGAATTAAACTGGAGAGGATTCTAAGAGTTGTACCCCTGAAGGTCACGAGTGAGTTRATTAGAAGTCAATTGCATTAAAATGCTGTAAAAAGATACGAGAGTGCAAGTCCTCTGCATGGGTGATTATCCAAAATGCCTTGCCCATCATCTGTTGATGTCATTTCTTCCTCTCACCAACACATCCAAAAATCATAAAACAAGAACTGGCAATGATGTGTGTGTGTGTGTGTGTGTGTGTGTGTAAAGAGTGGTATCACTCTTGAGTGTCCTCAAAATATATCTGGTCTACAACTTGCCCAGTTAGGTGGGGATTTATTTGGTAGTTTTATTTTGATCCTTTTTTCTTTTTTGCAAGTGTTCAAGCTCAGGTGTTGGCATTCCTTGCTTGCAAAGAAAACCATGACAAAAATATCATCCTAAGGTGTGAGTGCTAATAGCTGTGCTTAGGAACCAGCAACTAGAGGAGTCAGTAACATGGTTTGCAGTTTTTTCTTCTTAGAGACTTTACTCGATTGCTCAATTGGGGAATCCTAAAGTGTGTGCTGCCTCGTAGTGAATGCTATAGCATGTAGGAGCAAATGCTGGGGTGTCTGATATGCAAGGCTTCATATTTTTCCTGGTAAYTTTCTTGAGCACGTCTTAATCCTGCAGGATTTTTGCAAGCAATCGCACGACTTCGGAAGTGTCATTTATTTTAGCCCCCATCTTACAATGGGTGCCCSGTATTCTGGGTAGTGATCCTTTCTAGACCTTTTCAAATTGCTRTTAATATTTCTCATGGTGAAACCTTGTGGGGTAGTGGGGAGAGGAAGATTTGTTTTCTTTTCTGACTTTGCATCAAGCTTGACAAGGAAACTYGACATCTAACTATACTTTGTTGGCTTTCTTCACTGGCATTCAGGAGGGCACTGCAGCACTGTTGCTCTTTATGAGCYGTGGTGGAAATGAGCTCGGTCATCTGAAGAGGAGACCTGGGATCATGCACAGACCTGATCCTACGTCTCTGAACCATAAAGTGTTTGTTAGCCCTATTTTGGTGCCCCCGCAAAAGGGACGTTCATTTGGGCAGAGGAAACGTCAAGTTGTCGCGCATACACAAACCAGKGGCTGAGGGATTTAAGCAGATAGCATCTTGTATAATGGCTAGTTACAATATATCTGCAGCCTAATGAAATACCATACTGAACAGAATTGGGAGGCATGCCAGCTCAGCGCTGTGCCAGAAAGCAGCCTGGCATTTTAAACCCCAGTTTAGTCATTCTTTCCCACTCAACAAAGCACTTGGACATTTGTTTATGGAATGTTTTGTTGTTGTGGGACATTAAATGTCCTCCCCTTTGGTAAGTTCCTGCCTGCTCTCCTATATTATGGTGCTTCACCTGGTATGTTGTAGGGAGGAATCGTTTCAGCACAGTTGTATTGCTGCAGAAAATAGTAAGTCTGGTCTCTTTAGGAGCGTTATAAAAGCATTTACACAGACAACACTGCTGAAGCTCAATAATAGCACAAATGTGTTGGGGATGTTTCTCAAGTATTTAATACTCTCATATAACCACCTCCTCCGTCTCCTCTCTCCTTCCCTGCTTGTAACTTCTAACAATGGGAATGGCTGTGGCAAAAGAAGGTAGATTTTTTTTTCTCCTATTTATGACAAAGCTGAAAATCCAGCTCACTCAAGAGACACCTATCACACAAGCTCCAAACATCTAAAGATGCTAGAGATTTTACTGAGAATGCAAATGCTCTACTGAAGCTGACTCGGATGTTTGTAACAGGAGGATAATTCAATCACCAGAGTTGGGAAATGCTGCCGCAGCTGGAATGTGCTACTAATAGGCTGTATTGGCACTTCTTCTGGGAAGCCTGGTGGGATGGGGATGAAGGAGAGCAGTCTTGTAGCAAGTTCCCCTAGTAAAGCTGCTCATCTGTCRTTAATTGTGTCTCTTGTTTACAAGCCCAATTTAACTGAAAACAGTGTCTGTGGAAGACTGTTGCTTAGCAAGTCACTGGTTAGTGGAAAAATAAAGGCCAGGAAGTGGCAGCGGAACCAGCAATGATCACAGAGAGTCGTAGAGAATGTTCTAATTCTAGCAAGGTATGTTAGCCAGGGCCTCTCTCCAGTGTTACAAGGATGTGCCCAGTAAACACAAAACTGAACGGCAAATATGTAGTATTACGGAGTGAATGTTAATGGGTGTATTTGCTATGTAGGGATGAAAGCTGGTGTGGTTGCACAACAAAATAATTTCCTTAGTTGTTTTTAGCAGTAAGGCACTAAAGAATGAAATTGCTTCTCCTCTTCAAGCGACTCCACTTTAATCGAGCTGAGAAACACCACTAGACTTTATTGGTGCAAGGAGACTTTCCTTGATCTTTGCCTGTATAGTTCCTGTTCTGCAAATCGGTAAGAGACTGCAATATTTATGTGACGTCTTGAAGTCCTTTATACAAAAGCTCACTCCAACAACAAATATATGAAAATTCCTGCTCCTTTATGGCCATTAGAGCCTTCAGCTGGGAAATGTCAGTGAAGGACTACTCAACTGCAACATGACCTGCAGTTTTTCTTGAGTGAAGAGACATTGATGTTGCAAAGTATCGATCCCTTCTAAAAGACGCAGTTAAAGTGTGTTTTTTATTTGCTTTACAGCATCAACCATTGGGCTAGCTTAGTGCCCGCAGRTGAAGCCATCGTTTACTAACAACTATAACATAGTTATATGTTAGTTCTATAACATAGAAATAACCAGACCCTATGGCAATTTTCARCTTTAGGAGCAGGAGCATAGCTGCATGATCTCCACTGGAGTAGCATTTGGAAAACAGGATGACAAAAACATGATTGCTATAGTTTGATTTCTTGTGTAAATTAATATTAAGTAATGCTCATGCATTTTTCTTTTTTAATTGTGCCATCCCTGGAAAAGAGAGAAAAGGCAGAAATCCTTTCATGCCCTCACCTTCTGCCTGGTCTTAGACCATTCGTTCTAGTGTTGTGTGGTGCTTTTAGACCCAGATCAGATCCAGCAATTCGCATGTGATATGCAGCTGCTGCACCAGTGGGATGTGGTATTCCTGTTTGTTCTTCCGCATGGACCATGGCATCTCAATTAAACTCAATGGTGTGTTTTCAAAAGCTCCTGAACAGACTATTTTTAGATAAAGAATCTGGCACAGCCCACTAATGAGAAGTTTGTTCCTTGCTTCTGCTAGCCACAGTCTTTGTTTGTTTGTTTAGCTTTGTTTAAAAGCCAAAGAAGTAAATATTTCTGGGCTCTTGCCTTTTAATCTGGCGATTAAATCATTCCCAGGAGGAGCTTCTGTCTCTTCTTGTACAGCTGTACTCCTTAATAGTCACAGGCCAACGTTTTGAAGTGTGTGATACTTCTAAATGCTTTAAATTCTGGGTGCTCAGTTTGACATGTTAAAAAGGCCTGATTTCCAGAAAGTGCTGGAGCATCTGCTATAGAAAAATCAGGTTCTGCCAGCTGGGTGCACAAAATTGCTAGCCAAACGCCACTACTTTATGGTAATAGTTTAAAGCTAGAGTCCCTAACAAGAAAGATCGTCTCTTCTGGATATGTCGATGCCATCACTTTGAGTTTACCAGTAATCCATCCAGAAATGGAAACCACCTTCGGGGCTGTAAAACGGTACAGGAGCTCAGACGTGTGCTCGGCTGCAGGGGCTGACACGGAGGCAGAAGCAGAAGTGAGGGCGACGCGGCGGCACGGAGGCAGAAGCAGAAGTGAGGGCGACGCGGCGGCACGGCGGGTGTCCCGTGGGATCCGTGTCCCGGCAGAGAAACCAAAGGGTCGTTGCGCGAGCTGCGGGCTGCTCCCTCCAGCTGGGTCACTCAGGGCAAACCGGAGTAAAAGCAGTTTTCCTCTTGTTTCAGTGCATTTGAGCTCTTACCAACTGGATAAGCATAGTATTTATTTCCTGCTCTGTTTTCCTACTATCCCTAGAAGCGAGGTGGAAAAGTACCTACTTTTGTAGGTGGTTGTAAACAGAACTCATTAGTGAGAGGAGAGCGTGCGGGGATCGCAGCACACCCCCACCGGCACTGCCAGTTTTGCCATCAACWGCTGAGGCACCTGGCGGTGGCTGCAGTACAGCCAAATTGCTGTAGGCGAGCTGACAGCCTGCTTCGTGGGCACCTTTCTTTCCCATACATTAAAGWATCTGTAGCGCAAGGGGCACTCTTCCAGCCAGATTCTCACCTGGGGTAAATCACTGCACCTCCGTTAAAGTCAGGAAAGCTACGCTGATTTATACTGACGGAGCATCTGACCTTTAAAGTATTCGGTGTACTGAACTCCTCAGCAGCACCTTAATTCTGAGGGGAAATCCTGCAGCTGCGGAAGATGAGGGACATTGCTTATGGTCTGTCATAAAGACTGCAAAGCTTCCAAGAGAATAGTGCTTAATTTCAATCACTCTCATATTTAATACTTCATAGTGGAGGTAGTTTATCACGGCTGAGCCTTTTACTAGTCTGCTACAATTAAAACATTAAAGAAGGAGTGTTGTCCTGAAAGAGGCTTCTGCTGTTGCGGATAAGACAGCTGATGATTTTTCAGCTTGAATGTGTTAAAATGAGCAGCTTTTGATTTGTTGTGGAAATCAGCCATTTAAAATAGCTGTTTTCCTAGCAAAGTAGACTTACCTGTGTGAATCACCAGGTGTGATAAGCCAGACGGAGCCTGCCTCACTTGGTGCTCCATGCAAATCTGGAGCAACACTTCATCAAAGTCAGTAAATTTAATTGAAATAAAGTAAACCCAGTGAGAATGAGTCTGGAATCAAGTCTCATGACTGGAAGCAGTTGAGAAACTGCCACTGTGTGATTTTAATGACCCACAGGAGAGAGTGTCTATAAAAATGATAGAGTGGCACTACTCGTTACGTGCAAGCTCTGAAGGTGAAATAGATAAACCTCTACAGCAGGAAGAGAGCGGATCTGTGAGCCATTTGTAGGACATGTATGCGTTGTGGGTGTTGCAAAAATCCCTGAGAAATCACCACCTATCACGCAATACAAACCTGCCCAGTAGGTGTGGACGTGGACCTTCCCTGACTTCATGCCAGGGAGGATTTGTATGGGTCTCCATGAGGGCTCCACCAAAATGCGTGGGCCCAGTTTACTAACGTGGATAGGAAGAAGGTGAGGAAAGTAATTGGCTATCCAGCAGGAGGTCGCTTATGAAAAGCGGGGTATGCATTTGAAAATGTCCGTTACCACCACAGCTCTCACTAGCTTCATAGCTCCTGCTGTCTGGCCAGATGGCAGGTTGATTGGTGGCCTGGGCAGCTCTGAAGACCTTTGCCAAAGGTTCACTGGCAAAGCATTGCTGTGGTTTTGTATTCCTTTTTTCCTGCCTTCATGGGATGCAGTCGCAGAAGGCTGACAGAAAGGCAAAGCAGTGGTTATTTGTATGTCCTCTTTCTGTAAGCAAAACAGTGCTGCCAATTAGTTGGATGGATTATGATTAGCAGATGCTGTCCAGAATGGCTTGGGCCTTGGAAGGTATTTTCATTCCTTGTTTCCAAGTGAAGAGGTATGGCAACTCTGATGGCATTCAGTTCTCTTGATTTAAATTTAGCCTTTATTAATTTTTGTAAATGATGCCTCGTTTAGTGTGGAGGAGCATAGCCTGAATTGTGTGAGTGTACTGGGCCAGACGTTACCGATGTAAATCAACCTGCCTCCACTGACAGCTAATATTCGCCAGTCAAGGATCTGGCACATGCTGTTTTATTACTTTCTGTTTCTCCTATGATTTCAGATATTGCAAAAATAAAAAGCTCTCTGATGGGCTCAGGTAAAGCAGGTCGTTTGGGAAATGTTTCTTTGCAGAGACTGTAAGTAGCAAAGTTCTTCCCCAGTGTTCCTCTTGTTGAGCTCAGAGCTGTTTAGGTCTAGGTGGAGTGGCCTGGCTAGGCTCACAGAGGTTTGTTGTTGCCCTGTGGTCAAGATAGGCCTCAAGATTTATGTGATTCTGGAAAATCAGATCTTGCTTTAGATTCCCCTGCGCTGGTTGCAGTATGTGCTGGTGATGTGGCTGGTGGTTTGCTCAGTATCATTAGTCAACAACAGGGCATCTGCTGAGTAAAGCTTACTCATTAGGTCTGTGTTATCAGTGTTAATTAGGCTTTGGAGACTCTTCTTTGGGGCCTACACAGTCGTCTGGACAAAGGGTGCGAAGGTGCAAGTTGTCTTCTCCTCACCCATGATTACTTTTCAGCATGAAAGTTYGGCCCTTGCATAAGTGGGTGCCCAGTGATTTTAGCAAGTGATAGGCAAGCAGCGAGGGATAACTTTGGACCTTGCATCTTACACTGGTTTTTCTCTGTTTCAATGTTAAATTTGAGGGCCAGTGCTGAGGTAAGCAGCCCCAAGGAAGTCACCGTTCTTGACTGTCTTTCCCCTCAGTAACAGAAATAAGAGGGTCTTGAAGGTTCTGAACCTGCAAACGAGATTCATCAGAGCACTGCGGGGAACTGGAGAGCATCGGTGCCTTTAATAGAACTAGTCCTAAAATACATTTACTTARGTGGGTGTGTTTGCAGAAGGAGGTTTCGATCTTGTAAACTGTCTTGCAGGGGGAGATGGCTTCTGAAGCCTTTTGAGAGAGAGAGACGAGTCCATAACAAGTACACCTCTCAGTCTTTTAAAGGCTTGTAATCTTACTTTAATGTCAGCACACCTTCACAGCAGGTAGCTTCCCAATGCATGGTTTCTGACCACGTGTACTCAGGACCCAGTTAAGCACAGGAGGAGCAGGCTAAAAATGTCAGCCTGAAAACTGCATAGGCTACTCCCAGTTCTGGTACTGATGACACAAAAAGGGTGATGAGACTATTTTCAGATGTCAGTGCATTTATCCCTGTTTGAAACTAGCATTACAAAACTGGATTTAGTGGCTGTCAGGAATCACACTGCTTCCCCCCCTTTTTTTTCACGTCAGGATTTTAAATTTTTATTTCAGGTTGGTATGCTAAAGATGACAACTATGTGTAACTTCTGAAAAACCCCTTGGTTGATGCAGATGTGGTCCTAAATGATTTTAGAGTGTGAGATGTAGAGAAAAGAAGGGAGTTGATGACTAAGATGCTTCTGATTCTTCTGGGTCATGATGATATTTCTTGAGAGATATGTATGTGCTGAAATAAAGCAGATGTTTTGTCCATTTTGATAAGGAAATGTCAGCTTTAGTCTATGGCATACAATGAGATCAATAAGCTGAACAAAGCAGTGAATGGAAGAGCTGGCCGAATAAGTAGAGGGTTGAATCCCACAGCTCAGTTTGCAAAATAATAGCGGCTYGCTACCACTGTCTAGATGAGATTGTATCTGGGGTGTTGCCAGGTGCTTGAAAGTGAGTGCAGGAATTCAGATAACTGCTGAAGTGCTCCAGAGCAAATTGGCTGGCATCAGGCAGTTGTGCAGTTCAGACAGAAGAGACTTCTGAAATCGGATGTTACTTCAAAGCTAATGCAAACTTCAAGGCATGAAGAGTAGTTCTGTATGGTACTAGGCCAGAAATGCTTCAAAGATACATCTACAATACCTTTGTGTCCTCTGTGCCCAAGAAGAGGATAGGCTTTTAAAGTAAGATCTTTTTGAAGGTTTTTGATTACATTCATTTAAAATTTCCTGGAAAATACATTTTCCTTTTTAGTTACTCTTTGAGTAAATTGATCCATTCTTTATATTATACAATGAGAATCAGAACTTCCTTCCTTCCTTCCACTCCTCCCTTCTTAGCKTCTTCCCCACTACCTTTCCTTTCGGGGCCGTTGTAGTTTTGGGGAATRGGTCGGGTGTGTGCATGGTGGGGGGATCCTATATGTTTATCAGCTTCATGGGGTCAGGGGAAGTCAGGGAGCCTCCACCATTCTGCTCCTTTTTCTGGGTGCGTCAGTGGATCAATGAGCAGTGAAATCATCAGTGTCTCCAGCTGTTCCTACCCTGCAAAGGGGATGTGACTGAGGACAAATTTTTTCCAGGGGCRATGTGTCCCAAGGAAGGAAAGGCTAGCTACCCCCTCTGCCAGCCATCTCGGGGACCCAAACAGGGCAAGCAGGGGAGAAGGCCAGCCCTAGGGGTCAGTGAAGGCTGTTCTGAAGTTGAAGGGAAATGCTGGTGTTGAGCAGCTCAGCAGTCTCAAGAGTGCCCTGATTAGCCAATAGGGCAAATGGACAAAAAGCTTAGCTCAGGCTGTTCTTAAGGAATAAACAAGGCAATCTTTTCAGGTCAGCTGCTCCTCTTAACCTTGCTTGTTTACCTGCTGCTGGTTTGCTCTGCGCGGCTGGTGTCCCTGCTTGGTTTCCACCTGCCTCACTGTGCTGTGTGCACGGGCTCCAGCTTAGCCCGTGGCCTGGCTGAGGAGGCAAAGCATGGAGGAACCTGCTTGCAGGAGAGGATGTAGCTTTTCAGCTCAGAGGAGGGGCAGTTTGGATCCTGGTGTGCTTGCCTGCTCCATCCCTTGTGTCCATATGAACACGACAGTGATTTTCTCCCTAGTGCAGTAAGGCAAGTGGCTTCCAGGCAAGCTACTCTCTTGAAGTAAACGGGTGTCAGCTCAACACAGAGGGCATTAAAATACATTGGTCGAGCCTTCCTCTTCAGCATGACTTTGTCTCTCGTTAGTTTTCTTTGACTTTTGTATAACATGTTCAAAGTGCAGATGGAACATTTTTTTGCCCTCCTTTTTTCTTCCTTTGATAATCTCCTGTGGATCCTGGGCTGTATCCTGCACTCAGGCTCATGAGTTTTACGCTGTTGTCACTTGGTGGGCATCACTGGCGTTATTCTGCTTCACCCTTCTGTAGCTGGGAATGGAAGCAGATTTCTAATCTATTTTTTAATTTATTTTTAATATGTTGCTGTTTGGGGCCAAATTCTGGAGTTCTGGAGCTTTTTTCCTCCTTTCTTTCTCAATGGCCGTGGGGGACAGAGGGCAAAGACAGTCCAGCTTGTGGCGTCCTGCGTGTTGACTGGCCACCTGCACATACTGGGCTTGGGACGGGGCCGCCCGCGAGTGCTGGAAACGTGTGGGCCAAGACTTTCCAGAACAGCAGAACGGGACCAGCCGGTTTCCTGTGGGGTCGTCTTAGTTTCCGGTTCCTATTTTCCCTTCTCCGCGGGAGCGTGCGTGCGGCTGTATGAAACGTGCCGTTCCACCTGTCGTTGCTCCGGTGGTGCGTTCGCACGCCCACAGCAGCACCTCCCTTGGGGGCTTCCTCCGAGCCGGGTTACGAAACACGGCCGAGAACGGGAGAGGCCTCGGCGTTCGTGTGGTGCGGCGCCTGCTCTCCGTGCAGCCCTTCCGCCGCTGCGCCCGACTCCGGAGCAATTTCCTGCCTTGTTCCCTGCACTCGCGTCTCGTGTCGAGTGGGGTTTCTTTGCGTTTTTTTTTCTTTCTTATTTACAAGCCATTTTCCCTTTCAGCAGGACTGTCTGAGGCTGGATGAAATAGTAGTACTGAGGATCCTTAATAACAGGAAGTATTACAGCTCCAAAACTATTTCCTAACACTAATCAATATATTATAACCTGATTCTAACTTAGTTTCACCTTCTTCCTCTTCCCCCTCCCTCTCCTCACTCTCTTTCTGTAATCTCCGGTAGTCTCCTTATATAGCAGAATGTGTGTGATCTCTTCACAAAACCAATTTCTTCTTTTTGGGCAATAGAATGTTAAGATTTCTGTCTGCTTCTGCAGTAATAACATAATTAAATAAACTAATAGTAATAATAATAATCCTGGTGTTTTGCTGTGATAATGTGATGGCCGCCGCCAGTGTGATCAGCATGAAGATGTCTCTTGCAGCTGGGAAATATTTGTGATTAATGTGGAGCTCGGGGTTAGTTTGTGCTTTTCCATTCCACATTGTTTTTTTTCTTAAATGTATTTTTAAGAAATATTGAAAGAGCTACTAGAAAGCTTCCAGTACCTTTAACTTCCCATTGTCCTTCTTCCTCAACCTGTGAAAATTGAATTCCTGCCAGATTCTTTGTCTGTCATACTTGCAGGCTGCTCATAGACCTGCACGAGGTCTTCAGCATCAACACACTGAGATTTGTAATGAACAGCCATTACTCCTGGACGGYCTGGGTGTTTTTCTTGCACCAGAAKGCTCGAGTCGCTTGTGTTGCACTTGCTTCTCCTGGGGTGCGAGGCCGGAGTGACCTCAGGCAGCACGTACTCCTTGCTGCTGGACAGGTAATTAAAARTGAGAGCTGGTAAACAGGGCTGTGGCTCAGCCGCTTGATCGTCAGGAAAACAGCCACTGCATCCACGTGTGACTGTCTCCCAGAGAGGTGAATGTGCATGGGTTTGAAGGTGAGCTCAGAGTGTGCTGCTGGCTCCCTGTGGATGATCAGTGAGGATCGCCTCCCCGCTGAGATGGCGCGGAGGAGGAAGGGATGGGAGGACGCAGCAGAGCGCCTGTGCCGGTCTCCTGCTGTGGTTCTCATCTGTCGCTCCCTGAGGCTGGAGRGAGGCAGACCGGTGATGGGCTTTCCAGGAGCTCTGCTGCAACAGCCTAAATAACCAAGGACGCAAAAGGTGTGGAAAGGAGGTGCCAGGCATTGCTCCCACCAGGGCTCGCGGGACATGAGAAAATCTGATCCCGTTCCCTCCCAGCATTTGCGCTAGCTGCCTACAAAGCTGCCGCCACTACGGTGGAGGCCCTCAAGGTGGACGTGGATGCTGCTTGGGTCGCTAGAAACGTGGTCTGGCGTCGCAGGGCAGGAGAGTGGGACGATGTTTTGGTCTTGCTCCCCCAGCCACTCCGCTGCCTGCCAGCGCTGTAACAGTGGCAGTCTGGCCCTGTAATTAAATCCCTGCAGCTGCACTGTATTTAAGGGCCCGCCTCCCCAGCCCATCAAAATCCCATCGCTCAAGAGGGAGCCTGGTAATTGCCCACAGAGATGAGCAAGAGGCAGATGCAGCCGAAATTTGCTTCCAGCAGGCCCCGTTTGCTCCTGSCGGCGCGCGGGGTTCGCAAGGGCTCTGAGCTGCGATTTGCACCGCCTGGCCCCGGCCGGCAGTGATGGGGTGAAACGCTACGGCAGGGTGTTGACCTCTCGCCGCGGGGGCGGCAAACAAACGGTGCCGGGGAGGTGGCGGTTTTCTCRTAAACAGGCAGCAGGGATGCTCGGATGCTGTTTTGTGACAATGAATAGATCACATTGAAAACAACAGATGCTGATTTCAATAAAATAATAGCATTTTCAGGCAATGGTTTTCTGCAACTTCAAAGTGCTTTGCAAGCTTGAATTAATAAGTAGGTGTTACTGCGGGTTGTTGCTGCACGGCACAGCGATAGGCCTGTTTCACTGCTAGCTTTCAACTTAGCCCCTGCTCTTTACTTCAGCTAATCATAAACTCCTTTACACACAGATAGCTTTAAATAAAAAGATGCTGCACTGGTTTTATGAATGACAGAGCTCTGAATAACTGCAGTTTCAGATGTGTTATCTTATCAGTTATTTAGTCATCTGGCTGCTGCACAGCCCAGTTCGGTACCGAGCATAATACACTTATGTGCAATTAATACAGAGGACTTTGTCAAGTCCCTGCAGCTGGAGAAGGCTGATTGAGCCCGAAGGCTGGCTCAATCTGCAATCTCAGCATCATCGTCGACTGAACGAATTTGTGTACTAAAATCGCTCCGTGCCCTGACTCGCTATTCCACGATCTCAGACGCTCCCTGAAGAGCAGCAGAAAACTAAAATGTAAAATTGAATAGGACAGCGGGGTAGAGAATACAGAATGAGGTTGTTTTTCTCCTCCTGTAGCAAGCATATATCTATTTCTCCATCTTTTTTTTTTCTTTTAGGTTGGAAAAAGAAGAGAAAACCCATTTGTTTGGGGGTTACACGCGGCACTGCAGGCTGAACAGTTGTTGGGTAATTAAGGCAGTGCAGAAGTGCGGCGGAAGACAATCAGTTTAAAGCTATGTTATTGCTGCAGGAACAGAGGAGCAGCACTAAAAACGTTTCCTTTTCCAAGCACCATTTTACTCATCTCTGTGGTTTTGGAGCCTTCTGTCCTTGGTGCCCGTTATTGTCCTGGTTAGAGAGTCCCATCTTCAGGAAATGCCTTCTCCTCCCACGTCTCCGCTGCAGAGCGCGCTGGGAGCCTGCTGCAGATCCTCGCCGCGCCAAGGGGCGGAGGCGGGTTTCCCCCCGGGCAGGTGCACGAAGGAGTCCCACCGTTGGACTCGTGGTTTTATGTGCTGGCACATTTTCTGTTTTGAAATGAAAATTAGCTAGTTACCCTCACTTCAGGGCTTTGCGGGGTCACGTGTTTGCTGCATCGTGGTGTGTCTCATCTCTCGTTTTTTGCTGCTGACAGATCTTTTATCGTTTTTACTAATTTCCTTCAGAAGCTGTGAGCTGGTGGTTTGATCCGTGGGAGGCCAGTGCTCCCGCGCCGCGGCGGCAGCAGCAGCAGCTGCCTCGGCCTTGGGGAAAGAGGAGGCCTGCGTGTCTGCGGAGACCTGCAGATGGCACTGCCTTCTTGGGCCGGGAGCGCCCGCGGGGCCGCGGCTCCGCCAGGCTTCGGGCAGCGCAGCTCCTCTTGCAGCCGGAGTCACGGGGCGACGGCTCTGGCTGCGGGGTGCTTTTAGCTAGGTTCGTCCTCAGGGTTTCCTGGAGGGTTTCCATCCCACCCACCTCCTTCCGGAGAGGATGGCCATGGCCCCAGGGAGCCCCGGCTGGTAGCGGGTGGTGGCTGGTGCTCAGCGGTGCCGTCAAGGGTCTTTGGGGTGCTCCCCCCCCCCATGTCCCCTSAGCTTTTTTTGACGTTGGCTGTAATGCGGTGAGGCTGCGACTTGTGCAAAACACACTGACGCTGCAAACTGCTGAGGAGCAGATGGAGGTCTGTGTGCTGTGATTGCTCTCGCCTGGATTTCATGGCGGGCAGAACTTTTCTTTCTTTTCTTTACTGTTGCAGTGTTTAGCAGAGGCAGCAGCTATCGTATATGTGAGGGATCTGCCATGTTTCTCAAGAGTCAAAGTGAAATCCAGCCATCGCAAGGTGTTCCYGGTTGCTCGCTGTGCATAAATCCTCAGCTGCCTTGCCTCAAGGTCAGTYGGGTATTTCATACGTCGTAAGCGCTCCGCTCTGCGGCGCGACGGGGAAGGAATGCTGCCTGGGCCCAGCAAACCTTTTATTTCACTGCTTAGATTCCTTCAGTATGCAAACACTTGAATTCTACTTCACTTCATCACCAATATGACCAGTAACATGGGCACAGGAGCGACTGGGGACAGGCTGCTCTCAGCACGACGGCCCCACAGCCTTCTGTAAAATGCTCTGGCTCGCAATGGCAGCTGTAGAGCATATACCAAGTTTWTTCATGTCTAGCTACCCTGGGTGGAAAAAATGTTTTGCAATGCGCTCTCTCACCGGACTCTATTATCACTCTTCACTTGGAGTATTTGAAAGGGAAGTTTCGTATTTCTCTCCTGCCAGCAAACTTGACTGAGCTGCCTTTCACTTTGAAAAGTTTAATCCGTAGCGTGGATGGCATGCTTCCTGGCTTCGATGCTTCCGTCATTTTCTTGCTTTCTAAGTGTATTTTTAGAGTGTTTTTGTGCATCGGCACATGCAAAGCTAGGTTTGGGGGTTTTGCAAATCCTGGCTCCTGGAGGCAAGCGGTCAGTGTGTGAGATRGGTTCGAACAAAGAACCCTTGAATCTTGTGGTTATGGAAGAAAGCCTGAAAACCAGTGGGGGGTTCGAAATCCAGAAAGCAGTCAGCACTAAACTCAAAAGTCCTATTTTGATCTGAATGCAGTTTACTATGCAGGCAAGCAGGTTTTATATGCTTGTGACTAAATATTGCAACAATGTGAGCATCGATGGGGGGAACATGAGTTCTTCTCTTTGGTGCCTCACAGTACGCAAGCTTTAATAGATTAAGCCATATGTCAGATCTGCGTGACGAGATTAATTAGCAAAACCATCATGAATGTTCTAGTTATCAGTAGCATGAAATTCTTCAAAATACTTCTCTTAGACATTGCTCTTTTCTTATGTATCCTGTCTTTCTAGTTATTAGAGCTGGTCAGGAATTAGAAGTTAGTCCACTCTTAAATAATGTGCTTTATTTCACAGACTTTTTGTATCTTTGACAAATGTAAATGGGTGCTAAGCTGTGTGTCCCTGCCATGGTCGCTGTTCACTGAGTGTCAAATTCATGTTGTTTGGTGTAGTGATGACAGCATTTTCCAGAGGGGCAAGAACCATCCCAGAGTCTTTATTATTAATAATACTATATTTAAATCTTGAAAACAGTTTTTCCCCTGCCCCTTGCTTCATTCTGAAAATAGGTAGATCATTACAACTGAAACCTCCTTTCTTCTTCCAACCAAAAATTCTGCCTTACACAACACCTGTCGTAGAAAACTTCAGTCTGAATCGGTATAGCCTAGCAGATCTAATAACCAAATCTGGACACCATAATACAAAGGGAAAAGCTTGAGTAACAGCAGTAACATTTGTGCTTTGCCTATAGTTAAGTGAGGTCACGCATTAGAATACCTTCAGTAACTTGAATGCAACTTGCTTCCCCCTTATAGCCACTGGACAGGAAACATTAGCCAGATTGCACGGCAGTAAATGGATCGTCTGCATTAGCGAAGGCACCAGGGCGCATCGAGGAATTTCTCCGCAAGTTCTGAAGTCTTGGAGGCCAGCAAATGGTAGGGAAATGCCAATAACACTGCGGTAGACACAGGTTTTCCTTATTGCTGGRCTCAATCCTGAACTACTTTTCTTTCTTTGTGCCCTTACCTGTTTCCATATGTCTTCTCGTATGTGGGCGTTAATAGCGTGGGACAACCTAAGCCAAGTTCAGAGCCATGCTCTGGTTTTGTATCTGCTTAAAGTCTTGACTTAGAAATGGGTTCCTATTATATACTTTTCTAAAATTAAAATTTTTTTTAACTGCCTTTCAAGGCTGTTGACTTGCCAGCGCTGCTGCTAGAGCCGAATTGAATCTAGCACCTCCTGATTGTGATCAGCTCTTCTGGGTTGGCTTCAGCGCATGACTGCTATGGATCTCGTGGGAATGAACTAACAGTGCTCTTAATTTTGGATCAAGAGATATATTTATCTCTTCATCCGTGACTATTGTTTTTTGTAAAAGAACAGATCTAGATCTGTGTGTTCACACTGCAGTTATACATTTTATTATTTTCTCTCAATGATTTTCATTGGAAATACTGAGTAAAATGCTGGGGTTTATTTTGTTGCACAGATTTTACTTAGCTTTTTCCTGGTTGTGTTCTCTAGAGCTAACGGATATTGATATGTAGGATTCTGGGAGAGGAGGAGGGGTCTTCATCATCTCTCGGTTATATGGTGATTCAGTTATTGTTTGTATGTATTTTTTTTACTTGTGGATATTAGTTGGTTGAGATGCACAGCTACTCTAATGAACGTGTGGAGCTTATGGAAGGCTTATGAACCTGTCGGAAAGSGAGGAGAGACATGAATGTGATGAATAAGCATTAGCATTAGTTCAGCCTTTGCCATGACGTTTGTTCAGCCGTCTCAGTGACCGCACCACCCCATGGTTTGGTCTGCTCAGCCTCAGCAGCGACTGCTGGACATGGGCTAGCGGTGGCGGTTAGATAAACACAGGCGTTCGCCCCGACGCCGTTCAGCAGCGCGGACGCGAGGAGGCTCTTTCATCTCAGTTTGGATGTGGAAATCACTGGAGTTGGGCAGAATTTAGTATAGGGAGAGAAGTAGGTGTGTGTTCTCGAAATTCTCCCCACTGAAGGGACAGTAACAGTGCAAAATAAAGGCGGTGCTTGGGAACTTTTGCAAGGCGCCTTTATATGCTGCATAAAGCCGTAAGATGCTCTCAATGGTAGACAAATCAGAGGGGGGAAAAAAAGCAGCTCTGCCTCAAGGAGGCTGAGATAAGAGTTTGAAGGCACCGTTGTGAATTCTGCATTGCTAATTCCTTCAGTTTGTTTGTATTCACGGAGYGAGCTGGTAAAACAAGGCAGAATAATCTGAATAATTGTTATGAATAGAAAAACATGCAGCAGGGAGATATAATGAGAGATAGATGGTACATTAGTGGGCGAGTTGCAAATGTTACCTAAAGGTTATCTTCAGCTCCCGGTGCAAAATAGCAGCCGTGTTTCTGAAATGAGTGCTCAAGCAGGAGAAGAATTGGGGGGGAAAAAAAAGAAAAAGCCCTAAGATCCTAGTTTTCTGAGTGCTTTAGGTGTGGACTTTGGGGATTCAGAGGAGTTTCCCCGTGTGGAAGGTTTGAAAGAGGGGTCAGAGATAAGGACTGGAGCTTGCCGTCTGTTAAGAGCGACTCCAGAGAGGCAGCGCTGCGCTCCCTGCTGCGAGCACGCAAAGGTTGGTAGCTGATAAGTGCTGCGAACAGTCAAAGACGTAACTGGAAGCTCCTTTCGTTGCCTTTGGTGGAGGAACGGGCTCTTAGGATACATGGTAATTACATTCCCAGACTTTCCTTCATCATCACGCTTGTTCAGAGCGGGCTCTYAATGAAAACGCAGTCTCCTAACCCRGCGCGGCTCGGAGCTGAGGTTTCAAATGACGGCCCGCTTGGGTACGATCGCTTTGTGCATGCCCCGTTCGCAGAGAGAGCAGCCGGCTCCAGGAGAGACAGCGCAAGCCTCGTGCGGGGTCGGATAACCCACCGTCTCTCCCTGCGCTGAAACACGTATATCCCAGGCGGCGCAAAGCCGGCTAGGACTGCCGCAAGCTGYGGAAGGGGCGAAAAAGACCCTCCAAAACCAGCCAACAAAAAAAGGAGCTCTCCCCAAACTCCCAGGCATAAACTAGAGTTTGGTGTAGTGGCCACTCTTAAGATTCTTCTTTTTTTCTTTCCCTGTTCTTCTTCTTTCCTTCTACGCGGAAAAGCCGCGCTGCCGGAGCTGTGCGGGTGCAGCAGAGGACGGGGGTGCCRTCAGGCCGGCGCCTGAGCTCTGCCTGGGAGTCGCTAGGAAAGGCTTCCCGGGGCTGCTGGCGGCTGGTCTCGGTGCTGTGGTCTGCCAAGGCAGCGTGCGCTTGCCGGCTCGGGGTTACCGGTGCCTGCGCCTTGGCATTGCCTAGGCACTGCCTGCTCCTGTGGGCGCTCTTTTCTCCTCCTTTTTTTTTTCCTTTTTGCTGTTGATTTTCAGTGGGGCTAAGAGGGGATATATTCCTTGCAGTCAGTGCAAGAGTCATGCTCATGCCTTCTTTCCTCTCACTGCCTGCTTCTGCCCTGCCGAGCAGAGCGGGGCCAGCGGGAAGCACCCACAACCTTCTTCCCTTCCCCGTCTTGCAGAAGAGCACCCTCATCCACGCAGAGGTTAAAACGCTCGGAGGAAAGGCAGGCGCCAGCCTTAACTCAGGCAGGAAGTTTTCCCCRCTCCGCTTTATCAAATCTAGCCTGTCCTTTCCTTTTCACACAGGCGTGCAGAACAAAACTTTTCATTTGAGAGCAAATGGGGTGGCAAGGGAAGTGATTTGGCGGAGGAGTCTTGTTCTGCAAATAAATAAATAAATAGTTTGAGCCAGGCCAATTTGTTTATTTTTTATTTTCATTCTGTATTTTTTTGGTTCAGCAGCTGGACTGAAAAACTGATTCTTCCTACAGCCCTTCTGCTGCGGGGGAATACAGATAGATGCAACTAGAGCGGTATCATTTTAATCTGAGCTTCTGATTTAGCGATGGCACAGAGAACTCTCTGGAGGTACACAAATGTCTAAATACTCCTTTAAAGAATGTGATAGAAATGTAAGTATTTAGATATTTGTCATTTGTCTCTTGTTCATAGACTAATTGCATATAAAAAGCCAGGCAGAGAATTGTACATTGTAAAATAGAAATTAGGGCATTCAGTCCTGAAAAGTTAAATTAGTTTCTTAGACTCTGTTATCTGACTTGATTGTGATCACACGCATGGCTTGGCCCACAGAGCACCACAGTAAATTGGATATTTTGTAAGCAGTGATTTATAGTGTGTTTTCAAATGCCTTATTCCCTCTGAATCTGCAGCCCCAGCAACTGCAACGCGGCTTGGCCAAACTTGGGCAGTGGGCACGAGCCATCCGCGTGGAGAGGGGCTCGTCCCACGCGCGACAAGCGCTGCTCCGGGGCTCTGCGGATACGGGACCAGATCCCAGCTCAGCCCTTGGTTTCTTGGGGCAGGTCTCCTGCCTCGCGTCTCCACCTGTAAAATGGGACTCCAGTTCTCTGTCTCACGCAAGTTGTGAAATTCAGTAGCCCCTCAAATATTATGTAAAAGTGGCCCATGCAGTGGGTGCAGAGTTAGTGTGATAAATCAGATGGTTTTTCTTGGGACTGTGGAGTCACCCCCACGCACGGCTTCTGCTGTGCTCTGCCCTCCCCGYGGGCTGACGAGTCCCCAGGGCCAAGTACGCGACGCTGCGCTTGCCTGGGGTCTGCATCTGGGGCAGTTCAATAAACTTTCCTAGTTACTCAGGTTTAGTGCAAAACTGGTATTACTTGCATTGTATTATTGATTTTATTATKTGTATTTACATATTTATTATATAAACTTTTTCATTATTTGGGTTGCATTTACATCAGCAGTTATAGTTCTTTCTTTCTGCGTGTGCATTTAAAACAAGGAAGTGTGCTTTAGGATTGTCTCTGTATCTTTTTTCTCGGTGCAGAAACAGTACTGGCCAGGCGAAAGCATTGCTCACAGGTTAGGACTGCCTCTTCAGCCAGCGTATGTGGAGCAGCCTCTGATGGGAATTTTTGGCGTTGCACTGGGCAGCTGTGTTAATTTGTTGGAGAGGCTCTCTCCGCTGAGCTGAACCCTTTGACCTGTCTGCGTAGCTGTTTGGAGACGATGTGACGCTCCTCTAACTGCTGCTGGCTCTTTTTCAGCCTTTCGACTATCCTATAACTCAGCTTAGTTCTCAGAGTGATCTTTTTCTTTTCTTTTTTTTTTTTAATGATTATTGATGCAAGAATGCATTATGACATTCCAAAAAAGGGAATAGGTGGCCTGTGGGATTTTAGCCTATGTCTGTAAATCTGAGTTAAATAAGCAGTTATTAGGCACTGAAATGTWGAGCTTCTGCAAAATCTAAATTATGTGATTAGCTGTATGCGACGAATGCAGCCAAGCTGGGATCAGCACACTGTCTGCTGTGCTTGGGAAAGAGTGAGCGTCCTCCGGAAGGGAACATGGGGCTGGAGTCCTGATTGAGAAGCTCTGATTCATTTTCAGGACGAAGCTAATTTCTCTCCACTGACAGTGGAGGCAGCCTAAGGAAGTGTGTGAAGCCAGGCTGAGTGAATACTCCCCAGGATGACCCTCTCCTGCTGTTCGTTATATTAGTTTTCCATCAACTTTCATGAACAGTTTTACTGGTGAAGGATGAAGTAGTCTCACCAGGCTTTAGGTCTGTGTGCTCTGGTTTTTGTTGAATATTTTGCTGCCAACRAGCGCTGTGAATCGGCCTCAAACTGGGATTCAGTCTAAATCATAATGATCCTTCTTTCATATAGCTATTAATGACCTCTGCTGGTCCCAGCAAAAWTTAGACTTTTTGGAGCTGTCTTTAAGCCTTGTAGGTTGGCCCCAAAGCTGAGTGGAAGCTGACATCTCTTCTCAGTCTAGTCCTTTCTTTTGGTTATTAAAGGACCATGTCCAAGCTGCCAGCTGGTGGCCAGCTTTAGGAAGGTAATGGCTACCAAGTGCTTTGGACAGGTATGTTAGTTAATAAGGTGTGCCCGTGAATGCTGGGAGTGCCAAGGACGCTGAATGTCGCTCGCAAGCTTGCCGTGAATTAAGTTATGCTTCACTCTCCTTTCTTTCGTTAAATGAAAACTTGAACTTAAGGAAACTCAATTCTTGTTTTTCCTAGAGTCTTCCAGCTCAAGTTGAGCTATACCTGAGGAAAGAATGTAGCACTCTGATGGCTTCACAGGTGGATGGAGATTAGCTTATGGCTTGTAGTGGAAATAATGGTGACTTAAATTTTTCAGGTATCAATACTTTGAAGAAATACTAAGTTCTGTGAACAGAGGAAAGAAGTGGGCAAAATARTATTCTTTTTGTCTGGGTCTACTACGCAGCTAACTAAACACTCAGAGTCACAGTTTCAACAAAGGCAGGATATTATGGAGTTTGTACATTATTCTCCCCCCAAAAGCATCCTTTTCTACCAGATCACTGAGCAACATTTCATGTAATCCAGATGTTGGAAAAGGATTCCTGAAATTAATCTTCGTACTGGAAGCACTGTTCAGAAGATACGTGGTGGTTGGTCAGATGCTCCTGTTTGGATATCAGCTGAATTGTTTCATAGGGGTCAGCCAACATCTCAGTCTAGAAATTCTTCTTTAATTAAATATTCCAGGGCAACTATTAAAATTTTTAAAGGACTTTCCTGTTTCTAAGACTTGCTTAAGATAGTAAAGTTTTCCCAAGCATATGAAAACTCATTGTTGGCAGGTCTTTAACTTACAAAAAGGCCTTATTCTTTTTAAAGATCGTCCATTACTGTTTAACTGCATTGAAAAAAATCACTCTTAAAAATCATTTGAAATGTATTCTAGAAGAATGTTGTATCATTTATAAGCCTGTGAAAGCCCTGTTATTGACACATGGGAAAGCTCCATTAAAATATTAAATTATAAAGCCTGTCTAAAAAATCACCAGGAGAGATGCATTAACACTGACTATTTAGATAGGTCAGCCTAACTCCATGTTGCAGTAAGTCTGATATCATGCTATGGTACTTAGTCCAGCTTCCGCACAAATCAAAATTAAAATCTCAGCATTTCCCAAACTCTGAGCTCCTGGGAATTTTACCAGGCTCAGTGAGTTCAAAAGTTTGCATCTGCTGTTCCTAATTATTCCATAATAATTAGTGATGCAAATCCCGCTTGGGGGAGTTCTTCCATGTGATTTTAGAAACCAACAGCAGAAGACAGAGCCCTTGGAGTTGAGGTTCAGTGCTCAGTGATGTGATTACGCAGTTATATTGGTAAAGATTAGGAGGAGTGAGCCAGCTGCCTCCCTTGCTCCCGCTAACACAAAAAAATGTATTTTCTTCTTGGTGTGATTTTTTCAAGGCAAAATGCAAAGCAGTATCTGCTGTGTAGTGATTTATAGACGAGAAGGTCTATATACACTTAATAAATGATCTTTTTTTTTTTTTGAACACCTAGTTCCCAAGAAAACATCTACATATTTGAATGATTTCAAATTGAATTCATTTCCAGTTAGTTGACAACATTCTTCTAGTGATTCTAGGTGATCCTGTCTCAGATGATGTCTGTCAAATCCAGCCGTGAGAAGGGTCTGGGCCCTGTGTTTTCAATGTTTTCTGTAAATGTTTGTTTCAACTTACAAGTTTCTCTTGTAAGATAGGAAATTGTATATTTTATATAGTTACAATATCCCCTAAGCTAAATAAGGGAGAATATGAATCATGCAGAAAAGGGTGTATGCTGTCTAGCAACAATTACCCTTTTTTATTAGTACAGAACCGGAATAGCGTGGGTAACAGTGGAGGACCTTCATGAAATAAGAAGTTCTGTACTTCTGCTGATCTTGATCCTGAGAAGAGGTGGCTTTGATTTTACGTTATGTCTTCTAACTGCTATCTGCACTTTGTCAGCTCCCGTATACTGGCCAAATTTTGTCTTATGTAGAACTGGCTATTAGGCTCTCAAAGAGATTTGTTGTCTACTGTCTCTTTGTGCCAGGTCACCTCTCAAGACTCTGTCTCTCCTTTTGAAACCGTCTCTCAGTAATATGTAAAGCCTGGGTAGTCCCAGAAGAGATCAGCAACTTGGATTGCATCAGAGAATTTCATTTTCATGAAATAACTTAAACACATTTCTTACAATCCCAGATGATCTACTTTCAGTGCACTATTTGTTTTCACAGTGTTTGACTCTTGTCTCAYGAAGAACAGAAGATTGCAGAATGACAGGAGCATTGGCTGAAGGAGCTCCCTGGGGTCTCTAGTCCAACCTCCCACTTGGAGCAGGACTATCACCAGTATTAGATCAAGTCAGTCCTGGCTTTGTCATGCCAACTCTTGGAAACCTCTGAGGATGGGCTTTCCACTGCCTCTCTGGGTACCTTTTTCACAGCTGCCGTGCCCTCCTGGTTAAACAGCATTTTCTGATGTCCAGTTTGTACCTCCTGAGCTAGATCTGGAAGCCACCAATCCATGATTTACCATCTGCCACTGCCAGGAAGAGTTTGGCTCTGTCATTGTGACTCCCTTCAAGTAGCTGTGGGCTCCTCTTTGTCAGACTAAACAAGCCCACCTCCCTCAAGCYCTCTTTGTCAGTCTTGTACTGTCTACCCTATACCCTACCCCTCTCTCTGGTTGGTCTCCACTGGACTTTCTCCAGTTTCCTGACATCCTTCTTGGAGCGGGGCAAAAATGGGTGTAGTATTACCGGTGCAGCCTTGCCAGTTTCAAGTAGAGAATGAAGATGTTTTTGTTTGATTTCGTAGTCATGATCTTCTCAAGCATCCTAGTAGGCAGTTTGCCTCATTCGTGCTGGTGCCTTCTGCTGGCTCCTGTGCAACTTGGTGTCTGCCACAACCACCAGCTTCTTTTCAGCAGGGTCACTATTAACCCAGCCATGACGATACATGGGCTTATTTTATCCCAGGTGCCCAAGGTTGTACTTCTCCTTGTTGAAGGTTGTGAGGTTCATGTCAGACCACTCCTCAAGTTCCCAGTCCCCAAGAATGGAAGAATTGGTAAAATAGCAGAACAGATATTTTCAACACCTGTTTTAAAGTTGTGGGTAATCATCTGCTCTATAAAAGACGTCGTCTTTGTGCTGCTAATGTTCTGGATATTGCCCTTGATTTGCTACTTAGCAAACAGCACGCAGTGCTGAGATGAGTTTCAGTGCCATGGGACACGAAGTCAAGAAAAGCTAGAYGGGAAGCTAATGCTTAGGAGGAGCACCAAAAATGGAAACCATTGCTAAAAAGAACCAATTTGGAAAGGGAGGCCTGACCTTGGACCTACTGCAATGATTGGTTGAGCCTGCTGTTGACTTTGGTGGGCCATGCCAGTGCGAGAGCACTTCATGGGAGGCTGTTTCCCCATTCTTTGTGACTTACTGGGATTTAGGGAATTATTATTTCTTCATCTGGAGAACAGCATCATGAGTTTTCATTTAAACCCTGAGCAAGGCCCCACAGCAATCAGAGCCCTTTTTGTGGATGTGATACACCAAAATTCACCTTTCTGTTCTGCTTGTGTTGGACCAGGCTCTCAGGCAGCAGGCAAGTGCTTGAACTGGTTCGCCAGGCTAACTGCTACTGCTGCTCTTCAGTTCTCTGGGTTTCAGCAGATATTTCATTCAGGAGCAGAAGAATGCAGCCAGCAAAAAACACTCTTCAAACTTTAGCAGTAAGTAACAGATACAATTGCAGTGGGTCAGCATTTTCTGACAAAAGCAAAGTGTAATCAGGAAATCCCTGACCTGATCTCAGCCTTAYCAAAGTTTTGGTCAATGTGTAAATTGCTTCTTTACTGCAGAGCTGTAAATCATTTTTTTTTTTTACTCCTCTCCCCACACAGAAACAGTGCTGCTATCTCTTCTGATTAATTTTCATCATCATTCTCATAATTGATGTTTTAAATCTCCTTCTCCTGTAAATACTAGCTTGGGGTTGTTTATTTTAAGTGAATATTCTACCCTGACACTTAAAGAAAAAAAACTTTAAAACACAGTTGAACTCTAAGGAACAACTAGAAAGTACAAGCAAAAAGAACAAATATTAATTCTCCCCCTGGATTTTTCAGCCAATTTCAGCCAGCTTTGTAGCATTTAAATGTAGATACTGGTGTTAKGCAATGTTGGCTGCATCCTCACACCTCCTGCTGGAGTAGGAGTTGGATCACAGTATGTTATACACAGCATCTACATCGTCTACATCTTACCAGACTACTCATTTAATTTCCATGTGTAAATACTGTGGTGTTCCTCTCTTCCCTGTTCTTGCTTGCTGCTGGCTGTTTTGATTGTGTAATTAATTGCAGAGGTATTTATTAAAATTTTTTAAGATACTTGGTCAAACCTTCAYTCTCCCCTGCTGTTGTTGCAGAGAAGTGCAATTCCAAATTAACTATTAAGCCGGGATGTAAATTAAGCTGCTGGACTAATAGATAAATGAAACTGTCACATGTATAATTGCTAGGCAAAGTGGCTACAATTGTACCATTTTCACTGGTCTATTATTGCAGCTTTCCATCGCCAAAATAATAAATCATTGTTTAGAAAGAGATATGGACAACGTGAGGGTGAGGGAGAGAACTGTTGCATATGTGATGAGGTGGGAGGGTGGGAGATTCTCAAGCAGCAGTTTTGTTTGGGAGAGCTTTGGCAAGGCACCAGTGCCACTGTATGCTAGAAAAATAATAGTTCAAACGGGATGCAGGACTGTACTGGACGCTTTGCCAGCGTGCGTGGGCAAAAGGCGCTGGAGGAGATGCCAAAGGCTCAACGCGGGGTGCAGGCTGCCAGCGACGTGCGGTGCCTGCAGGGGCCGGTTCCTGTGCCTGGGAGCCGCCAGCGCCACGCGCAGCGATCCCTGTCTCAGCCCGTTGCCTGCAAGCCGGTTTCAGGGATTGTGTTTTTCCACGCGTAGGGCGATAGTTTGCTCCGGGATTTGCAGTGCCGTGATACAAAACCCAGCAGATAACTTGCAGAAGTATTGGCAAGCTTTTCCCCCAAAGTAATTCTTCCTCAGTGTTTGTTTCTGCTTACAGGAGAGTATGGGCGTATTTGATTTCTTGTATGAAATCCAAGAGACTTATTCATATGCCAGGTGACTACAACACATCTTTCGCTTAGAAGTGAAATGAGAGCGGTTTGCTACTCGCTTTTAATACCTTTTTCAGATTGCACTGTGTAACTTCAGCCTGTCACTGCGCAGGTATTTACAGCACTCAATTGCACTTTCTTTGGAATACCAACTGGATGTTTTGATTAGTTAAAACATCCTTTGGGGGAAAACTCAAGATTAGAAATTCAAGTTTTCTTAACTGTGCCTAAAGCAGAGTTTCGAATCAGTCTCAAGAGTACGAGAAGCTATAAATCATTTGAGCTCGTTAGAAAGTTGCTTAAGCTCATTTGTTTGCTATCCTAAAATTCTCTGTTATGCAGTATTTTATCCCACATATAAAATCACTGAAACTCCTCATTTTCTGAACAACCAGTGCAGGTCCTTGCAATTATTTAGTCTGTTTTCRTGGGGAAAACTTCACATGGAGGAAATGCATTACACGTGAAGGGAAGAAGACTTTGGGGCAGTTTTTGACCAAGTTACCAAGGATGTTCTTCTATTCCTCAAAGAGAGGTTCAGGGAAAGGCAGAGGCCCCTTCTTCAGAAAATTATGCCTCCGTAAGGAGTCTCCAATGCATCACTYGAACGTACTGGCTGCCTTTAAAAACATTGACCTTTTTGTCTCTTTTCACCCCAAGACATGTAAAGGGCATTGATAAACAAGTCCTTTCTGGACTGAAATTCCACTTTTTAATTGGGGAATATCACATATTGCAGGCTCTGAGCAGGTCCAGCGCAGTCGCAGATCCAATTCAATATAAGCAAGGTGTTTGGTCTTTCTGCAATTTCTCAATATTGCAATTTTCACAGAAATATTAACAGATAAAGATAAAGTAATTTTAGCTATTCCTCAGTGGCCTGCTCCATACTGATTTCAGACTCTTCTTGAAATGCTAATATATCATCCTCAGTGCTGTACGCTTGCAGCCTGTTCCCTGAAGGGGATTCGGGTTGCCTTCTTAGTAGCAGATTATTTCCTGATCACATTTCTCATATCAGGGAATCCATGTATTCAGCAAGAGACTGAAATGCAATGATCATTTTACAATTTAGCTTTATCCAGCTATCTATTAGCAAGCAATATGATATTTCAAGTCATTTTAGCTTTGATGAGGAAAAGAGCTAACCGAGCTATTAATCACTGAGCAGTTCATATATAAAGCAAATCAGTGCCTCAGAGCATCCAAATAAAATACTCTTTGCCCAAAATCCAAATGTTCTTTTTATTAAGGGTACTGGAGGATGTTTACAGATGCCTTCATACGTCTACTTTGCTGGACCATTTAATGCTAATCTAGTATTAGATTACCTTCCTGAAACTGCTAATAAAATCTGTTACATTACGGTGTTTAGCTGAGGCCCTAGGGCTTCTGAGATGAGATCTCTATCCACTGATGAATCATGACTAGGTGAAAACTTAAAACAGATACTTCTCTACATCAGGTGTGAAACACACTTGCCTCTTAACCGTGACATATGACGCAGTAATGGAGAGCTGTATAAAAGGTTTGTTTGTTCCACAGAAGAGATTTCATCTGGGAATGGGGGCAGGGGAATATATATCCTTGAGCTACATGTGACTGGAGGAAGGCCGGGTGTAAAATGCTGTTCTGTTCTGACAGGGTTTGGCACCCAGGGAACGCAGATATTAAGGACCGTACACATTGCAAAGTGGCAGAGGCTGAGATCCTGTTTGTTTTTCAAGTCCTGCTGGTCTAGCTGGTGCAGTCAGCCTGGAGCATTGAGTGTCACCAAGTGCTCCTCACTGAAGAGTGGCCTGATAGGAAGTTTTTGGCTGCGGTAAGTCAACCTCACTCTCCTGTGTCTCAATCGAATTATGATTGTTAAACTTTTGGGGCAAGTACTGCAGGAACTGGTGAGTGAGATGATACCTGGAGAACACCTCCCCTTGTGGCAGTGCAACAGGAAGACTGAAATTTTTCCAAGACTGATGTGAACCATCATGCTCATGTGGTTGGTGGAGTCACCGTTTTGCATTTATTGCTCAAGTATCTTCACTTTTAGTCACTGACAAACTGTWTTTTACAACTATTGGTATTCTTGGAAGATTCCCCTGAAAAACATTCAAATTGCTTTGTATAGGGCACTTTTGGGAGGTCTTGAACGTTGCAGATAGATGGTGCTCACTAGAGCCCAGTGGGAATGTGATTTGAAAGGAAGCTTGAGTTTGATTCTTCGCTGCTTTTTACCTTGTGCAGCACTTTAGATCGGGCAAGTGAGAACAGGAGACAAAACACCTCCCAGATAGAAAGTCAGGACACCACACCTGCTTTGTTCTGCCTCTTCGTAGCTTTGGGTTGCCACCCAAAACTGGAAACTAGCAGGGGAATAAAGCCGTCTCTTCATACTTTCCAAGTTATGTACCTGGTTCCTTCTACCTAACTTCAGATAGCAGCAGATGAGCCACTCATCTAGACTTTCTCTATAATCACAGCTAAGAAATAGGCATTCCCAGAGCGTGATTCATCTGACCTGCTTCAGATGGCTGCATTAGGAGGAGGTGCAATGTGCTGTTTCTCTCTACCACCTATAAAGGGAGGCTCTGCATGTCTAATTCAGAGGTAGGTGTCTAATCTTTGCTGACATAAATCCTAGCTCATAGGTTCAGCCCCTTCCCCTCCTGATCTTAGCTGGTCCATTTAGAGAAAAAGGTCTCTTCTGAGTCACACTGCATGTGTGTTTTTTGGCAGATGAGGCAGTGTAAAAATGCAAAGCTCAGCCCAGGGACATAGTTTGCCTCCAAACTTACAACAGGCAATTCCCAGATTAAAATTACATATTTCTAAGGCTTGCTCCTCCTGGAGGAAATGTGTCCCTGTCCACATGGCAGCAGCAGATGAATCACCCTTTGCTGAAGTGGGACTCCAGTCTCGGTGGGTTGTGGGTTCCCTTTGGGTCCGTAGACTGGACTCCCAGATATCTGCCCTTATTGCTGCAAGGGGCAACTCTTCACATGGCCTTTTTCTGTAGCACGCTTTGCTTCAGCTGCCCTTACTTTGCTGAGGACAGTTTGCCTGGGTGGCCAAACTTTCTACCGTATTGCAGACTTGGACTTTGCTGTGAGTCTAATGGGAGAAAAATGAAGAATGAGTCAAAGGTACCAATTGAAAGGAAGGGCCAAATAGCTTTGTTTATAGAGGGTGAAGGAAATTAAGGATTGGTCTGAAAAAAGGCTGGGAAATGAAATGAAGATAAACTAGAAAAAGGCAAGGAATTGTTAGACTGGATGAGCTTTTTTGCTCTTGAAAACTCTCTGCTCTTATGGATACCAGTGACCCTTGAAGGATCTCTTTGATTGATTGGACAACTCTAGTTAACTGAGGAACACAGCTGTACATTTTTCATAGATCCTGGAGACAGACCTGCTAGCATAGGCTCAGTAGCAACTTGGATGGCTCTTTTCTAACCCCTTTGCACTGCTAATAGGTATTCTTCTGGCTGCCAAAGGAGGGATAATGAAAATCAAGCCAAGGGAGGTCTAAAAACCTCACTCCATCAAGGACATTGTCTGCTCTATGAATTGTCAGGAAAGGTTTAGATATTGGCACYGTCTTCTCTCCTGGAGGCAGGACAGCCAGGCAACTGAATTCTCCATAAATTTTCCTGTCATTCATCTGCCAGGAGTATTTTTCAGAAAGGCTGCTGTTCTATCCAGGTACTCCCCTTTTGTAATCGAATGATGATTTATTATCCAAGCAATGAAGAAAAATATATTGCCTTGGAATTTATGAATGCATAATGATATGTGAGCCATAATAATGAATTGCTCCTTCTCCTCCCCTCCATTCCTCATGTATATTTGGATGTTTATTTCCATATAAATTTCCATCTATTTATGTCCTCCTAAGCTCTTCTTCAGAAAGGGGATTTCCCAGGTTTTGGTGTTGGAGAGTCTGAGATAGCTGAGTTAAAGAACAAGCAGAGAAGCCATGTGCCTGCCAGCTTTCTACTCCTCTTCTGCTTTGCTGTCCCGAATCTTGCTCACTTTCCTTGTTTAAGCTATTGCTGTCACATGTCTCCCTTGAGGATGTGATTTTGACTCACGTAATTATTTGCCTCGGGCCCTGGTGTGGAGTATTGCACAAGTCTAAGGACAACCAAGCTCGATGACCACTTGGTTGACTCCAGCTTGGGTTCAAATGAGATAGCCCAAATCTGGTAGCCTGTACTGTAACCTGCACTTTGCACCTCCCATGCCTGGATTAYGTACCTGAGAGCCTGGACCATTGCTCAGGTGTGTCCCAAGCTTTGGCAYTGAGTTAACAACACGGACAGCAGCTCATCCTCAAAGAGAGCTCTTTGCCTCTCAAAGGTTCAGGGCCCAAAGCTCTGAAGGCTCTGTCCCTGATGGCTTATGTAAAATRTGCTCTGGGGATTATTTCTGTTTTATTTTAGTTACTGCTGTGATCACAGTATTGGCGCTGCCATGGATGTCGTTAGTGGTGTAGCTGCTGCCGCTGACCGTGTGGTTCAGCAAGGACCGTCAGACTACTACAAGCRTTGTAGCCTCCTCAGGTTGTCCTGGTGATTGCTGCGTGAGGGGTGGCTCTGGATGCAGCATCATACCTCTTAGAGGCTTCCCCTAGGCCCAGCATCTTAGGTACAGCTTGTAGTAAAACTGAAGGAGCCAAGAGTCTGAAATAATAAAGGCTATGAAGAGTGGGAGGAAAAAAAAAAAACTGTTGTTACCCCAGTGGGGCAGCAGTGTTGGAGAGAAACTGAAGCCTTCCATGAAATGAAATGAACCTGGTGACATGACTTGCTCAAAGTAACTCCAGATCAAGTGCTGAACCCAGCTATCGTGATGCCCAACCTTTGTTTCAAGGCTATTTTTTCCTCTACTGCATTATCCCATCTGGACCKATTTTGGAAGCCAAGGTAGTGACACATGTGATGGCAGAGCTATTATAAAAATATATATGTGTATGTTTGAACAAGATTGAAACTTGTTTAAGCAGATTCAGTGATGTGGCCTTGGCCTGTCCTGTTCTCTGCAAGTTGGAGTACATCAAGAGTAACTCTATGATGACCAGAAGTGACACCAGCTAAAACAAACCCTGATTTCTGCTCCCTTTGCCACCTCTCCTATTATTTTACTGGGGAAACCTCTAGTAGGCTGACCCTTGTGTTTATTTTCTAGAGTTACCTGCAAAAATTTGTGTGACACATTATGCAGGGCTTGAAATGCAGCTAGCAAAAGRTGCTGGTTTTTGCTGGGGGTGTCATGATGGTTAGAGACCTTGAATCTGCTGAAATTCAGGAGCCAGGTGTCTAGTGTACAGAAACTCCATTGAAAATCCCAGACTAGGCCATTTGTTATACTTGGTATATTCAAAGCACATTGAAAGAAAAAAAATTGTTGCTCATGAGAGCCGTAGGGAACGATCCCACAGTTTTGGCTGCTCTGTTAAAGTCTCATAAGGCAGGGTAGGTGCTGCAGCYGGCTTCATCCCCTTGGGGCTACAACATGTGGTTCTGAAGGGATTAATAAACCCACTGTATTTCCGAGAGTGCTGTAACAAGACGGTATTGCAAAAGCATCTCAAATACAGAGTAGGACTTTGGCCAGAGGCAGGGTTTTCAATGTCTGGAATTGCACACACACAGGCGCTCTTAGCTCGCTCAAGACAAAGGCGATCTCTAGCAAAATGAAGACATTACTGGAAAAACATAAAACTTTATCCTTCCTTGCAGGCTGCATTTGCATTTGAATGGTTTTTATTCTTTTCATGCTCATAAAAAGTGTTATATTAAATATTAATATGGTATTTTCCCCCTGTTACTGTACACTTTCCACACACCTGGAAATTAACTCCATTGTAACCAAAATACCCCCCCCCCAAAAAAAAAGAAGACAAAAAACCTATTTATACTAACGGAAGAATATTGAAAAAGCAGATTTAAGGGTTTCATATTTCCACCAGCGTGCCAAATTCCTTGACTGACATTACTAAAGATACAGGCGCAACAATCAGAACAACAGGGCAGGCAGGGCTGGGTACAGCATAGAGAAGGGGCTCTTAAAAAAAMCTGTTCAGCAGGCTTGTTTTATCTCAGGGAGTTTTGCTCTCAGGAGGGGAGGCCAAAGGAGCATGAAAATTCAGGTTGGCGCCACTCGGTGAGCTGTCTCTGACTTCTGCGGCAGCTGGAGCGGGACCTTGTAGGTGTGGGGGAGAGCCGGGACCGGCTGAGCTCCCTGGTGCTGGCTGGGGCKCGGAGGGCACACCAGAAGCCTCCTTGCTGATGGTGCCGTGCATTCAGGAGCTGCAGGGCGGCTGCTGATTCTGGTGCAGTCCCTTTCGCACCTCCTCCTGGCACTGTTCGGTGCGTTTTGTTCCCTGTAGTGATGCTTGAGCCCTGATTGTTTCTTCAGCATTGGGTTCTGGCATTTCTGAGCAAGGTGTGAATATGTGAATTTAAACTTCAGTTTGGAGCAATGCAGAACGGGAGGAAGGAAATTTTTCATAAGTAATGCACTTTAGACACACAATATCTAAAAGCACAGTGATTACACTTTTGTGGTCTTAATATAAAATCTACTAAGGTATCTTAGCTGAAGTCCCTCATTAAATTGCTATTTAATCTGAAGATTTGTCATGGAAAGTTCATGTCAAACTTCCTCAGAGTAAGAGAGGCTTCATTCTTAGATGTGAACTAGCTGATTTGTTTGGGCTTGCTATGTTTACATTATGTCAAATTCTTCTTGCCAGTCAGTAGTGATTAAATAAAAATAGGGAGAAGAGKCTATCACATGGTCCCGGTTCAGCTGTTTGTGTTGCATACCAGCTGACTGATCTGCTCAGGTTGACCTTACAACAGCTGAAAGACTGAACACCGTCTCAGCCCGGTAGCACAGGARCTGCTGACTCACTAAGCCGTGTGTTTGAATTGCACGTGTCAAGCTAACAGACTATTCGCTTAAATCTGTTTTTGTGGACAAAAGGATTTTAAGTTAATTTGTTTTGTTGAGAGAATAATTTAAGCAAGTTAGCATTTTGTTGACAGAGTTATGATGAAGTGTGTTTTGTCCGCATAAGCGATCGGACGGCTAGCAGAATGCATTTTCTCCACAGAACGAAGTATGTGTCAGGACTGTCAAATAACATGTCCTCCATGGCTTCAAGTCAGTCTTCAAGCCAACAAAACGAATACAAAATCCTTTTGTCCACAAAATGAACTTAAGTGTTGATTATTTGTTGTTAAAGAGCACAGAGCCAAATGATCCTCTATTGAGCAATGATAAAAAAAATCTATACAAACAGGCCCCCCCCACACACACATATAAGTATATATGTATGCATGCATATACAGGCACAGGCATAGTTGTGTACGTTTGTTGTCATGGAGCTAATGTCACAATCCAGGTATCTGGCGGGGAACGGCATCTGATCCAGGCTGAGTCTAGACGTGGTCTGGGTATCAGGCTCGTGTTGAGAGCGCCATGAGGAGTTACCTAGTGTAGAAATGAAGAACACGAGGGCTGGAAGGCCATCAGTAGTGTTTCTAGCAGGAATTCAAAGCACCCTCTTGTGAGTTTTAATTCCAGTTCTTCTTAGTGTGGCACAAGCACACATGGGGTGCAGTGGTTTTCCTAGCTTGAAGAATCATGTCATGAGTAGAGGTGGCAGATGATGAGCAGGGAGGGGACATGTTGTATTCAGGTAGCGCAAGCGGGAGCTGAGGTGTAATGAAATGAGCTCATTTGTTTGAAGTCCTATGGGGAAACACCTCTCAAAGACCGGGAATGGATCTGAATCTTCTGGAGCACATAAACCATTCTTTCTTCCTGCACAGACACAGGTGAAGGTGGTCCACTGTAGCTATGTGCCCATGCAAGATGGAAATTCCACTTAAATCCTGATTTTCAACACAGTTGGACTCCTCTGAAACCCACTGATGCCAGTATTTTTGCCAATAGAGTGTGATAGCAAATATTCCCAGGGCTCAGTTTTGAGGGTGCACCTGGGGTGCCAGCTCTCAGCACCTCTTGGGTAGTCCTGGGAACATGATAGAAAAAAATGTTGTGTGGTTTATTCTGAAAATGGCATTATGCTTACATTTGTATTTTTCAAGCAGTCTGCACAGCAATAAATATCTGGAAAAGAGCAAGAAAAAAATATTCAATCATTAAATATGTCATAAAAATGGCATCAAATTCTTTTTTCTCCCTTTCCTTCTCCTCCTTTGTGCTTTTAAGAGGTTTAAAGTCAATGGAGGGTAGGAAAAATATGAAATAAAGCTGTGAAGAAATATGACAGTGTCACAGTGTAACACCAAAGTTCATCCCTCTAATATGTTTTCATGTTCATTCAGGAAGAAGCGACCGACTGATTGCCGAGTTCGTTTATGCTGTTTAAAGTACTTTGGCTTTCAGCTTAGCTAATTGTCAGAGAAGCCAAAAGGAAAGGAAAGCAGGCCCTTCTCCGCTGTGTTTTGTCTAAATATTCCAGTTGCTGCCAGAGGTTAAAGGCGTGGGAGCTGTTTCTCCTAATGAGGTTTGTCACGTCCAAGGGCATCGTCGTTCCCGTTCCCCGCGAGGGAGCGCTTCTGTCGGGCAGGCTCCGCCAGGCCGTTCTGCAGAACGTGACCTTTCTGAGACGCGGCCCCGTGTCCGTCGTTCGGGGCTGCTCGGGGGGTCAGCCRGCCGCGAGGCGCCCCAGCTGGCCGCAGCCACTGCGGTGGCCACCTTCGTTTGTGTCACCAGCTCACAACCCTGGTCCAGCAAGCTGGCAGTGCCGGTGTCCCTCACTGCTCAGCACACTCACTAACGACTGCAGCGTATGTGAGTGTTTTCCAGGCCACTGGGAACCTTGCACGTCTCTTTCTCCTCCAGGAGCCGAGTTGTGACCGTCAATGCCGTTATCCTCGTGTCCTTCATCGTCAGCACCGCGGCCTTATTAGCCCTTATATTAGCTGCTTCTGGGTCAGTGGCAGCAGAGCCCGAGTGGGACCGCCACAGAGAGGTGGTGATGAGAGACCCAGGGAGAACGAGGCAGCAAATGAGAACCGTGACATCGTAGTCTCCAGTACCCAAACGATGCAAGCACCTCGCAGAAATCCCAGCCTGGAAGTTAAAAGGTTGTGAATGGTAGATGTTAGATTAAGTTTGTAAGGTACTCGTTTGGGGCTGTACGCATGAACTGCAGAAATGCATTAAGAGCTAAGTGTGTGTCTGAGTAATAGAAAATGCAATGCTAGTGCTGAGGGGCCTCACTAAAGCTGGGATTTTAAAAAGCATGCAGCACCCATAACGTGCGGTGTCTGAAAATCTGGCCAATGCACTCTGAATTGAACACAGAGAGGCCACATTTTTAAAAGAGACTATTAAAAACATAGTGACAAAAACAGGCTTCAGTACTTCAGATACATCCTTACTGCTCACCAGTTCACACACTTGCTTATTTCCCAGCAGGTCACACTGGACTTCTGTTTTACCCCAAGGTCAAGTCTGTGGTGTAGATTTTTGGAGTCGCACCTAATGATAATACTCATTTTGCAGCCTGATTGCTCTTCAGGACTAGGGAGAGGAGAGTCAGATTTTCATACAGGCAAAGGTAGGACACTTGGAAAAATAAAAGATATATATATACTACATCTTGTAAGGAAGAGAGAAGGGCATACTTACTATTACATGTATAATTTTCTACAATACAATACAGAACAAATTTTGAACCACTGGAAGGGCCAGCTGTCCTTAGCCTATAGACATTTTCTTTGCTAATGTATTTAGTCTTGCTGTTGACTCTAGCACAATCCTCTCCTAAATGACTTGACCTACATTGCTTTCTRGATGAAACTGTAAGTGTCACTTCAGCATGTCTAGGTGATGCAACAGAACTTTTCAGTATGTAAATTATTATCAGTTTCTTTTAGAGCCCTAATAGCACTAAGTGCATGGATGACGAGCTGCTTAGTAAGATCTGTCTGCAAAGGTCACACAGGATTATTTTGAATGTAAACCACTGACACAGTTCATGGACAGGCTCTGTAGCACTTCGATATGAAGAGGAAAAATGGCAGTGCTTGTTCCACCTATATCAAGATAGATGTAGGTGGAAGAATCAAGATGTGTATGGTTAACTGCTTCATGTTAAGCAGAGCGCTATGAAGGATCGTTAAGTCACCCTGGCTGCATGCAAGCCAGTAGAGATTTCTGCTGTTCAGGGCATTTGCTCTTGTTTATCCAATAAAATCCCAAACTAATGGAGCTGTTGTTATAATCTGACAGGCAGCGAACATATAAAGGGGACAAGATACGTGACTCAGAGCAGCATTCATTTGGAATTGCCTCATTATTCACATGCAAGAAATCCCTCAGTGAGTGCTGGGCTCCCCTAATCCAGAATGGGGGAAAAAAAAAATCACAGGCTGTGCAAGTGACCATTTCAGACCTAGGCTGGAGAGCTTTTCTGGCTCTGAGATGAGTTTCTGGTATTCCCACAGGAAACTTCAGGGGTACCAGAGGTTCACACTACTTCCCTGAACACACTTGCTTAAAGACAGGGCCCAACTACCCAGCCCAAGACAGACATTTTAGATACCTCTTGAGATCAAGATGTATCGATGCTTGCTGATAGGGATCAGTATCGATTAGTATTGATAGTTATCAATGCCTATTAGTATCGATGCTTATTGATAAGGATCGATATTGATAGCCATTGATAATTACCGATACTTATAGGTATTGATCTCTATCGACAGGTATGGAAATCAACAAGCATCAATGCCTCTCGATGTCGGGAGGGGTCGATGTCGATATTGTCGATCCCTAGCAATAGGTATGGAAATAGTGAGCAGAAGAGTTGGGCTGGGCACCACGCAGAAGGAGCAAAGAGAAAAAAGAGGGCAAGCAGTCCTCCTTGGGAGGAACTCGCGGTGGCTTGCTGCACACACACACTGGATCTGCAGGCAGCCTGAACATAGAGTGACAGCAGTCTGCCTACAAGATGGGTAGACAACATCAAGTCTTGGGAAGAGCCTGGGATTCAGAGTACCTGACTAGAAGCAGACAAAACAGAACTTGGCTTCCTGGCCAAGTCTTTGCTTATAGACATGGAGGACATGCCCTCATGCACATCTAGGATGTTTTTGTGTTGTCCTTGCTCACTGAACTGCTTATAAATCATCTCCTGGTCACCTTGTGCTCACTATGCCCACTATTCCTGCCCAGCCTCACTTGTCATCTCAGTAGGAGCTATGAGGCTAGTGGGGACATCTCTCCACTAGATGTTGATGGTGCCCATCATTAAAGAGCTGTTTTCCTCTCGAGGGTGCTTAGTGCTGAGACAGAGTCCAGCCACCAGTTCCCTCCTGCAGGGACTGGGTACATCACCTAGCAATAGATACAGGTGCTGGACGCGTGTTAAACTCTTGTTAAAGCAAATCATATTTTCTGGCTCACCTTTAGCTTGGTTAAGGCACCACTATGTCCAAGATTTCAAGAACAGATTTCAATCTTAATGACCAAAGGAAAATCATCTCTTTCTTTCCTGGCAAAGAGGGCTCTATTATTTCAGCTAGCGGGGTAGCAACAGCTGTGTTAGCTTTCTTCCCTTTTTATAGCCTGACAAAAAAGCATGAAGATGATGCTTAGAAACAATAGGGTTGACTCATAAGGGGTGACTGTATATGACTCATAAGATGTAAGATTATTTCAGAGACTTAAAAGTACATATATGTGTACTAACACTGTTTGAGAGGGTTATATTTTGTAACTAGAAGAATGTTTGCTGTGTATTTTGAGATGTGCCTGACATAAAAACAAACAAACAAACAAAACCCATGTTTCCTGGCATTGTATATGTGATTTAAAAGATTCAGTGGTCTTTCTAATGTATTCCCAGTGTGTGAGGCAATCCAGCTTGAATCCCATTTCCCATATCCTGTGGTTCAGGCATATCTTTGCCTCAACCTGGAAGATTGTGGCTGATGGCCAGTGCAGTGGGAACTGTAGCTTTTTAAATAAATTGAAATCACCCGCTTATGTCAGAGGCAGCTTGGGAAAGAAGGATCCCCGAAGAACAGCTGGACTGGGAAGATCCACAGATAAGTACCAGAATTTTGCACTGGTTGAAGCTGGTTTTGCAAGTCTGCTTTGAAAACAAGGAAAACCCCATTCAGAAATGTCTGTGCAGGAGAAGTCACATCCTGAGGATCACTGGCCTGTCCCTTGAAGCAGCTCCATCAAGTGCCACATATTCCTGGGCGGCAAAGATGCATTTCCAGTATTACAGCATCTCTGACGTACCCTTGTGATCAATTAACTGTCTTGTTCAATTAGAAAAGAAAGGTATCACTCGCCTGGCCTCTGCTGAAGGTGTCCTTGCAGCCGGCGGAGCAGAGGCGTTTTCTTGATGCCCCTTCAGGGAGACCTGCGGCCACCGCAACAAGAGAGCTTCATTTGCTTCCCAGCATAGAGCAAGGCCTTTGCAGCTCTTCGTTATCAAGTGGTGGCAAGGAGAGGCAGCCTGACAGATTAATGTAATGAGCCTGCTCGAATGGCTCTAGTAAACTATTGATCCATTTCCCCTGTGTGTGGATTGTTTTCCTGGATCATAAACCAAAGCCACTTTTTCCTTAAAATGAAGAAAGCTCTTGGGATTCAATGTGCCAACCCTACTTTCAAATCCTGCGACATGTAGTGGCATCTTGCCCTATTAATTTGCAGCTCGGAGAAGATAAAGATCTCAAAAGAAAAGATCAGGGTAAAAGGTTCATTCACCTGAATTTCAGGGCTCCAGTGCTCCATAGGAAAAGATGCTGCTTCCCAGCTTGGTGACTTCCTATATTTAGCCACACGTAACAGAGGAGCTTTCCCTCATGCATAGCCAGGTCCTTATGCACCCGCCTTGTGCTCTCTGCCATGCTTCTCTTGTTAAGATGCCTGAACATCCTAAACTAAAGGAGTGCATCTTTGGTGTGATCCCATTTAAAATGACTGGGCTTGAGGTGCGCCTGTGCCACGTCCAGTTGTTTAATCTAAGCTGTGAGGATGCCTGCTGAGCAACTCCAGCAGTTTTGCTGGTGTCGTGATCAGAACAGCCCTTCTCTGGCTTTTCTCACCTCTCTAAAGAGTGAGGCRGAAGAGAAAGCGTCAGCATAGCTCAGAGGGGTCTTCTGGACCGCTGGCCACATGACAACCACTCTCAAGACAATGTKCTATGTTGGGATGTGAAAACACTTGGGTTAGTGGGGGCTATTCTGCATTTTCCTGCACTGCTAAGTTAACTGATGTGGAATCAGAGGTTGGAAGATTTTATTGCGAAACGTCTGTCTGCCCAGAGAGCCTGCTAGACCTGGTTGCCACCGTGCTATGGGTGCATGTTCAAGCACTGATCACTTCTTCTTTCCATGCACTGCTTGCAACTGTTTGTCAGAAGGAACATGAAGGGGCTCTTGCAAAAGCATGCAGGGCTATAAATAGTGGCTTTGCTCTGCTGAATGTGAGCCGCGCGGTGACTAGCGCAGAGACAGCTGTTGACAGAAGGCTGGATTGTTCAGCAGCGGCAGACACCGGGTTTAAGCGTGAGATTCGGAAACTGCCTCGTAACCTGTGCACAAACGTTAGYGTGTGACATCAAAGATTATTGGTGTTGTCAGGCAGTGAGCTTTCTTGGGTAAGATATTTCTCCTGGAAAATACAAGAACGAAGATTGTGAAGCTCCTTCCGAGCTCTTTGCCTGCTTTCAAGCTGCAGTCAGGCACAGCCATCTCCAGCACGCAGCCCGCGTCCTGGCTCTGTTCAGACCCATGTGTGGTCTGGCGTGGATCTGGCATGCGCACACTAGATACGGATGGTATTTAAAGAGCAAAGTGTCTTCTGAAGAGGTCTTGTGCTAAATTATCCCTCTCAGTGAAGTGTGTGTCTAGCACCAGAGTCTGCTTTGTGGTGCAGCAGTGCTTAGGGCATCTGAACAGCAGAGTGGGTGACATCCTACTCTGCTAAAGAGGTTCACTGTATGTATATTTATTCATTAAACACATTGCAGATCTGATGTGTTAAGGACTTTATAGGACATAGTAAGTAGCTTTTCATGGTAACTGGTTTGAAAAGGTAAAAAATGCTAGATCCCTGTGATAGAAAGCACAAAAGACCAAGAGTTTGATATTTGGTGCTTAGCAGAGTCACCCGTTCATTCTTGCTTGGTTGTACCAAAATCAAAAGCATGGAAGAGATTTGTCAATAAATCCAGGAAGTTTAAAAACCTCTGCAGGAGTTAAGAAAAAAAGAAAAAAAARGAAAAAGAAAAATCAAGRTGATTGCACAGAACCCCTGTAAGCACCCACGTCCAAGCCTGCCCTTAGCTGCCTCTTGCTTAGGGCAGCTCACAGGAGTTTCACGTCGTAGCAAACCCTGCATGTAGCACGTACCTACACATCACATAGAGCATCAGTAGCCATGTGRAGTCCCGTGCGTAGGGGACGTCTCACCCGTATCAGAGTTTCAGTCTCCCAGCACAGGAAGGCACCATACAAGAGCAGCGGAAAAGCAGTTTTATTCATGTGGGATCCAGCTGTGCAGTGAGAGGAGGGTGCAGAGCCATCCYCTTGGAGAAGACCTTTCCAGCTTAGTCCAAGAGCTTATTCCCAAGACTCCTGTCTCCTACCTACAGAAACAAACCCCACATCTTTGGTCCCGTGCAGGGCCTGGCGCCGCGCGAGGGGAACAGGACTGCAGCAAGCGCATCACGGACTTGGCTCCTGCTTTTTATGGAGGCGGCAGGGAAAGGCAGCGGGACAAAACGCGGCGGTGGGGAAGGGTCAGGCCGTTGCTTGGGCAGCGGCCCAGTCGCCGTAGCTGTCTCAGTCACTGCTCGGCTTTCTCCAAATCTTGCTGAAAGCACATCGTCCTCGGCTGCATCTTCTRTCCATCGCTTTCCGCTATTGTGAAGTCGCCATGGAATGAGGAGGAGGAGGAGGAAGGACCTCTGCCTGCTGCCCTGCGGGGAGAGGTACCGCCGCCCTTCCGCCCTCATGGCTCATCTCCTGTCTTCGGCGCGCTGAGATGCGGGGACGATGCGTCCTGTCGTAAGGGTACGTGATTACTCTCGACGAGGAAAGTCGAATTTACAGCTTACATGTACTGAACTTCGTAGTATCTTAGCTGTAAGGGAACAGTTTTGATTTCATTGCGGAATGAGACTGGTGCAAATAGGTGACAAAGTAGCAAAACCTGTTGAAGCAAAAATAGCTTTGGTTGCTACCCAGCAAGCAGAGAGCRTCACGGAGAGCTGTGCCTGGATTATAGTAACGAGTCCGATAGCGCTCAAGGTTTCCTGGGACCTGCAAGTCTGTCTTCTGTTGTTTTTAATTTCGCCAGACTTTAATTGCTTGGGTCGATATACTGCCTTGCCCCCCCTCCCGGGTCTTTKCAATAGGGGCGCGCACACGGCGGCRGGGGGCCGAGGGCAGAGGCCGGGCCCCTCTCCGCTCCCCCGGGCAGGAGGGACTGCGTGGGCTCCTCAGCCGGGCTGCGGGACAGCCCTGGAGGGCGAGGGCGGCGGGGGAGCGGGGCTGCGCCCGGGTGCGCCGTGCTGAACGCTGGCCAGGCTTGGCAGCGGATCAGTCTGAGTATTTGTCACGGGTGCTGGATATTACACCCTGGCTCTGTGCCTGTGGTTTATTCATTCCTTTAGGCCCTATTCATCCTCCTTCTTTCTCCCTTTTTCTGTTTTAATTTTTTGAATGCTGAAATGAGCGGCTTTGCAAACGCACAGTGTGTTTTCCTTATGTTTCTGCCCAGTCTCCGAGTAAATTATAGCTTAAACTTGGGAATGCTACATCTGTCACAAGCTGTAAAGGGGCCTTGAAGAATTTTGCCTTGGCAAGCCATAATTGCTGATAACTGCTCCTTTTATGCAAACCTCGGCGCGCGTGGGACTGTTAATGTGGCGATGTGCTCGGCAAAGGCGTGCAGCTGCAGCGAGCAGGGCAGCTTTGCAGCGCCGCTCTGCATCCCAATGGGATGCCCTGGGAAGTATTTTTTCCAAATGATCGTTAGTTTAGATATCTGCAAACGAAGCATGCGGTGTGGAATCAGAGCCGGAGAAGAAACTACCTGCTTTAAGTTRCTGCTTATCACTAAATTAGTCTTCAGTGCTTATTTCTAAATACAAGGAAATTGCCTTTTGATTAGTGGTTGCTTTTATTACCTGGCTTCCCTGCATTTGGTAGTAAATGTAACTGCAGCGAGATCCTGCTGCCTGCCAACCTGGTTTGTGGTGGTGGTGCTGAATTACTGCCTCTTCTCACCTGCTAAGGAGTCGTGCAGCTCCCACGTTGGTGGAGCACTCCTTGCTCAGTAAGTCCTTGCCCTCAGCGTCCGGTTACTGTGCTGAGCAAGCTACCTTGCAGAGTGCTGCTAACTCAGTTGGAGCCTGCAGAAAATAAGGTGGCTCAAGCTTTCCTTGCTCTATCAACTACTAAAAGGCCAGTGCCTGGGAATAGTGTTAAGATGAGGCTATATGCTTTGCTGAGCATCCTACAGGGCACTTTCTTCTTGCTTTAAGGCCTCACTGAAGCATATTCACATCACTGGGAATCTGACCATCCAGCTGACAAGGGCCAGGGCCAGGGACTGGTGCAATGACAACGTGGCGGACAATGTCYAAACTGTTAACCTGCCAGCGTCCAGCTGCTAGGGTTTGCACTACCGAAAACTGAGTGATTGTGGAGCACAGCGGGGCTCAGTGCAGTGTGGAGCATGTGTTTAATGCTCCYTCACTAATAGTACAAATTGTAATACATGGCCCTTACTCTGGTCTCCATGGTTAGCATTGCTCTGCACTGCAACGTGGCGCCGCACGGGGCTGGGGGGAAAGGCTGAGGCCAGCACCTGAATTCTCATGGGGGGCTGGCACTTAGCAGACTTCTCCCTCTTTTGTCCCAGGGGTGYAGTATGATGGAGGACACCCAGGTCCCAGTACGGAGCAGGATGCAGAGCGGCAGGGACCAGCAGGGGACAGAGCCAGCGCGGCCGTACGAGTTCCTGGAGCTGCTGGTTCTGTAAGTCGTCTTTGCTGATAATCCAGGGGAACAACCACGTGGTTATTTATTGCGTGCGCAGCAGCAGCCCAGAGCCCGCTGCCTCCCGGGCTGCTGGCGTGGGAGGCTCCTCGTGCTGGGAGGTGTGCTAAGGAGCGTGGATGCCTGCTCTGTACCACCTTGCCACCATGCGTAGGCTGGAGCGCAGCAGAAAGCACAASGCCGTGCTGCAAACCCACGAGGCAGCTAGGCAGTGGGACAGAATGAGGTGTCCACTAGAGGCTGGCAAAGAAAACTGAGCCATTCTGTGGTAAAAATAAATCAGGAGAGAGGCTTTCCTTCCTCCTTAGCAGCGATGGGGATTATTTCCTTGGAAGYGTGCTGGAGCTCTGAGGGACAGAGCGCAGCATTGACTGGGAACCGACTGGTGTGTCTGAGCATTTGCTACACGAGGAGATGAGCTATCAGCTCGTGTGTCTGGGATTTCTTATCAGGTGCTTCCATTTGCATTACYGCTAGCTCCCAAAAGCACAGGCAATATTTTATTGCCACGGTTGAGTTTGGCCAGGACCGTTATCAGTGACGCTATCTGTGTCCCCTCGCTTATCTGCTCGCAGTCAGGCTCCTCCTACCCTGCCGGAAGTGTCACTTGTTGAGGGAGAAATAAAGCTTTAATTGCACGCTCCAAGGTACACTGTGGCCGTATCGGTCTGGATAATTCCCACTGTCTCCCGCTCTCTGCTCCGTCCCCTGGSCTGCCGTGAGCTCTTTTCTCCGATGTGCTGCCACGAGCGTTGTGTGACAACACGCTGCAGACTGAGCTGGGGAACCGCAAGGCACAGAACAACGCAGATAACACACATTTTTCTGGCCTTTTCTGTTGACAGTTGGGCTCAAATGTCCCGTTTGTCCAGTAGGAGATGGGGTTACCCTGCGGAAAGCATGGGCTACATAGACAGCAGATGGAAGGCATAAAATTCTCATTTTAGAGCACACATTGCCTGCTCCTTGCTGCAGTGCTCTGGCCGCTGGACCATGCAACCTCTTGGGCCTGTGATTAGTCCTCTGCAATAGCAAAAGGCTGAACAGCAGTGTGGCCCCGTACATCACCCGTTCAGTGAGGACGTTGCCCGTGTCGGCCTGCAGCGCTCTGCGAGTTCGTGCCACTGAGTTGGCTCTTGCCCAGTGAACTTGAAAGAAGGTGCAGGTCTTCTCGCTGCGCTGTTGCATCTGCTGGGCTTCAGACAGTGTCCCCGAGCTGCCTGGGAGGTGAGATACGCACCGCACGAACCAGGCCTTTGCAAAGTCAAAGAGCAAAAGTGACCCTGGGGCCATCCTTGCAACCCCTGCTAATGCTGATTATTGCCTTTCTAGTCTCTAGAATAGCATTGGAGAAGAAACACTCTGCTTAAGAGCAGGGAGGGAAGAGTCCCCAGAAAGCAGCATTTCAATAGAAAAGGCTGAATTGAATGTGAAGGAAATTTTGCAGTAATTCCCTCACAAATTTTTCTGGATATGTAAATAATGCATGGCTAGCCCGTATCAGCCACACAGGAGTCTTCATTATAGACTGAGAAGACTCAGTGCTAGAGTAGGCATACTTGGTAGGATTATACTCGTTAAGGAATGATTGTACCCGTTCTACAGGGAAGTGATGTAGATGCGAAAGTCGGTTGTTTTACTTGTTTCACTTAGTAAAAGTTGTAAGGTTTCGGTGATTTGGAATCCTTGCTCTTCCCAGCAGTATCATCTCCCATATTTCCCTAGTGCGGGTGCCCACCCAGCATTTTGCCTGGCGGGAGAACACAAAGGGAAAGTGAAGTGTATAAATTTGCGAACTAGAAATACTGGCCTCACAGTTACCTGGAAGAACCTGGTGCCTTGAGAAATCTTGGCTAACAAGTACATGGCAAGATTTAGAGAAGAATTAGTTATTTTTCTATGAGTAGCAAAATGGGACAGCCTTCATGGTTCAGGCTACAGAATAATTTTGTATAGGAAGATAATTCCTTTGTAAGGAAGAAAATTTCCCAGCAGGTTTTTCTGCAGCATTTCTTACACATTCCCCTGGAGAAGCTGGTGKGTGCTGGATCCATCAGCATTCGTTCTGAGTCACGGTAGCACTCCTTGGGTCTGATGCTTAAGAGCTTTGCTCTATTGCCTTTACAGCCCACGGTGGGTTTGCCTAAAGAAGAATATTGCACTGGCACATACTGAAGTGTGACTCCAAAATGGTACATTTAATATTGTCAAAGACCCCTGGAAAATAAAACTGGAGAGTGCATCCAGTCCGTTCCCTTGATAATTGCACATTCATTGGCTAGTGATAGCCTTGGGGCAGATTATAGCGGGAGGATGGACTTAAATATATTTAGGTTAAAAGTACCAGTGTAACTGCAGRAGTTTCCTGTTTGGACAGTCCCTATTTAGACAGGGAAACAAGGGAAGTGGCGGTGAGCAGAACAGCCTGGGCATTAGCATGTAAATGGCTGTTGCTTCTCAGCGTGGAAGGTCACCATCATCCTTGTAATTCAGGCCTGTGTTTGATGAAGAGACTCGTGCAAGTACAGCAGAAGAGAGGGTGCTCTTGATGGTTGGCTCCAGGGTGCATGTAATTATTTGGAAACAGATATGATTGTAGATATCTCCCATAGTCCTAGGCAATATTGAACAAGTCATCTGCCTAGCAGTGACTGTACGTATGGAATTACTTCAGCTAGGTGGATGAGTGGGCACTTATGTGTATAAATCTGCAAATGTGGAGTAGGTCGTAAAATTTATGAGCGCTTTAGCCCTTATAAATTTTTATCAAGTGTAGCCTTTAAAACTGAGGTTCTTTATTAGTGTTACATGCACATTTTCTTTATTGTTAACCCTCTGCTCGCCCTTTACCTTATAGGGGGAAAAAAAAGAGAGAAAATAAATGCTAATGGAAAGGGAAAGAGAAGATTTAGTTCATTGGATAAATATAGTTGAACCAGTATTAACCATTGATTAAGGCCTGATATTAAAGATTATATAATCCAGCTGAAAGGAATTTGGCAGAGAATGCTCCCATTAAATTCTAACTGCCTAAAGGCAATATTGGTAAAAGGAAATGTTTATCAAACAAATCTCTGTTTACTAAAGCTAGGATGAAAATCTATTGCTTTTCTCGCCAGAATTAAGAATGTAAGACCTGTTGGTACTGCAATACAGTGGGTGCACATTTTGAGGAAGGCAATAGTAGAGGACCCTTTCCTCCTGCATCTCGGTACCTTTTCTTCCCTTTTTTCATGGTTGGGATGTCCTCGATCCTCCCATGTTTTCTCTCCTCTCTCCTCTCACAGAGTGGAGTCCTTTTCTCCCCCCCGCCCTTTTTTTTTTTGAGGAAAAGTTGCTGTTAGGATTATGTCCTATTACCTAAAGTGCTTGTTCTGCTACATGTACACATAAATTTAATTATATTGGCCATATGAAAGATGCATGAAGGTTCACTTTTGGGAAGTATGCCAAAGACATCTTCTGAATGTGTAGCTGTTTGATGTAGGCTTCTGCATGGTAATTGAATTACTGATCAAGTACYGTATCAGTGAAATAATCTTGGTAAATTCTGTGTACTTAAGTAACTGTAGCCTTGAGGCTGTGGTAACTGGAGTAACCCAGCTATTGATCTTTTGGTTGAATATATGTATTTTACACATTTTAATAAAAATGTCCTTTTCTAGCTGTTTCTATGTCCTTCAAAATGAAGGCTTTTTTTTTTTTTCAATCATTCATGAAGGATTTTCCTAATCCTGCTTATAGTACGGGATGTCTCAGATATCCTTTCTGTTGCCCCATTGCTGCCTTCCTCCCCAGCCCTGGGGAATCCTGCTGCAGTCCTCTTGTGGTGGGTCACCCTCTGCTTCCACCTTCCTCTCCTGCAGCTCTTGTGGGGTAGGAAAATAAGCTGTTCTCTTTCTGTTTTCATTGCTTTCCCTACAGAAAGTCCCTGCTTTAATTATCCTGGAGTTTTGTGAGCTAGTCCGTTTACATCATCTCCATCACGTGTCACTGGTCCATCTGCCCTGGTCTCCCCTTTGGATTGCCAGAGGAACTGAAGGTTGAAGGACGCAAACATAATTTGTCCCCAGTGCGTCCCAGGGGAATTGTTGCAGGTCATACATGGACAGTGGACTGGACTGGGCTCACAGATGAGTATTTAAGTCCTTACTTCATCTCTGAGAGACAAATGAGACCAGGCAAAGTTGTTCCATAAAGATCCTAATATTATTACTGGTTCAGATTGAATTGGTTTGTCTTTCCCCTCCATTTTTTGGATGCTGATTTTTCACCTCTCCAGTAGGCTACACAGTAGTTAGGTCCTAGTCCAGAGGAGCAGGTAAATTGGTGATGTGCACAGTGTTGCTATCAAATTGCACACAAAACACAGCTAAAGAAACAGTGGATGCACTCCTAGGGTCATTTCCCATGTAAGCAGTTGTTGAGGATGTTCCAGGAGATGATATGATGACAAATACAGTAACGCATGACACAGTATCTCCGTAAAGATGTGACGATGCAACCGATCCACTTACATATAAAGCTATATATGGCACGTAGTGGATGGACTTCAGCAGAAGTTACTCTGCAGACCTTTATTATGGAGTCAGTCTGAATCTCACAGTGAAATCTGAGCCTTTATTTACTCTGCACTTTCCCTGGAGCAAAGCTGTTTGCTTCACCTTTGGCAGTAGTAGGCATGACTTATAGTATAAATGGCAGTAATGTGAATGACTGTAGGTCATTCAAACTCATTTTTGGACATAAGCATTATTATAAGCTCCTAAGAAATGGCATCAGCGAGAAAAGCAATCTGAAACAGTGGGCCCAAACCTCCTGGGGTGAAATGCATGATTTAACTGCATAGTCGATTCCTTCTGGATTTTTAGAGACTGGAGATTTTAAAGAAAATGCCCRGCTTGCTTGAGCTCGTTCATCGTCCGCTGCATTATGCAAGGTATTGCTACAAGCTGGATCCGACAGGCTCCTTCCGCAGCTCTGTTCCCTGGCGGCATCTGCCAGCAATTCCTCCCTTCCCGCGCTCGGTCAGGAGGCTTTGCAGGGGCGTCGAGCCCGAGTGCCCTGCTCGAAAGTTACGGCGCGCCGAACCTGGCTTCGCTCGGCTGTGGGAGGAGTGCTCGGGGGCACACGAAGAGCTCGGCTCGGCCACGGCCAACGCGCGGGGAATTCAGTGGCCGCTGTGTTGCGAACAAAAGCATGTTCCTGGACGAGAGCCCGTGTGATCCCCGTGAGGATCCCTCGGGATCAGAGGCTGCTGGCAAGCGGGAGCAGCCGACCCTTCACTTCAAAGGTTGCCAGAGGCTCTTTTCAGCAGCTGCAGCTACTAGCACTGGAGGGCCGGTTGTTACTCATATTTTCTGGGATCTTGACATTTTGAGTCCTTCGCTCTTATTTATTTGTTTATTTATTTATTTTAAGAAAAAGAAGAAGCAAAATAAGCAATTATCGGGCATTATTATGCTTCCACTTGCTGCTTCTGTCCACATCTTTGAGGAGTTACATGAAAATCCCCTACTAGCAAAAAGAGTTCATTGTTCCCTACTGCTCGTCCTCTGATCCTTATTYGGGCTGATGTGTGAAACAAAGGAAACAAAAACGCTTGATTTTCCTAAACTTGGATGAYCCTGTGAAAGAGAAACTAGAAGCAACTTGTCTGCGCTAGTAAACTGAACAAAAGCAATGTAAATCATTAAAGCAATGAACATCATTTTTCAGATTGCGATCTAGCAAGCCGAGCGCTCTGTTCTTTTTTCTTTGATGTTTGAGGTRACAAAAGGCAACGTTTGACATCACATTCATAAAAATACCACCCTATTTCTTGTCCCTGGTAGCAGGTGGCGCAGGAGCAGAAACTTCAGACTATTTCTTCCCATCTTCTCATCTGCCCCAGAGGCAGGAAGGGATCYGGGCGCTGCGGGGCTCGGGGAGGAGGCCCGGCGGCGGCGGAGCGTGTTGGCTCTCAGCAGCTGACGGCACAACCCGTCTCGCTGCACTTTCTCTCTCCGCTGTATTATCTCGATTCAAAGTGGCAACACTTACGGTCTGGGGACCATCACCTAAACAGGAGGCAGAGAGCAATAACAAAGATGCATTTATGGTTATTTTTATGCAATGCTGCAGCCAGTGAAATTTTCTGAAGTCTGTATAATGCCTTGTGCCCAGGGTAATTGATGTACAGACCTTTAAAATCAGCAATGCCTCAGGTTCAGCGGTGTTCTCTTTTCCATTTATCCCTGCCTTCTTTCCACTCTTGTGCAGCTCAACACTTGCATTCCCCTCCCCTCCGCAGCACAATTTGGCTCCAATTGCACTGAGAGCCCAGAGGCCAATTCTTTATAAAAAAAACCTTAAATCGCGGGATGTAATTTTAACAGCAGCCAATGATCTGTTTTAAAAGAGGCCTCTTAAAACCATGCTTTCTTAAAGCCTCTTTAAGATCTCCAGTCCTGATAGCAAATACTCCATGGTATTTCCCACTGCCTCCTACCCAGAGAAGACGGAGGCCGGCTAATGAACATATTTGGTTATAAAGTGCCGTAAAAGCAATCCTGGAAACGTTTTGCAAGGCATATTTAAATATCTAAGAAAACACCCAGAAAAGAGACTTTCGGATGTAAGGTATACGGTGTTTTCTCTGGGGAAGAGCATTTAAAATAAGCGGTCGTGGTCGGAAACCTAGGTGAGCAGAGCCCTTTAAAAGTCTCCGGTAGCAAGGTAGTCCGTGGAGAATACCGTGGAAAATACTGTGCTGCTAACGCTTTCCTCAGCAAAATGTAGCTAATGAGACCACTTCAGCACCTACCCCTCTTATGAATGTTAACTTCATTGTTTCAAAAAGAAATAAGCCCGAGTGGGAGTGTTATTTAATAAGCATGGTAAATAGTTTGGCTGGCCCTTTGGGAGCGCTTACTGCTGCAGAGTCCGCGCGGAGGTAACGGGCGGGTTTAGTGAAGGGGAGCGATCATTAGTGGTTTCATTTTGCATGGAGATTAATAGCTTCATTTTCTATTCCTTTCTCGTGACATTAAAACTGTAACAAAAGCAAATAATCTGGGATTTAAGGGATGAAAAAAGAGGTGGGGAACAGACGTTGAGGGCGTGTGCAGAGATAAAAGAGAAGGAGGTGACTGTCGCCAAGCGATGCATACAGAAGGACACAGTGTAATACAGAGAGAGGAAACATTTACTGGTTTGCTGACCCTGGATCTGACTCGGTAGAAAAACCTCAGCTAAATATATGCTTGACTGTGTACGTGTGATTTTAATAAAGTCTTTCTGTGTATCTTTCCTCCCTGTAGCGATGAATCAGGTGCCAATATCGCTGAAAAACTGGAGAAGCTCAGCAATGTAACAGCACCGTGCAGAAAAGACCTGGAGGTGAGTGAGATTAAGTGGTTATCTGGAGCAGACATTTTTCCCCTGAGCAAGGGGAAAAAAGCTCGAGAAGTCATGATGCTCAAGAAGTCTTTCAAATCTTGAAAGCTCAAGAATCATGATGTCATCTGTAGACGTATTTGGGATTTTCCAGAGTAGCAGGGTGCATAATGTTGGGAATGGACATATAAATTGAGGGCTCTGGGACAGCCGATAAAGATTAGGGCCCCCTTAGGCAATGCCATGTTTGGGCCTGAAAGCGTTTGGCTCCAATCTCTGATTCGCCATGTAGATCAGCTGGTTGAAGTGCCCTAGGATTTTCTCTGAATGCAGCGCAGTTGAAATTCAGGACCAACCTCTGATTCACCAGGTTCAGTAACTGTTGATCAGTATGATATGTGGCTCTTGTGCACTGTCGTACGGAGTAATAACAGCTCAGAATCAATATATCTCTGTTCTCTGTTTCGTGGCTCTAAAAATTAATACATCTTTCCACTCACTAAATGAAGTGCTCATCACCTGCTCAGAGTGGTCAGAGTGGTTTAAGTCTGATACTGGAGTAGGATACATGCAGAAATGTTATTAAAAATCTAACATCTTCTGAGATAGACACCACAAGTACAGTGGCAGTCGTAAGCATTTGAATTTTGAATACAGCCCTCACAGACAGACCTCTCAAACACCTCTACTTTGGTGTAATACTATACACCATGGTGAAGTGCAAACTTCACATCTCTCTCCAAGTAACAAAAGGAAAAGAAGAGAAAGGAAGCCAGTCAGATCTGACAGTGCGTGGTACGTAAAGGATAGTTGACGTTCAGGGCTTTTAAAATCATATAATGACACAAATTCTTCATAGCCTTCCAACAAATAATCTGGCCCAACATGGACTAACTAGGATCTTGCAACATGTTGGAAGTTGATTTGTTCTCTCCTATGACACTTGGTGAGARTGCAGGTGCTGTTTATAAATATCTCACAGAGGATGATCAGTAATGATGGGGGAAGAGGGAATATTTCAGTCAGCAGTTACTGAGTCCCGACGGCCATCTGTAACGTCACTAACCATTGCTTGGCTGTGAAGTCCTTTGGTGATTTATAAACCCTTTAGAAAAAGGTCCCTCACTGAAAGAGTGGCTTAAGATCACCTTTTSTTGTTGCCTTTCATTTTTAAAGATTTTTGTTTCTGTTTTTTTTCCCCCACAAATTAGTGATGATTATTAGTCATGCTAGCATATTAATCATGTTACTGATGATTCCCAGGAGGGCCTGAACCTACAGCCCTGGACTCTCTCTGTGGCTGCAAACAGTTTTAAGGCCCTTCTGTTGATAGTTTAGCAACACTGAAAAGTCCTTCTGCCCACACTTCCCCTCCCACACTTTCCTTCATCAGCATAAACTGGGAGGATATAGTGATAATACTGCTGTTGGCTGGTTGCTGAAGTGGATGGTCATTTCTGAGCTAAGGGATCCCTTAAAAAAGATGCAGTGAAGGAAGTCTGTAGGTACTGTGAAAGAAGCMGTTATTAAGCAATGAGAAATAGGGGAGGGATAAGCTTCTCCGTGAGTGTCCAGCCCCCGTCTGCACGGGCTCCTTCCTAGCACGGAACTGGGAAACTCATTCAGTATCACGGGTTGCGTGCAAGCGCTGTGCTCTGTAACAAAATTGCATCTGGGGAAAATCGAGTTTGAATTTGTTCAGAAACTGTTGGATTGCAACAGACTCCTCAGATTGAGGACAAAAATAATTGTCCATGCAAAGCGCGTGCCTGGGAAAACGGCTTTTACAGACTCTGGCAGCCTTTCTTCATGGCATCAAGCTTGAAAACAAATTATGATGTTATGCAAGTCTAAAGCAAGAGGTACCATTTCCAGTGCTGCTTGCATTGCTACTGACTGCATASAGGTGGTAAAATACTAGGTGTAGTCTGCAAGTGTGGTGGGAAGGGTTTGGTATTGAAAGGCTGTAAAAATAAAAGGATTCATAAAGATTCTGCCCTCTCACATGAACTTATTGACTTTGTGATCGATGTGCTTTACCTCCGCCACATACAGTAGTAGTTTGTAAACACTGGGATTGCTTATCTGACCAAGGCCCATCGATCGTTGCGGGGTGAAGCGAGAGGACTGAGCAGGTTTGTGCCAGTCTCTGTGAAAAAGGAGATGCACAAACTCTATGTAGGGACCCTGGGTTAAGTGGCCAGGGCAGAGGACCGAAGCTGTGGGGCTTGGCTTGCCCCTGCCAGGACACCTGGGAGCTTGGTCGTGCTTGGAGCAAGGCAGGAAGAGCTCGGCCCAAGAAGGGGCAGCCAGAGGGCCTTGTGTGATGGCTGCAGGGTCCATGAAGGGAAATGCTGGTAACCTGCTCTCCTTTCCTTGTTTATCACCAAGAGAAAGAAATAGCTGCCTGGTATTTAACTGCAACCTAACTGCCAGGAAGGCCACGAGCACTCGATCCTGCTTTTTTTGTGTATTGCCTTGAGTGCTTTACCTAGTGATGGTTGGTATTCATTAGTCGTCTTTCATCTGACCTCTGTTGGATGATAATAGCAGACAACAAAAGTGAGGATTTCATCTTAGAAAGCCTGTGGAGCACAACACTGGCTTGATGTAGCAGAAGCAATAAGAGGAGGAACCCTCCTCTTGATGAGCCCATTGCTCAGCAGGCTTGTGCCCAGGCTCCCCAACCCCGTGGCCCGTGCCAGTAATAGCAGAATGACAATAGAGAGAACTCCTGTTTCCCCTACCAGCTCAGGTGGTTTCATTACAGCTTCCTCCACCTCTGTATCTGTCTCCAGCCAGYGGTGGGTAACGTGCGCTCTGGCTCAGGGGTGCCTTCACTGCCATCGGTTTAATGTAACAGCAGCTAAGCTAGCAACCAGGAGCACAACAAGCCGTGAGARGGAGAGGGATCTGAGCCTCCTCATCTGCTCACCGCCCACGCAGCCAAACTTTAAAGGTTGTTTTAGTCTCTACTCGAACAATGGCTTTTTCAGTTGCAAACTTTTCCAGAGCAAGGAGTATCTTTTACTCTGTCCACCAGCACTGATGGGCCAGGGTGGGCGGTTTAGACTTTTGGGTGAGTGGTTTTCACCCTTTTTGGTTTATGCAGACAACTAAGGGTCTAGCTAGCAGCAGTGCGCTGCTTAGCAAATGTCAGCCTCTGCCCACAGCCTGCTGGTTCCTCCTTGTAGTGCCCTTTGAAGTAGCCTGTTCCCATCTGTGGTTTCACTCCCTGGGAGTTGGAGAGCATTGCTTTCGCTGTTACTGCAGAAGAGGAGCTCTTCTCAACTGAAAACAAGAAGCTGCAGGTCTGGCACCACAAACAGGCCTATTTACAATGTGTGGTGGGCTCCCTTGAAATACAGGGATTTTTTTTAGAGCTGGTCAATAATGAAAATGCCCCAGCATAACAGTATTAGCTGCAGCTTGGAGCTGAGCGTTATTGGCTGCAGTCTAGACAAGCTCGCAGACTTCCCCAAATCAATCCCATTCAAGCCCGTGCTGTTTTACAATGATTCTTGTAGTTCTTACGGATTTATGTGTTTAAATCCTCTTTCAACACACATTAAAAGCTGAACGCAGCCTGGGTGAAGGCAGACACGATTCCCGCAGGAGTTTTTCAGGAGCGCGTTGCTTTTGGCTGCACTGTGCTTAGCCAGATGCTCGTAATACTGAAAACACTGGGGACACAGCTGCAGGAAATATGAACGTGCTTGTTTTAGGAAGGCTGTTCCCATCCAAGCAGAAGGCCAAGGCAGGCCGGGATGCTGCTTAGTTCCCTGTTTTCTGTGCTTGTCTATGTGTTTCCTTATTCTATTGCCTCCACGCTGCAGCTTGGCATGACTTGGCTTCTGAGTCTTTTGTGGGGAACTTCTTTCAACCTTGGGCAAAATGAAATCTTCCACCCTTGAGAAGTTCCCCTTCTGCCCTGCTCTGTGAAAGGCGGAGGAGTGGAGGGGTAGCAGATACCTGTAACACATGACGTGCTTCCTAATAGCTGCGGCTCTGTCTGCCAGAAATTGCTGTTGGGGGCGGTGGAGTCTCTGGAGTCAGACCACAGGCTGAATGGTCAAGTGTAATTGTGAACTGGGCACATTTGATGCTCCAATAAAAAATTGCTGGGCCAACTTCTCATGTAGCATGAATCACTGACAGGGTGCAAGTGACTGACAGGCRAGGAAAAGTTCACTATTTTATTCTCCTTAAAGATCTAGGCCTTTTTTTAATGACATAATGACATTATGCTAAAGGTGCCCACGGAAATGCTGGATGTTGCTGTGACAATTGCCAAGATTTACATAAWCCTTTCTAGAAGCTCTGAATTTAGTATCATATATATAATATACAAGAATATATCTGTGTCTCTATTTTTTTTTATTCTGCTGTGGAAAATCGCTTATTCTCCTAATCTGATGGTTACACTATTTAGATTCTCAAACAGCCCGGTGGCCAGCTCTGTTCATTAGCAAGTAGGTACCTGAAGAAGAGCCCTTTGCTCTCCATCTGGCCCTTTGTGGCAATGCAGCCCATGCTCTTGGCCAACCTGCGGCAAAGCATAAGCCAGCTGCTCCATTAGCTGCCGCAAACTTGCGGATGAGGGAATTGAGATGCAGGCAGCTCTCCCAGAATGAYGTTCCCAGGGGCTGTATCCATGTCTTGGCTTGCTCCATCTGCTCGCAGCACCGTCCTGCTTCCTCGCGCGTCACGGTGAATGTCTAGTGCACTAATTGCTGGGGACCAGAGCTCCTGCAAGGGTCCTTATTTGCTTTAGAGCTGGGAAACCATCTCCTGGGACGCTGCAGAAAGCACTGCCTCAAAAGCGAGCCTGTTGTTTTCGAGGCGGAGAGTCTCCGAGCCAGCTAAGGGCTCAGATGGCCAGGTGCTGCTCCTTCAAAGGGACATGGGAGAGGGACAGAGGGACTCTTGCTGGCAGCTTTGAAAGTCGCTGCTTCAAACTGAGGAATCTTGCTAATGAAATGTACTGCATCTGTTGGCRTGGAAAATGAGAGTCTTATTTTTGAACTACCATTCTTTGAGCAATAGAAACATGTGCTTCCAAACACTTTCTTTCCAAATAAGCAAATAGTGCAATATTTCCCAGGAACAAGTATGACTTTCTCCAAAGTTTTTGTGTCCTTCATGTTTTTCAGCCTATTTCTTTTCCCCTTTCAGGCTTGCGTTTTTTTGCCAAACTCTTCTCTAGGCATTTCTCTGTCTCAGATACTCTGTGTACTTGTGGTACAGCTATTTTACAAGCATGATATTTGTTTGTGGTAGAAACTAAAATGCTTTTCTGGCATAGGAGAGCTCTCTGCCCCGAGTAGTTCAAAGACTAAGGCTGAAAAGCCTGGGCTAAGAAGATCATTCGTGATGTGGGTATTACAGCCTGACTCGGGCGAACAGATTATGTTCTTCGTGCAAGTGCAAGCCTCCTGTTTGACCTGCAGCGAGTTGTGMAGATCCAAATTGTCAAGGACATATAGGCAGCAGTGATTTGGGCCTTATGTATCCTCAGTCTCCTCAGGTGTAGGATACTTCTGTTCCTGCTCATTGAGCACTTGGAAAATAAATACATTAGAGACTATGAGACCTCCAGATACTGTAGGAAGAAGGGCCACATTACGTTGGCTCATGGAAAGGGAATTTTTTGCTCAAAGGACCATGATTYGTTGTAAGCTTGACTTTTGCAAGCAAATTGGCACGTACCGAACCTCTTGCTGGCACAGCTAAGTGTTTTTTCTGCCAGACATTCCCCCACTGGCGCTAGCCCTGTGCTSAGGGATGAGGCCTTGCAGCCAGTTCCAGAGCTTGAGCCACACCGGCCAGCTGGGCAGAAGGAGGAGACGTGGCAGGGGAAGAAGCAGGGAAGTTCAGATGTGCTGTGAGTAGAGATGATAGGGAGATGGAAAGGTGGCCAATAATTTTAAYGTGTGAAAGGGATTTGTGAGATGCTCAGGTGCATGGTCCATGGGCCGTGTACTAAGCAGAGGTCAAATCTTTTTCAGCCATCCTCTGTCTTTCCATGCTTGACTCCTTTAATTGGGTTGCCAGTCAGCCTGAAATTGCCCGTATACCTAGTGGAAAATGACCCATATGAGCAATGGCCTTGTTGTTTCAGACTAAGGACATCAGCTGGGGTTTGAGTTTGTTTGGCGTGCCAGATGCCAGCTGCAGTTCACAGYGAGCAGGGTTAAAATGAAGGCCAAATACTGGGGTGTGCAGACCTTCCTTTTCCCTAACACAGTCTGTCCTGCAGGGCTCTCATGGTGAGTGATGGACAGAACTGGCAACATGATAGAGTAGTAAGAACTACTTAGCCCAAGCAAAACGTTAGAGCAAACAGATTCAAGGCAAATGCTCAGCTTTTTACGTATGGAACAAGAACTGTGCTTTCAGGACTACTAGCAGTAGCGTGGAGGAGCATATCTATTAGTATTTCATCATTCCCTTGAGCTTCCAAGATAACATATATTGACCATATGCTGGGTAAACACTGGCTGTGGTGAGCGGCTTAGCAGGGGGTGTGAAAGCTGCCGCTGAAAATCAGTATTTCTAATACAGTGTTGCCTCTTGTCCTCTATTATGAGATTCAACAGCTCTGAGAATTAAATGGCTTTAGCAATCTCCTGGTCTGCAACAATCCATAATAATTGATTAACCATTTATTAAAACATCTGCTAAGCATGTATTACACCTTCCTCAACCATTTATTAAGGGACTCCTTGTGTGCCATGAGATTATGTTAAAATTGCTACCCTCACACTCCACCAGACTTTGTCAGGGTGTGAAGATACCCCCGAAAATAAAGTCTTATACTGTAGCCACATACATCCTGCTCATTTCTTCCACATGGAAAAGGCTACAGACAGCACAACAGTGYGGTTCAGAGAAAATGTGCCTGCAACAAGCTGCCTCTGAGATTATTTCCCAAGGATGGGCACTATTTTTCCTTCTAGTGCAGTGTGTGTGCGCGCAATAAATAAAATAATACAATATAATGATGGCATGGTGTATTTTAGAGAATTAAAAAGGACAAGAAAACCAAACYGTTGGGTTCCTACCCCATCAAAATACTGGTTTTCTACCCAATCAAAATGTTGGTTTTCTCGTATGTGTTAGTTAATGCAATGAGGTATTTTTGTAAAGCTATCCTTTAGTATCCTTTAACTACCCAAGTTAGTTAAGTTAGTTAAAGTGGTTAACTATTACTGACTTGGTCTCAAACAGGAACCTTTGCAACACCTGTTGTCAGAACCGCATGAGAAGACAGCGATCTACTTGAAGCAGAAATTTGAAGAACAGAAGCTGTGGCCATTCCCAAGAGTTGATGAAAAGACAACAGATCCTGTAAGGGAAAAACAAGTAGGTAACGGGCTCACCACGAGGGCTGGGAGTCACCACTTTAACGATTCATGTCTCGGCTGTAGCCCCACGAAAACAGGAGTATGGGGGTGCTGGTTGAGGCTCGAGACATGTCTACTTCTCTGTCTTGCTGCCGCAGCCTCTGACAGCATGCGCAGAAGAAGCTCAGCTAAAGTAACACAGAGAAAAATGTCCCTTGATCCTCTGCTATTTTATCCTAATCCCTAATATAGGGAACCTACACGTGATTTTATATGGGGGTTTGATCCTGAACGTATGTTTTTTTATTCCTGTTACACTCTCTGAACATCTTCTACATAGTATGATATGCAAATGATTCTGCTTTTAAGTATGTAACACTATAAGGTACTGGTGTGTTGAATGTACTCTGACGAGGCCAGCGGTGGAATATTTGCAGGCTGGCGGTATTATTATTTAAATCTTCACTGAGGTAGCTCTCTGAGGGAACCGGCTGTAATCTGCCTGAATTTCCAGTACAAGCAACTTAAAAAAGAAAAGAGTTGGAAGCAAAAGTGATTAAGCAGATAGTTAAACCAACACTGAAGGAACTGTGGGGTGCAGACAGTCATGTGCCTTTTTTCCCCAGAAATTTTCCTTTTGTTGCTTTCTTCCCACTGATTGCAAAGGCTTTTCAAAGGGAGGAGGATTAATGCTGTTCCGGAATTAACCTCCAAGCCAGGCAATCACCTGGGATTTGTCTCACCTGGAGCTCCTCAGCCTCTAAACCTGCCATGCAGCCGAGTGTCTGCCCAGCTCACAGATGCTGCTGCCTCTCCTTTCTTCCCTGTTCTTGTCAGGGTGGAACATGTGTTGGTCTGTTCTGGTCAGGCCTCTTTCAGAGAAAGCTGAGAACAAGTGTACTATCGCCTTTATGTGGTCAAATCATGGGTCCAAAGTCCTCCTCTCGCCTGACCTGCTCCTTTGCCTGCTCCGCAATAGAGAAAATGCAAAATACTCTTGCCCTCGACTTCCTTGCGGGGACTGTCTGTGCAGATAGTGCAGGGGCTCAAGACATGGCATTCACTGGGGAGGGGAAACAGGCTAAAAATTTCCTTGGGCTTTAGGACTCACTGTGCTCTCAAGGAAGGAAAGAAAAAAAAGCATCGGCAAAGCAGAAAGCACAGTTAATAGCATTTGTAGGGGAGACTTGCCGAGTACAAATTACCCATCGCGCCAAATATCTCATTTGATTGTTCTGTCATGCACTAGTTTGCGATATCGCTATTGCCGGTACCAAGCAGGAAATAAATGAAAACAAAGATGCAAAAGGAACATTTCCGTACAAATTAATTCAGTTTCCTCCAAAGAGAAGCCTCCCCTTATATATCAGAAAGTCCACAAAGTGCTTGAATTTCTTTTCCCCACTTTCCTTGTCCAAGGTCATCCAAGCTCATCTGCATATTGCCACTGGAAAAGTCCTCTTGGCGGAGGTGTGCAGCAGTTGGAAAGCGCCTCCACAGCATGTTCGCTGCCTGGCACTATCACTAGTGTTTGTTAGGTTTAAGATTATACGGGCTTGTGTGTATCAAAATCAGCGGAAAGATTTCTTGACTCCTTTGGGGAGGACTCCTTCCCGAAAGGATTCAAGAGAAGTTCAGATCTGCATGTTGTGCCTTCCCTGTAGCCTTCAAAGTGGTATTCGCCACATGTATTTATTGCGTAATTAATAAACGATTGCTGGATCCTGCCGCCTTGCTTGGGCTGGGCCAACAGCTCTACTGAAGTTGCTTCTCAATTACTCTCAAGTTAAATCAACCCAGGCCTTTGGACCAGCTCAGATCCACTTTAACACCCATCAGAGTGGTCATAGTTRTAGCAGGGAGGGACACAAAATGTGGACGAGGGAAGCAGCCTTAGACAGGTTTAAGCCGGAGGCTCTGTATTTCTGTACCGCTARAAGAGGCTGTTCTCTGAGACGTCACATGGCGCAGCGTCTGAAGAGCCTGTTTCAGCGGTTCGGCCTTCCCAGTTGAGGCCAATATCAGGACTCACAGAAGTTTGTATTAAAAGAAAAAGTTAACTGAGCTTTATTTTTTTCCCCAGGCTTTTGAGCAAAAAGTCAGGTCAGTTATGAATTAGCCTAATTTTTCGTATCCTGCTGTGTTCCTCAAAGAGAAGCGATGGCTCTCAACCCGCCAGGAGAAGCCAGGCCACAGGCATGGTCGGAGGGCATTAGTAGGGCCAGCGTGTGGCAGTGGTTTCTTTCCTTCTTGAATGTAGGGTATATGCACGGACACCTCCCGTTCAATGCCTCGCTGTCCTTTCTTTGTCCCTGTTGCCCTCCCTTGGCTTCTCTATGGTTGGAGAAATAGTTCAATGCAAAACCGTATGGTTTGTGAAGAGCAGTGAGGTTTCTGGTGGCACTTTCCACTTGGAAGGTTGCAAATTAATTGCCACCATATTCAGGGATTTCAGCTGAACTTCACATCTTTCTATCTGATAGATAACAAACCATGGTCAAAACAGGAATAAAAGGATTAATTGGACTCGCATTGGCATTTCCCCTACGTTCCTTGACCTAGGGTTTTATCGGGGATCTGAGTGGAAACTTGGTGAGCTGCAATGCAACTCAGACTTGACTGGCCTTGGCTCAGTTGTATCTGTACCGCGGTTATTTAACTGTGAAAGCAAAACTCATGGATTTCCCTCATTCACATACGGGGCGTCTCTTCATCCCGGCACTCAGGGCTTGCCAAGGGGCTCGTGACACCATGTCCCGCGGGGCAGCCCCCTCTCCCCATCTCATCTCCTGCCCCAACCACCTTCCCTGCAGGTCAGCATAGTGGCACCACACACAAGCAAATATTATCAGCTGTGGCCAGCTGGAAATCTGGCCTCGTCCCAGATAGCCACGGTGTAACTCCGCTCTCGCTCCTTGAACTAGGAGCCGTAAAACACAGCTATGGGCAACAGCAAATCTTCCCGTAATTTTTGCCTTCCAGAGCCAGGTAGCGGTGCAGATTCCTCTTCATGTCTCTAAGCCCTTCTTTCTTGCTCTCTTTTAGGGACAGTTAACAATAATACTACACATTACATGTCCTCCTTACAGCTAGAGAACTAATGATTGTCATTATATCTCTGTCAGAACTAGGTAACTGCAAAACTCTTCATTATATATCTGTCTTAGAGCCAGTAGCAGCAGTACTCTAAATTATGTACCTTGCCTCTCTTTTTCTCCGTCAGGCGGGTAATTGTTATGCTCATCTTTATGTGTCTTTCCTGGAGCCGTAATAGTTTTCATTGTATCTCCTCAGAGCTTATTATGGTAATGTTCCTTACTGTATATTTCAGAGTCACAAGCTGAGATTTTTTAGAGTCCTCTCTATAGGATTTTGCCTTCTATTTTTCCTCACCATTTGAGTAATTAAAATAGTGCCTTTAGACGAACAAAGGCCCCTCGGGGTCTTGGCCGGGCTTTGTGGCCGCGTCTGTCCCACTGGCCAGCAGTGGGGGCTTCAGGCATGGGCATCTTGATAGGTCAGCAGCCACCTTCCCAAAAGAAGTCATCTCACTCCTCCGCATGTCCATGGCCAACATTTTGCACGTGGAGGTTGTGAATGAGTCAGAGGAACGGGCTGCGTGTGCCTGGCTGCTCCCGTGCAGGGCCTGGCATGGTTAGTCCTGATTTTGACCTGAGCCTGGCTTTTTGTATCATAATTGAAAAAAACTGCGGTGCGCTGGTAGCAGAGGCAATTTTCAAAAAATTGACTACACCTCCATGATTATTATTAAGACTTATCTCTCCGGGATTTCAGTATTTGCTCTTCATTTTTCTTCCAGCAGCATGGTGTGTTCTGTGAGTCCATGATGGAGCAGAAATAATACTGTGTGTATGTAGGTGATCGTCCTTCTTACAGCATGTGTACTAAAGAACTTAATAAACCGGTCGTTGGTGATCAATTTACATGGAGTAACTCCAAGCAGCAAGCCCAATCTGAAAATTACTTGATAAACTCTTCAGTAAATGTATCTGCATAAATAACACACAGGAATAAATTGGGACTGGTCTGATGGAGAAAAGGAGGGATATGTTTGCAGKACGGTTCAGAGGCACTAAATCAAATCCAACCAATTTTGTCTCCTATTTTAGCTTTTATTAGAGAATCAAAATTCAGATCAGTCTCATGAAAAGATTTCCTGGTACTGCTTGAATCTCATAAACAAGCCTGTCTCTCCTTGCCACTGAACACCACCTCCAAAAAAGAAATAAAATCAAAAGCTGCCTGCTGATAGCCCCCATGCAAAGTAGCTGAAAAGTGAAATATATGTCAAGAAACGTTTTGCTTTGTTTTTGTGAGGAACTAGAGTAGAAGCTGCTTCAAGAGTGCTGGCAAGTGGCTCCAGTTGAGAAGYGTAAGTCTGCAGCTTCGCGGCAAATCAGTGGGTCGAGCCCAAGTGCGTAATTTGAAGAGCTCGGGCACAGAAGTCGGTGGTGACCTGTGAATAACGGGACGTGCAAGAACTGCATTGTTCAACTTGATACCTTGTCGACTGGCGTGGAAAAAAAATCACCGAAGAAATCAGTCAGCAATTTTCAGGTCTMATCCTGGCCGGTAGCTGGCTCGCTGAGCCAGACGGCGTTCGGCGGCTCTTGGGGACAACCTGCAGGACCTCGAGGCTGGCATGAGGAGAACAGCCACTGCGGAAGAGGCAAGTTCATTGCGAAGAGCTCTGCACTCAGGAGAAAGGCACCTAGCAAAGCCAGGCTAGTGACGCTACCCTTCAGCTTAGATGGGAAACGTATATTGGGCAGTAYTTTTTCATATAGAAGGAAATTGAATTCTTTGCCAGAATAAGGAGAAAAAAATTAGCATCTAGTATGACTGCGAAATTCTCTCTGTAGTAATCTGATCCGGAGACCATCAGCCAAGGGAGGCTTTATCCGTCATTGCCTGACAAGCAGGATTTCCAAAGCAAAATTTCCAAAGGAGTCAGCAGATATGATTGCGGTCAGTGGTGAAAGGCTTTTRTAAGGGCAGAGCTGGGGTAATGCCGAGTACCTCCTGCAGCAGACATTTCTGCATAAACTAACGTCATTAGAATAGGGCTTTTTGGTGCAAATTACTGCTTTCATATGATTCAAGCTCCTGTTGATTTCAATGGGAGTAAAATCAACTGCATGTGTGWTTTTTCTAATGAGTTCAAATCACTTTTAATACTTATTTTAAATAACTGGAAACTTTTTACAGATTTTATAAGGTCTTCAAGGTAGCTTATTCTTCTGCAAGACTTTCAGAGAGCTGCAAATACTTATGTTCTGATGGAGGTGGTACTAAACAAAGAATAGTTATATAAATGCCTTGTAGCATAGGCTTCATGTGTTAAGAATATTAAAAATAACTCCTCAATGCTCACAGGGTCTTATTTCAGAAAAGCATGCTACGTTTTCCATCTTTTTCTGCGCAACTTAAACCACAGAACCATTACAGAATTGAAATGTACCTAAATATCCAATCTACAATGCCCCTTGGCAAAACCCAAATGAAAGTAAGAAGGCTAAAGAAGGAAAACCCATTTAAAATTCATATATGAATCGACTATATAGTCAATACACTGGCTTGCCTTTTTGCTTAGTCTCCAATTAAGTGTAACCATTTTGTGTCCCGTTTCCRTCGAGCATCAATGAAGCAGCAGGCATAAAAAGACAAACAATGTTTTCCTAAACCGAGCAGCTGTCCCAAATGCAAATTTGATGTCCCCACATTCGTAATTGGTAAGATCCACAGTTTGGGGCTCTCTGTTACAAGACCAGGCCCAGCTTTAGACATCTGGATCCGGATTTCCTGAGGCTCCAGGCAGGGACGTGAAGCGAGAGCATATCCTGACTCTGCTTTCAAACTTTATGGGAGTGCATACTTCCTTTTAGCATGCAGCAAAGGTTGCAGTGCAAACCTCCTAGCCGTCGGGGAGTCATGAATCACGCGAAGAGCTCGAGATGGAGCCCTTTGCCTCTACAGACCTCAAAAAATCTAACCGTAAGACACGGATTCCTAGTGAAACAGGCTCATATTAGAGCTACGTGGGGTTTTTCACCTCCGGTTTCTTTTGCCAGTCTGGGAAAATATTTTTCAAATCAATGTGAGCGTGCAAGCCAGTCCCTCAGGGGCTCGCTTGACGTCTGATTCACAGCCCATGCGAGAGTGATTTATGTATTATTTTAAGAGAATTTTATTCCAGTGGGCTTTGGGGCAGGTGGGTGGCAACTGTTATTTCCCCTCTGAAATGCAGTTGCATGGGTTCGCTGAAGCTCGGCGCACAGGCCCGTAGTGGGGCTGGAGCTCTGACAGCCCCAGGAAGGTCGCGCGAGTCTTGTTCGGGAAGCCAGAGCGACCAAAAGCAGCTGCTCGTGCCGGCTCTGCCGAGGCCACGGGGCTCGCTGCCGTCGGTTCTGCCGGGAGGCTGCTCGGGCACGGCAGGAAGAAAAGGAAGCTTGTGCTCACGTGGGCTCTGCCTGGCCTTAGCAAAGGAAGAAGGGTGGCAGGGGACAACCAGATTGAAGTCCTGAAGGAAACAAGATAATTTTGTGAAGAGTTGGATTTGGGTTTTTTTTTTGTTTGTTTTTCTATTTTTTTTAATCTAATTAACTGGGAGGAAGAGAACAGAGAATGAGATCTCTCAGGGCCTTTCAGCCCTCTCTGGAGAAGAGAAAAGAAAAAAAACACACAAATAAGAAATCTTGATTATGAAAACCATTTTTAGGAGCTGCCAGGAAATTTGAATACCGTAACTTACTTACGTGCAACACAAATTCCCATGTTTTCACATTCACAAAGGCCTTAAAACTAATGCAGGAAACTAATTTTCCTTAATCTCACATACAGTATGTAAATCAAAGAGAGAGACCTCCTTTAACAAAAGCCGTATTTTTAGGTCTTACGCAACCTCGGATAACGGCCRACTGCTTCAGACGTCCCAAGTGCACGGGCAGCGTGGCCCCGGGAGGGCCCGCTGTCTCCTAGGGGTGGGGGCCAGCAGCGGGCTGGTCCTGCCAGCAGCGCGCCTCCGCGGGGCGGCCGGCTGAGTAAGGAGTTGAGAGACGACAAACGTTGCGCACACAGGTTGTGTCGCGAAGAGCCCTGGGGCGGCCGGAGCGAAGGGACCCCCCCCACCGTGGGAGAGGATGTGCCGAAGGATCAGGGTTTCTCCTGGCTGCCGAAGGAGACCTCGGAGACGCCGTGCCCTGCTTGGGCACGCACCGCCCCAGCACGTGCTTGTGGAGGGCTGAGCACTTTCTCCTTCCATCTGGAGAACTCTTGTAGATGTCTGTGTTTATTTAGCAAAAAAAAAAAAAAACCCGTGTCCCCACAGGGGAAGGCTAGAGAGCAGGAGTAGCAGGCAATGCATATGTAGCAGAAAACATTCGTTGTGTGGTCGCTGGCCCTGGGGTTAAAGGGAACGGAGCTGCTCGTTGCTTCAGAGATTATTGCCATCACTGACTGTAAACAGGTTTCCTGAWTTTTTTTATATACCAGCAGCAATGTGGACTTCAAAGTGCTGCAGTTCTGCCTCCAGTGCCCATCCAAATGTCAAGGTGTGGTCATAAATGCAGTATTTTGTGCATTTGTGCCTTGGGTGCCCAATCCCGTTGGTTGTGTCTCTCCAAGCTTTTCAGGCAGGATTTTAGCACATTATTTGAGAACGAAGGAGCAGAAAGAATCTTCCCCAGGCAATTCCCTTGCGGGCTCGTGATGTGCTGAGCTCCCGGCTCAGGGTGTGGGACGCTCTCCTAAGTCCTTGTGGGTGGCCTTGAGATACAGGTATATATCTATGTGTATATATATATCTATGTGTATATATATATATATGTATACACACACACACACACGTATGTATGTGCATACACACACACACACACACACACACACATATATGTATCCTTTACTTTGTACCCAGCTTGCAGCTTGCACTGTATCTTAAATGTTGTCAGGAGGGGGAGGGAGGTGTCCCACCATTTGCACTTTGGGCCCTGTGCAAGCTGAGGCCTGGGGTGATCCCCGGGGCGCCGCGCGCTTCGGGCGCAGCCCGGCCCCGGCAGCGCCTGCCCCGGTCCCCGCGTCGGCACCGCACGGGCGCACAAGGGTCTTTTTGCCTTTCATGCCGCRTATCTTTTTATAAGAAAAAGCCTCGGTGTGTGTTCTCTTTTCCCTTTCCGAGTTGGGGAAATGCTGCCTGGTGGCGAGATGAGAGTTGACGTGCTGCAATAAACAGCCGGTGGGCTGGCTATATATTTAGCCAGTTTTGAAAACTTGTCATGCCGCGTGCGTTTCGGAGCCGCACTCCCTATCGCATTTGGTTAACGTGGAGCTGAAAGAATAGCTAAGCGCGCACCAGGTGATCGCATTAAAAATACCCCAGTGACAGGGCACACCAGGCCGGTTTCCAAATGCAGTGCTTTGTGCCTCATTGCAAGGTGACCTCCAAAGCAAGCTTGTGTAAGGGAGCTCCAGTGCAGCCCTACGGACGAGTGCATGCTCTTCTCGGTGACTCTGCTTGAAGGTGCTTAGTTTTGGTGCACAGCAATAGCAAAAGCTATTCAAGCCTGTTTCTAGCGCAGCCTGGTCTGACCATGGAGAAATGTTGTCGCAACTAATCCCGATGTCCGATATTTTGGTGGTGCACACAGGGTTGTGTTTTAGTTGCATCTGCACCGTGGGTCCCCCACTTTCCTCTGCCAAAGTACAGCTCAGGAGCATGAGAAGACAGGAATAATCATCTTCTTCATCCCTTCTTCACGTTGCTTTGAAGCGTCTTTCTCCAAAGCACTCCAGAGAGCTTCCCTACAAATGATGAAAATAAAAATCAAAAAAGTGAAAAAGCAGAAGTCTTGAAGCACAAAGGCAAAGCAAAATGAAACAAACCCCATCTGCCTACGCAAAGGAGCCTTGACTAAAGCACACACTTTCCTGGGTCATTTGTGTAATTTGCCAACTATGCAGATAAACAGCAATGGTTAGTCCAGTTTGCTACATCAAAGAATTGCCTACATTTGTGGCACCAACTCCTTTCATTAATTTAAACCTGAAGGGGGACATTTCTCTCCAGTACCTCAAGAATAAGCTTGAAATGTTTGGAAATAAGTGCACTASCTCCACTTTTCCTTTTTGCTTTGTAGATAAAAGCATGTTTCTGCATCTCTATATGCCACCTCTAGTCACAGGTTGCGTCCCGCAGATGTGGCCGGCGCCTGAAGCAGGAGCTCACGTGCTGGGTTGAGCTGGAAATGGCACTGGTCGGAACCGCGGAAGGAATAAATCTGGGGTTCCCGGAGTGGTTTCCGGCGCAGGGAGCGTCCCCATTTGACRAGCGGGGCAGCTGGGCTGCGGCGAGGTGCGATGCCTCGTCTGGGGCCGGCGTGGAGCCTGCCCGCAGCGAAGTTTAACCGTGCCTCCAGCTTCCCGGGGCAGAGAGAGACGAATGCGCTGGGAAGAGGAATAATTCTGATGCATATTGAGAGTAGCTCTGTTTAGGTTCTCTCTGGGTCTAGGCGGCTTGCTAATGCTGAGGGATTCGGGTGTGAGTGGCCTAGAGCCGATGCACATAGCTGCCGCTGTCCTGTCTTCAATCACAGCTGAGAATTAGGTTGGTGTTTATAGAGCGCTTCTCCCCGTGCGTTTCCCTCCGTACCGTCTCGCTCTCGTGGGGAAAATCCACAAAGTTCAGAGTATGGCCCAGGTGGCAGGAGGAGAGGCTGCTCTGCAGTCAGGGCAGGGAGCACGGGACGGGGCTTGCGCCAAGGTGTGGGGTGGAGGGAGCAGACATTGGTGCCGAGGGAAAGGGGGCAACTCCTGGGAGACACAGCCAGAGAGAGAGGGGGCAAAGCCCAAGCCTTTCTGCACAGGGTTGTATTAAGACATCAAGCAAAACCAAAAATCCAAATAATTTGCATTTTTCTACTTAAAAATTAGATGAAAATGCCTTGTGGCAGTATGAAGATTGATTGTGAGCTCGGCATCTCCAAAGTGCAGGATGGAAGTTGGGTACCAAAGCCTTTCTCTGCGACTAGGGGCTCTGCACCTCCTGTCCCATGGGCTTCCTTAGGTGACACAGATAGAAAAGGACAGTCTCCTTTGCTCAGTAGCGACCTGGGGGAGGCATGAATTCAAGAGAGGTGCTTTGCTGCAGCAGCAAAGGCCTCCAACGTTGCTGGCAATGTGCCAAGCTCAGTGCAGCAACTGCCTTCGCGAAGGCTACTAGGGAGCAAAGATAAATGATTGCTTACAGCTTCAGAAGTGCTTATTTTCTCTCTTTCCCCTGCCCTCTCTTTCCCATAAGGGGCAAAATGGGAAGAAATGCACTCATTGTGTGACGCTTCTGCTGTTTGTTTTTGTTTCTAAATGGAAATCTGCAGCTGTAATATTTCTCCTCTTTCTCGCGGTACTGTCGGCGAGGCTGTCAACTTCCCGAAGATCGGGCTAGAAGCAGGCCCGAGTCCTCCCTCTTTAATTAAAAAGCACTCAGGCTGCGGGAAGGCCGTGGCTCTGCAACGCGCTTGATGTTGAAACTGTGTCACCGTACGTCTTCCAAGAAGACGCTCATTATTAACTGGAAAGCGTTAAGGAATGGAAAGCCTGCTACTGTCATTTCTAACCGTGCTTAAACACCATAACTTTTAAGGCTGTGTCTATTTGCAGTTCGAAATTGCTGTTTCGAACTCCAGGTTATTGTTCTGCCTTTCTCCATTAGTTCAAAGAGCCCTTTGAGCCTCAGGTTTTCCTCGCATGCAGCTGCTCTTCACRTGCGTCGCGTGGCTGGGGAACGAAGAGGGAGGGCTGATTTGCCCGGGTAGTCCCTGTCCTAGCATTGTGGAGTGACAACATACGGCTGAGTTTGGCCCTCGGTCTAGCTTGTACGAGGTCTTTCAGGTGAGCCACCCCTGCTTTGGCTGCTGGCACTGTGCTGTGTGAAGCGGAAGTTTTGCCCAGGCTTGAACCGCCAGATCTGACCTACCGTTTAGTTTTTATTTMTTTCTTTCTTTTCCTGTGGCAAAATGAATCTTCTTTCTAAGGAAAGCATTAACAATTCACTTCTGTGAGCCTAGTTCCCTTCGGCTCCAACCTTTTCCCAGCACGAGGAAGGAGGCGTTATTATTTCCTGCCATGGAGTTCCCAGCCTTCGCGTTTCCACCTGGAAGCTGCAAGGCTGTATTGATTTTGTGAGTGGCAGGCGCCAAAGGCAAGGCATTGCTTTGGGACGTGCCCCTCAAAGCGCACGGCCACATCCTGGTCTAGCTTGGGCACCCTAAGGCTGAAAACCCTCTGGGTTCAACATGGGGGAGATGCTGGATAACTCAAAAGCATTTTGAACTGCCATACGCTTTCTCCCCTGAGCCCACAGAATCCATATATTAAAGCCTTCAGCAGGCAGCAAAAGCTATTTATTTTCCTAGGCAGATAGCAATGAGCCACAACGCTTGTAAGCGCAGGCAGCTTCTTCACTTCAGCCATCCATTGCCAGGATGCTCAGGGATGGATCCGATTGGGAGACTSTCTGGTTTCTGGCACAGCAGCAGGTGCAATTTCCAGCGTGGCAGATTTTGCAAATTCACCCAGAGAAGGCGCTGCCCAATCCAAGCTGAGTTTGGAGCAGGGGCTGGACTAGAGGCCGCCAGAGGCCCCTTCCAGCCTGAATGATTCCTCGATTCCACGATTACGGGCGGTGTGTGCATTAGACGTGACACGTGTTGCAATCGTGTGCGCTGCAACCCTTTTGCGCAGGAGAATAAACTCTTAAAACAATACTATCACCATTCCTATTGAATTCTCTTGCTGTATAAATATTTAGGAAACATTCTGTTTCCACGTTGCGGTGTTATGTTTTGCTAAAGATCTCTGGTTGGAAACAAAAGCAYGAAGAGCTCCCCTGTTCCTACTTAGCATGGCACTCTTGGCCTGATAGTGAAACCTGCCCGTGGAGTGCCCATCTGTATTCGTTCTGTCCTCCTGAAGTGCTAATCCTGTTTATCCTGTTGCCATAACCTCACTAAGTCTATTTATTTGCTGATTAGCTCTAGGCTTGATTATTCCCTTTAAGCGCTGGCAGAACATGCTGAAAACAAGGTGTACACATGACAAAATTCMGATAAACAGAATTACCAAGGAAATGGTCGAGAAAGTCTAGGATGCAGCACTGAAGATGCTGAGGTAGAGATGTCTGTTCGCAGCAATTGGTCTTGGATGGAAACCAAAGGGAGATTGAGGTGAGTAATGTGGGAAAACTGGGAAATATATAGGTGGCTGTGATAAGGGACTCAGATTTTTCATCTGGTGACAACTGATCAAACTCCACTTAGTTCAGTGGAACTGCACTGATTTATTCTTGCGAAGGATCCAGCCTTGTGGTTTGTAAAATCAAGTGTGTAATGGGGATGGTGTGGCTTCTTCAGAAAATCTGAAACCTTCTAAATAAATACTCAGCACATTTGTTTGCAGAGGAGGACCAGTTGCAAGCGAACCAAAGGATTTTGCACAGTTTCATAAATTACAGCTCATAACAACGGTACCTCATGGTTTTAGACTGACCTCATGAATAAAACAGCCCAGAGCGTTTCATCCTTAGCTCATTCCTGTGTTAAGCTGATAACCTTTCTTAAGTTAGCACAGAGCTTTTAAAAGGCAGACATCCTGTCTATTTTTAAAGACATCAAGTGATTATATCAAGACCCTAGGCCAATTGCTCCAGTGGTTAATCACTCCTCACCGTTAAAAGAAAATCATGCTTAATGTGGCCTCAATTTGTATCGCCTCGGCCCCTAGCCATTGGATCTTTTTTTTATACCTTTATGTGCTAGGTTATGGAATTGCTAGTATCTGAAATGTTCTCCCTGGGTATTTGGTTAGGGACCAGAAAGATTTGGTTAAACTCTCRGGTTTCATTTGTGGCTCCCTTACCCAAGTTTGTGTCTTCCAAGGCGAGAGGCTCAGCAGATTTCAAGTAGACTATGCAGAGCGTRTTAACCTGGGCATCTACCTCACCATTCACGTGATCTCCAAAATACCATTTTTAAAGTGCTCTTTCTCTTTCCTATTCTGAGATTTAAAAATGGCCACGTAGATTGAAATTTAGGCACACAAAAATATACCGCCTTCAAGATTCACCCGTTTTAGCAAATACAGCTTTGTGGTGAACACGGAGGGCTGAGACAAATTGTGGATCATACCCAGTTGGTCTCTTTATTCCCCAGCGTGATCAACATCATAGAACTAGAGTTGGGCACATGGGAAAGTTGCTATGAATAAGTGTTAGAGACAGGCAGGGAATGGGTGAGGATTTGCTGCTGTCTGCTTTCATACACCATGTTGCCTCCTGAAGATGTTCACTTACCAGGAGCTTAAGCCAGCATTGCAAGAGATACAGATGGAGGAGGATATTTTGCATCTTGGAGTTCACTGGACCTTGTGTGGGCCGTCTCTTCTTTAAAGAAGACCAACTGATGATAAATACCACAGTGTGTTTTGGCAGCAAGGCGTGTTCTTCTACTGCCAGGGGTGTGAGGCAGGAGGGTGCTGACCTGTTTTCTGTACGGCAGGAATCTCCCCATGCGGTGTCAGAAGTAATTAAACTGGCTTCTGCAGAGCGAAGAGCAGCTCGGAGTGCCTCATTAGAAGGCCTTTATTTCGTTCGCTGGTGGTGGGGGCCTCCTGGAGCTAAGGAAGCACAACGCGCGGGTGCGAGCAGCCTCTATCCCTCCTTCCCTGGATGYCCAGCGGGGCCCAGCTGGCCAGCGGTGGCCCTTGCTCTCCACGCTCACCTGTCTCCCGGCTTCACTGGCACATCACGCAGCAGCCTGGCTGCCTGGAAAATGCAGCGTCTTCTCACGCTTAGAAAAGGCAGCGTGGTGCTGTGAGTTTGAGCGCTAATTGCTGACACAGCCTGAATTATGGAGTCATAAACAGAGAACTTTTACTGTTGTATCAGGGATTATTTACAGTACAGAAGTGTGTGAATACTGAATTCTCTGAGTGRTTTCTGGGTGGATTTCACATTAAACTTATGATAACTACTTTGATAAAAGCGCTGAGAGAATAATTCCATCTTGTAGCTTTTTCATGATTGCTATTGTACGGGTTATAGATCTTACACTTTTCATTTAGATATGCTAAGTAGGTTTTTTTCTTCCATTAATAATGAGAAAAATTTTTCTTTTTTTGTATGCTTTTCAGAATTAAAATTAGTATTAACATTATTTGGCTATCTGGCTGTGAAGGGAATTTCAATGCTGTGAGCACGAAAGTTAATTTCATTTTTGGGAGTATATTACTGAGCGGGGAGGAGCAACACAAAGGAGAATTTGTGGGATCAGTCTTCTCCCTAGCAGGTGCGTAAGTAGTCTGCGGTGCTAAAATTCTTTTTTTTTTTTTTTTTTTTTTTGCAGAGGAGAAGTTTCAGACAGCCCCAACCAGCTCCTCCTCGGCCTAGTAAGTAAAGTTCTTACGCTGCTGAAACTACACTGATTTAAGCACAGATCTGTAGTGTCTTTAATGTCCTCACATTGCTGGTGGTGGAAGGGCTCAGCCATGCACTGCCTCAGTTTCTTCTGCACCGCTGCAGAAAGGAGTGCAGCAGTTTGCAGGTACTCCCTGCAGATCTTTTCCTGGGGCTTTCTGGACTGTCCGGGTAGCTTGGTTTGGTGTTGATGTCTTCTTTGTGTCCCTGTCCCCCACGAGGAGTAGAAAAGTACCTACAGCAGACATCCAGCTTCCTTTGGTGTGCCTGACCATTGCTTTTAAATACAATTATAATGAGCAAATATGGCACATTTTGGGTGTCCGACGTGAAATAACTGACTCCATCCTTGGCTCTTTCTTTGTTTCTCAGCTCTTCATCATGGSTCCCGCAGAAGAGCTGCAATTCTTCCTTCTCCTTCCACCTCATCTTCTGGTCCTAGCCTACTTTACAAACCTTCGGGCTTTTTTTCCTCCAAACCAACCCTACAGCAGGTCCAAACGAGCCTTCAGACATAACACTTAGGGGAATATTTGTAAAGGCCAACTTCAGCTTAATAAAGCTCATCTCTCTAGGTGCTGTGTCCAGTCAATGGAGCCAAACTTGGATTCTCCCCAGGGAGTCCAGTGGGGAAGCRGTTGTGAGGTTAATGGTAACTATGTTAGTCCTCTGCGAGAGTCTCTCGTATCCACGCTGAACCTCATCCTATCCATCGTATGAGTGGAAAACACACTATCTTTTTACCATACTTGAAGGCTGCTAGTGTGTGCCTCAGTTTCCTCTTTTTAGGACAAATCTTTCAAATTCTTACAGTCCTTTCCTCATCAGTGGTATTTTCTGGACCTCTGATCCTTTCTCAGTGCTCCAGTTAAGGCTCTTTCCAGTTGGCGTCTAATTTCCTAGAAACGCAGAGCCCAAATCTGGACAGGCTCAGCGCTACACCTGGGGCCTGAAGAGAGCAGGAGGATTGTTTCGCGTAGCTCACAGGCAACGTGAGTGCTCATTCCTGTTAAATAGCATTCTGGGTTTTGGGCTATCACTCATTTGTTAAATCACTTTGAATTCCAGACCCGCTCTCCAAAGAACGAGTGCCTCTTCCTCTATTGTCATCACCTGCAGGCTTAATAAACACGGTCTGTTTTATCATCCRGATCATTAATGAAAATATTGAGGGCAACTCCTTATGAAACATGGGTGCATCCTCCTGTTTTGAAGGTGAAACATTCATAACTGYTTTCTGAGTACTGCTTCCCAAATAATGTGGGGCCCCCAGGCTTCCTTAATTCAGAATTCGGCTATGAGGGTGCTATAAAAAAACAGCATCCAAAGTCAGGATATAAGACATCTTCTTCCGTTCTTCTGCGTCCAAAACTTCTCATGTTCTCACAGGAAGAAATCAGATATTGGTCTGGCACAGTTTGTTCTTCAGAAATCCATGGTGGCGACTGCTTCAAGTCCTGGTCTCTTCTTGGTGCACAGACATAATGTGTTCAAGTATTTGTTTCAGTTTGTGGTGTGGTTTCTTTTCCCAGGATTTCCTGGCAAATTCCCCAGCAATCCCTCTACTTCTCTTCAGAGAGTCACCATGTTTGTCCTTTTCTGGTCCTCCAGCATGTCACACATCCTCATGAACTCTCCGTTATAGCTATTGATGGGTTCAGCCTATTCACAGACTARATGTATCATCTGCCAGGTCTGCGATGCTTTCTGAGCAGGCAAAGACAGGCTTGACTTTGTTTCCTTTTTGTTTTCAGAGAAGAAGCCAAAAGCAAGAGCTGTGGATTCGGAGAAGTGGACGCTGATAACCCCCGTCCCGCACGTGAGTACTCTTCGAGGCAGGGGGAGGGATGGTTTTGTGCGAGGGCCTGAGGCAGGAACTCTCGTGTGAGTCAGTCGTGTGTCCTGGGTGACACATTGTGGTGACCTGAGGCTCTTTTTGTAAAAGGTTCACAGATAGGTTTTCCCTACTCACATAATTCTCACCAGTCTTGCTCGGTTTTGCAATCATACTGTGACTCAAGGACTACCAGTTAAAGAGCTCAGGGCTGACCCTGAATCCGAAGTGTGATTTAGTTTCAGATATAAACTTTATAGGCAGTCACAAAATGAAAGCTATCATCTGTTGCAGGAAATGGTGTTGTTTTTCTCTCTTTTCCTCAATTCCCTGCCCTGTAAATGAGGTCAGGGATGTTATGAAGCTAACATCATTAATGGCTGCAAAGTGTTTTGAGATCCCTGAATGGAAGGGCTTATATAAGCGGGAAAGTCTTATTAGGATAATTATAATTGCCAGCTGTAGTGGCACAATATAGATCACTTAATGAATTAGTTGGCTTTTCCTTTCTCTTCCTCTCCCTCCCTCAGCTCCCCAAAGTAGAACGAACAGACTGATATTTTAATTGGCAACTTCCGTTGCGAGCAAATGGATTTTTCACTGACGTTCAAACGCAGCAGCAATGTTTAGGAAAAGCAAGTTGGTTTCAGATCGATTGGAAATTTCAGGGCCACGATGAAGAGGAAGGTCTCGATGCTCTTTGAACTGGAGAGGCACACACTGAACTTGTCTTTTGAATTACGAGCACTTGTCTTGCTGGTACCTTGCATTATGTCTAGTGGAAGAGCTGTGCCAAGCTTTTAACAGATGCTTGTGACTAATATGATGAAGCTGAATTGATGACTTTTAGGCTGGCRACTAACATGATCTAGCTAATGGTGTCTACAGAGGAGAAGGAGTCCCTGTGGTAGGTTGATTTCCCACTGCTGTGATTTTCTCTTTTGGTTTGGCTAGCAGTTCAGCTGCAGATATGTGGTCTTCTAGGACTGACCTAAAGGACAGGAAGAAGAAACCAGRTGTTGCTGTTTTATTAGGGCTTAAAGGACTAATAATGCTTAGTTTTCTCCCACCTGCAGTAACCACTCTTAGGTTTGTCCCTTTGAGCAAGAAGTTGCACCTTAAGGCTTTATAAAAATGACTTAAGATAGCCATAAGATTTAGGAAATTCTCATCCTGCTTACACTCGACTACCGTACACTCGGTATTATCAATGCTTAAATCAGTGAGGGTTTCCTTGTTGCTGGGCCATGAAAATTGTTTACTGTGCGGTGTGGACCCGTTTAGAAAAGCCGAGGACGTTGACTGCTGTAGAGCATATTTGCACTTTYTTGTCTTCCTTTTGTCAACAGCTCCTTAGAATTGATCCTGGACGTTGATGGCCCATGCACTGAAAAAACGTGCATTTAATTTCTAAAACTGCCATAATCAGTCATGCGATGCTTTATTATTACTACTACTGTTGAATATTTAGCTGGAACTCACACCTGCAGATCTGCAAAATAGCTTTCAAAGGTGCAAGGAGCGACATCTCCGTCCTGCCAAACAAATAATATAGCACCAAAGGGTGTTCCCCCGCCTTTCAGATTCATCCTCTTCCTCTCCTCCTCCCTCCTTCCCAGAAATATATGCTTATATTAAAAAGACCAAAACCTGAGGCAGGCAATGTGGACATAGCACATATTGATTTAAGGGCTTCCAGGGGCAGTAAACATCAGCATTATCTTTACTGCTCCCGGTTGGAGCAGGCGCCAGGAGGGTGCTGACGGGTGGCAGGTCCTGGCGTCCCCCCACCGCTGGCAGGGGCCCCGAGGCCGCCTGGGGCYGACAGCGCCGGTTTTCCCCTTTTAATTTGTTATTGATAAAGAAACGTTGCTTGTCGGAAATGCGCAGCCAGCTCCTTCCCGTGGCTTGCAAAGAAACTTGCTGGCTCCTTGCTTTCCTCTCCAGATGGCATTTCTTCATTTAACTAGTGACCTGCCTATCTAAGGGGAGAAAAGGCTTAGTAAAAGGGTCAATGAGCTGAAGAATATGAGATGAAGGATTTTGTGTTGGATGGAATGGCCCATTTTAGCCAAAAAATGACATTTTGAGGCTTTATGTTTGTTTGTTTGCCAAAAGATTTATTTTTTTATTTGGACCTGAGTTGGGTCTTTCCTTTCCAAGTTAGAGCCTGCTGCGGAAGGCCAGAGGGCGGCAAGCAGGGGCGACGCTACCGCTTGGCCAGCAGTTAGGGGCAGCGAAGCTGAGGGAGTCACTGGGGRTGTCCTCCGCCGGCTTCCCACGCCTCGCGCTTCGGGTACCCTCTGCGTCTCGGTACTGTACCGGTTACAACAGCGCCGGCGATTCAGCTGCGCGAGTGCCGTCGGGGCGGCCGCCGCGGGGCCGGGGCCGGGGCCATGCGGGGCGCAGCCGCCAGCCGGCGGCCCTCCCGCTCCGGCGTGACAAATTGGCCTGCCCGGAGCGGCAGCGGCGTAATCAGGCTGTGACAAATGGTTTACTTAGAGCAATTTGTTTTCATTTTCACTGAAAATTTCCGCAGTCTTAGCCCAGGGCTCCGCGCCGCCACCGCCGCCGCTCTTCCTCCTCCGCGGGCGGCAGCGCCGGGCGCCTGGCGGGAATCACGGGCAAGATGAAAGCAGAGCGGCGCAGGGAGGCAGGCGCTTGGCCTCCCCCGCCGCCGTGGGGCCGCTGGTGGGCTGCCCCACACGAGAGCAAGCGCTGGGGCCCCTCTGGCCAGCGGCCCTGCGCTGCTCAGCTCTTTTCCAAGCCCGGCATCCCTCCTGCCCGGTCTTTTCCAAAAAAAAAAAAAAAAAAACAAACCCCAAAACAACAAAAAAACCCACCCCAAAACATGGTGCTGCATTGAGGCTTTCCTCAAATGAAATCCCCATTCTGTTGGTGACGTTGCTTTTTGCAATGGAAAAAACCCCAACAACAAAATAAAGCCCCTGGAGTAGCCCAGCTGCGTGGYGCGCCGCGGGCCTTGGGTGCAACGCGCTGGCTGCTCTTTGCTCGCACAGCAAATGCGGCTTAAGTAAGACCATTATCACAACGTGGTTTTCATAACGCATTAGCAAACATAATAAAGTGCCGGCAAATCGCTCGCTCTAATCGGACATCCATAAATAGGCTCAAATAGTATGTTTGACTCTCGATTGGAGTGAATAATTTATGAGCTGATTAAATCCGATCATTTTGTACAACCTGCCAGCAGTTTGCCAGGGCATGGTCTTACTGGCCATATATCTCCATTAGACTGATGGATTCGGGTGGTTCAGACTGGTAATAGTCAGTGAAATGCCATGTGCAAGTAAGTAAAGCCAATTTACAGCATGGGGCACCACTCTCAGAGAGCTAATGCCCAAATGCGGGGCTGTTACGTATTTAAATAATAGCTGTTCTATGTCTCTCAGATGGTTTCTTAAGATCTAGGGAGAAAGGTGGGGAGAAGAAAATAGCAGCTGGAGAATAGAGCTTTGCAGCTACTGCAAGCAGGGCAGGAAAGGGACTCAGCCCCCCCCCCCCC
>NW_028185594.1:1564874-1664900 GCF_003343005.1 Rhea americana | reverse complement strand
GCAGAGACAACTGCTAGGTGCCCGCGGCGGCCTCGGGCGAAGCCAGTGCCGCCCTCGCCCTGTCGCTACCTGTCRCTCTCCCGTGTCTTTCTGTCCTGGCCCTCGCTGCTTCAGCTGTGGCAGCAGTGTAGGGGAAAGGGCTGCGGGCAGCGCGCGGTGCCGTGCCTGGCCGCTGTGGTGTTGGGGCCAGTCGCCCGCGAAGCCAGGGTAGTAACAGGCACTTTTTTTCCCCTCCAACGCTGCAGCTGAGCTGTCCCTGCTACCCGCCGCGGCCGCCGGTTCCGTTCCTGAGCGAGGAGGAGCGAGCCGACGCGGCGAGGACGAGGACGGACCTTCAGTACCGCATCAGCACTTTGGTAGGCGACTTTCTGGGGGCAGGGAGCGGCGCGAGTACTGAGCACCAGCCGCCAGCAGCGTGTAAAAGCAGGCACGGGAAACACGTAGCTTTGGCAAGGCCACGATGTTGGCGTTGTGTTTTGTACTGGCAACGTCTTGTGTCTGTCTCCTCAGAGAAGAGGAGCTGTTCTTTCCGTATTAAATTTCCATACTAAATTGCTGCAAAATTAGATACCAGCTTGACTGGCACAGGGCAGCGAGAGAGGCTGTCAGTACATGACACCTCCTCGGACTTCTCTAGGAGGCACCAGCAGCTGCCACTGGCTTGTACCACTGGCTGTGATTACTGCAACGCAAGGACTTGGTCTTCTGAAATGTCTGTCATCTCTGCTTGGCCCATGCAGTGTGGCTTGTCTCGTTCCCCCCTCCCCCCCCCAAAGGGGAAGGGAAAGGGAAATTTTTCTTTGCATCATTAATTACAGACCTGGGGGATGCATGTCTTGGGTTTTTTCCCTTTGTGTCGCTGCTAGGCTGCCGGTCGGCACGCCAAGTAGGAAAGACCAGTTGCAGCRTTTGGCAAAACTGCTAGGTGGTCATCAGTTAGTGAGGAACCAGTTAGCGGTGAGAAACTGAGGGTCAGATAGCTGGTAGCATCCAGAGCAAACAGGTAGGGGCAAATCCTTTAAACATGAGTGCCAGCATACATCTGCCTGTGTGTGTGTGTGTGTGTGTGTGTGTGTGTGTGTGTGTGTGTGTGTGTGCGCGTGTGTGTGTGTGTGTACACAAATATACTCTTCCTACCCCAAATAAGGAGACCGAGAGCTGCTAACACACCAACATTTCACTGTTGGTCTTTCTAAAACAGAGGCTAAGGCTTGAACCCTCTTCTTCAGCCTTGTACATCTGGTCCGTCACACGAGCCACAGCCTGGTCCCTCCACGGACCGGCTGGCTTTAATGCAACGTCGCCGGCTCTGACGGCGCTTGTACCTTTGTGGCGGCGTGAGGCAGGGCTGGGGCGTCACAGGAAGGCCTGATCTCCAGACACGGAGCCGTGCGTAAGCCACGAGCCCTGCCCCGGCAGTACCGGGGCCTCGGCATTTGCCGGCTGAGCCTTCCCTGCTGCGGCATCTCCGCAGCCCGGCAGGGAGGGCAGGAGCCGGCTGTGCCATCAGAGGGTTGTGTCTTCCTAAGCCGCGTGAAAAAAACAGCCATGAACTCCAGGGGAGCATAAATAACCCAGGAAATGCAGACAGGTATTTGCCTTCACGCCCTCCAAAGTGGGGAGGAGTGACAGCGTGAATCTCCATTGGGGGGGGGGGTTGGGAGAGAAGAAAAAAGAAAGAAAAAAACCCCAAATCCTTTCTTTTTACTATTTATTGCAATAAAACTGAAAGCAGCCCACATTGTCTCTGAAATGGGAGCCGCGGCACAGGCAGTATTACATTGTCTTTCTGAAGGCAAGGAAATGACCTTCATAGCTCACTTGAGGCTTTGTCTCTTCTTTAGAGTTATGGGCCATTCCCTTGTTAGTGGTAATAAACTGCATTATATTCCACTTCACACTGATGGGGTCTTCCTGCATCAAGCCAAAGAATGTCAAAAAAAAAAAAAAAAAAAAAAAAAAAAAAAAAAAAAGGAAAAAAGGAAAAAAAAAAAGTCAGTGCATTTCACAGCAGCCTTTTTAAAAAGGATATAAAAGAGCACCACTTCTCAGGTGATAAACGTTAAATTAATGAACGACTGTGTTGCCAAAGCACTATTTGTAGGGGTTGCGCATAGGTAGCTTGGGAGATTGTTGYACTGTACATCAGGGTGCCAGATGGTCACCGCTCAGCAGGGATGAGGGTGCGGACCCACGGAGAGGGTCGCTCCTCGGCTGCTGAGCGCGGTGGAGACACTTCTTCTTGGCCAGCTAAGTCAATGGCGGCTCTCTGTGTCTCGGGCGTCCTGAAKTTTTGGCTCTGTTTTTAAATAACCCCCGGGTGGGTAATAGAGAMAAGGATGCTATGGTAGAGAGCAAGGCAAAAAACCCCGGCGCCACTGGTGTCGCTGCAGTGCCTTGAGACAGCTCTCAGAAACCCCCTTCTCTCCCCTCCGCCCTTTTGGCCTCCCCGACAGGCTGCAATTAGCACGGATATTTCACATTCATGGCTAGATTGGAAATTTGGAAGCACTTAATGAAAAAGGTCTGTTACCTTGACCGGGCGGAAATTGCGGCTAGAGGACATTCGCTTACCCCCGGGGCCGGCAGCACGCAAATACATGAATATTAACACACCGCGTGCAAAAATGCAAATGCCATCGCTAATAGGCTGCTGCCCGGCGCGTCGGTGTGCCAGGCCAGAGCCGGGGCCGCGCGGAGGCCCCAGGCAGCGTTTGCTCGCGTTTCGGGCGCGTCTCCTCCTGGCCGCACTGGGGCCGGGCCTGCGCACAGGCAGAAATTTCGGCATTACAAGGAGCCGGGTTGGGGCYCCAGGTCCAAACTAACTAGCAGCCCAGATCAACGTGCCTCCCTTCTGATTTGAGCTGGAGGCTAGCTCCAAGCCACCTATTGCTTCTTCTATGGCAGGGCCAGCACCTCCCCATCTCAGGCCAGGCTCTGCGTTCGGCCAGCGGTGCTGGGGCCCGTTTGTCGCGCGAGGATTTGGCTTGGGGAGCGCGTTTGGATGGAAAGCAAGGTGGTACTTTGGTTTGCAGCCTGGACAAGGGACCTTGGAGATCAGTGCTTATTTTGGTCTAGACCGGCTGGTGGCATAGACCACCTATGAGCCTTGGGCTTCCGGCTCACTTCCGAAGTGACATGAATTAAATGGAAACTGGTTCAACGCCGGTGRGCTGGAGGATGTCACTGGGCACCGCGAGGGCCTCATCCAAGGGCGAAGGGAGCCGTGAAAAGAGCTGTTCCCCGGAGCTGGGTTACCCTACGGAAAAGCTCCCCGTGGCAGCACTTCTGTCCCCCTGCAGCAAACTGTTTGTCTCCCACTGCAGATGAAAAACTGCATTTCGGGCCAGGCCGTGGGTCTAAACCTGCGTCACGGCTCGGCCTGTGATTTTGGCCTTTCAGTCCCGTTTTGCTCGTTGCTAGCACAACATTGTGTTTCGTGGTGTTTGGGGAAGCTGCTTCCAAAGCCTTAGCCAGCGGCTGGGAATTGCTAAAGGGCATCCCGTGGCCACAGAGACAGGTACGTGGCGCATAACCCGGTTTGCAGTCTCGCCCCAGAGTTCATGACGCTGGGCAAGAAGTGCGTTAATGCGTTTTTATTTATCCATTTGAATCTCTCAGACTGTGCTAAATTATGACGAAAATAAAATAAGCAAGCCACGCAGCAAATCCCCTCCCCACAACTTAAGTTAGGACAGCGCAGATCCAGTCGTGTCTGGATCTCTTAGGTGTAGTTAATCCGTAACGGGAGAAGAGGCTGATAATAATTACACAGTTTGAGCTGAAGCCATGATCCCAGCAGCAAGGATTCCTGCAATAATGTGCAAAAAAACATGTCCTCCGCTCGTAAAAAAACCCAGGCCTCTTAAACGTTTATTTTTACTGTGCGTGGTTAATACTAAGAGTGATTATGGCATGTTTCTCTTCCCCTTAATTGTTTGGCAAACGTCACCCTGCAGAGCAASGAGCGTGGCGCCCGCCCGGGGCCGTAAACCTCGCCCACCCGAGCAGCCCCCGCGGAGGAGCAAGCGGGTTTTCATCCCCGTTACTTCGTACGGCCGGAGGACGGGGGGAGCGAGGCGGCCCCGGATGCCCCGCCGTGCCCTGGTGCATGAATCCCACCGCGGCCAAGGTCCTCCTTGGTGCCACCTAACTCGAAGGATGCGGATTTTTCAGCTTGGCCAAAGCTGTCAGAGGGGAACCGGTGCCTCAGCGACAAAGCGGCCAGGACGGTCGGGGCTTGGCCAGGACCGGCTTCTGCTCCGGCGGCCGGGGGTTCAGCCCGGTGACCGCTGGGAAGGTGATGCCCTTCAGCACGGCTGGCTGGTTATCGTTTACAGATCAGAGCCATCGGCATCTCCGGAGAGGCCTGATGCCGCGCAGAAATCAGGCTCTGAAACCAAGAAAACCACTTTATGTCACAGACACTTTTTTTTGCACAGGATTTCCGTGTGAGGCGAACCCTGAAGTCGCTGCTGGATCTCTATCTGCCCGGCTACGAGGGACGAGCCGCCTGCCCGACCGTGCCGGGCACGCCGGAGCGCCGCGCCGCCTCCTGCTGCGCGCCGGGGCAGCCGCCCGAGGGGCGAGCTGGGCTTGCTCGGGCCCAGGAGGTAAACGAGCACCTGCGCTGGTGGTGGCCGTGGAGGCGGCGCGCGGCGTCCCCCTCCCGGCCCCGGCCACCCCCGTTCGCGCCTTCCTGTCCCCAGAGCAGTCGCGTGCTCTTCCCAGCACGCCGCTGACCCCCTTCCTCCCCGCCACCCCAGCCTTGACGTTAATTAAATGACGTCCTGCCTGACTTTCTTGTCGGATTTGGAAGCAACTCGTCACCCTTTCGCTGGTTCTGTCAGTCCAGGTGACGGGCACCTTAATTCACTCGTGAGCCGAAGCGCGGGAGGGGGGAGCGCGAGGCCTGGACGCGTTAACGTCGCTGCGATCAGAACCGTTTCCTCGGTGCGGGACGGCCGCTGGGGAAGCACAGCGGGATGCGCCGGCCCCGGCGCGACGGGAAGCGCCGAGGCAGGATTTGCAGGGCCGCTGTTAGCAGCAGAGCCGCTCCTGGCGCCGTGCGCAGCCCTCCCCTTCCTGGTTCGGCACCGGCGATTGAGTTAAAGCCTCGGCTCTGGCTCCTTTCAGGCTGCCCGGTACGGGGCTCAGGGGAAAATCGATTTTTGCTTTCTTCTAACAGAAACATCACAGGCTTTGGTTTTGAGTGTTGTGGCCGGGGTGAAAAATCGTGAGTTTAATAGGCTGCTCCTTGCTTCCCAGTAGACCCAAATTTTCCTCTGCAGCCTTCACTGCTCAGTCGGCACTTGGCAGCCAAAGGGCGTCTCGGGCCAGAGGAACTTTGGGCTTGAGGTTTCCCCCTCCTAGGGGAGTGAGGCAGGAGGGGAGCGACGTTACCGCGTCGGGCCCCGCAGAGGCAGCACAGCCTGCGCCAGGGACGGTCCCGACGGGCGGCTGCGGCGGGGGCCCGGCCAGACCGGCTCTGCAGCGGCCGCGGAGGCTCGAGGTGCCRCCGAAGGACGAGCGATTTCCTCGGGCTGGCCCCAGCCCGCAGCTGGGGAAACGCGGCCGCTGGCAGGAAGCAGCCGGGGCCGGGCACCAGGYGCCCGAAACGCGGGTGCTGCTGCGCTGCAGCCCCGTCGTGGCACCTGTGGGGACCCCAGGGGCCCTGCGCCCCCCTCAGCCCTTTACGGAAACCCACATTCGAATTTAGCATTTCAAAATTAAGTTTTAAACTAATTAGTTCCCCTACAAACCAAAAAATGTCCGGACAAGCCAATTTTCATTTTTTCCGCCCCCACGGGAAGCTTTTTGCTGTGCTTTGCTTCCCGGGCACCTGCCCGCAGTTTGGGGGCCGACGGAGGGTTGTGAACGGGCCGAGCCGCTTCTCCCGCGCGGTCTCCTCCGGGGACCGCGCGACCCGCGCTGCTGCTCGCCGCTGGGGCTGGCGCTCGGGCGAGGAAGCTCACGCGGAGGCGGCGACGTTTTGTCTCGTATTTTATTGAATTTCATTTATATTAAATTAAAAATATATTTCTGACAGATTCATGTAACAAAAAGGCAGAACCGTTTTCAAATCGTTCGGGTGGGAGGAGCGCGGGCCGACGCGCGGCGGGGCGCAGCCGCTGCCGGGCAGGCGGAGCCCGGCCCGGCCCGGCCCGCGCGGAGGCTCGCGGCTGCGGGACGTAACCACACGAAGAGAAGAGGAGCCACAGGTTTCTCCCCAGCCTCCAAACAAGACAGAAAGAGAGGGAAGGGAGGAAAGGAAAAAAAAAAGAAGAAACCCCAAAACTATGGAAAGAAGGGAAATTATGCTAAATTAGGTACCTAACATTAACCCAGGTCAGTAAGTATTTTAACAGTGCATAATCCTCGATAGCTAAAATATGAGAAACGGAAGGTTAAAGTGACGCTACGCCACGCACAACTGGCAAATCTACGGTGGAAGCAAGTGCGGAAGTGGGAACACACCACGACAGTGCCAGACCACAGAGTCACAGGGGACGCCAGCAGCGGCGCTTCAACCCAAACCGGAGGCGCGAGGGGCAACGGAAAGGCGAGGAGCGGCAGAATCACAAGCAAATTACCTATATACAAATCAACCCTAAGGACAATTATGTTCCAAATAATGATGTCCACGAGGAAAATAAAAGCGACATTATCCTTATTTACAAATGCAACTAGCTGTGTCTTTAACAAGCTATAAAAATACTATTCACATTTTCAAAGTAACATACAGTAGGTTTTTTTTTTAATTTATTTTTATTTTTGTTTCAGAAAGGCAGCTAACTCTGAATGCAAAACGTCGCCGGAAAGGAGCGGCCCCCCCTCCCCGCTCGCCAAGGTACGCCRCGAGGCACCAGCGCGACCCTCTCCTCTCCCGGCGCTTTCAGGAGCGCAGAGAAGGGGCTGAAACCAGGGCGCTCCGCCGCACGGCCGCCTTGCCCCGGGCGCYGCTGGCAGGGCTGAGCCAGCGCCCCCGCGCCGCGCGCCCGCTCTGGGCTCCCTCCGGCCTCGCCTTGCCTGGCCTTGCGGGGGGTCTCGCCCTTGCACGCCGAGGGGCGCCGGGACAAACGCAGCCGTGTCGCCCGCGGGACACGCGCACAGTCAGAGACCATCGGGTCAAAAAACGTTGTTTTGGATGATAGCTCTGGTTTGGGGTCGGCAAGGAATCCTTTTTCCTTTTTTTTTTCCCTCCAGATTTTCCCCCTCCATTAGGGCTGCTACTACTGTAGAAATTCCAAATTACAATTTTTGGAGAATTTTGAAAACTGGGCAAAAAAGCAGATTAAAAACATTAGGAAGAACATACTGAACATGCAGTGATTTCCCACGTTAAAATGCTATTAAAAAAAAAAAATCACAACTCACATTCTTTTCCCTGCCCCGCGTTTCCCTCTCCACGTACCCCACTGGGAAAAGCCGAGCACCCGCGACCCCTCGGTGCCCGCCTTCAGAGCGGCATTGGTTTCGGTGCATTCAAAGTTAGCTACCCCTTACACAGCTGCTCAGTTAATAATCGACCCATTTAACAGCAGAACCAGTTTATGCTACATATGTCATAGTACCTTACTTCAAAAGAACGGCATACGTATCTACACTTACTTATAAAATATCTTTCACAGCTTAGTACTGTGGTCATCCCAAAAGGGTTAAGTCTTCGGAGTGCTACGGACAAATACAGTATTTTCTCCCCAAGAAGGGGCTCCCCGGACACCTTCGCCCCGGGCGCCAGGGGCTTTCTGCAGGCAGCTGGACCCGACCCCGTCAGAGAGAGGATGCTGTGCAAGACGCACCTTCGCCCCGGATGAAACCGCTCTCCCACCTTCACGTCTCGAGCACGGTTACATGGCTTTTTGTCAGGAGAAGGGAGGGGAGGACTAGGACATAATTACACTGCTTAAGAAGCTCCCGAAATGCCTCTACCACAGGTGTACAAAGCTCTCCAAAAAAATCCTGGGCAGCTGTGACCTCTTGTTTCCCAGTCAACCAGGATGACGCCCGTAGCTCTCCCCTTCATCCCTTTCGCTACTCCTGCTCCTTGGCACAGAGCTTCGACGGCGCTCTCTTGGGCAGGCATCACCTTTGCTTCCGGGCGCTGATTTGGAGATGAGCTTGGCTGCAGCTGGAACAAGGGCCGCCACCGTCGGTCACAGTTAAAATGCCCACAGACATCCCTGAAGGACGCTCTGCACCTTCGCTGCCTTCCCAGCCTGGGGGCCGAGTCCAGCTGTCAGCAGGGTATGAGTGAAGAAAGCCCTCCCTCGAGTAATCTCCCCCAAAGCAACGAGCCTGCAAGCGCAGTAACGTACTAACCTGCCTAAGGCCATGGGAACAGGGCCCTGGTTATCACAGAAAGGTCTGGTGATAAATTAAATTAGTCCTTTCAAACAGAAGATGGACACACGTGATTTCTGGACGTTTTAGACTGGTGCTTCTAACCACGGAACTTCGTTTCTGTTACTTACCCCAGTCTGAAAACCTCGTCTGTAGCAGTAACCTTTTCCTACCTGCATAAAGCTTATCAAAAGCCGGGGGGGAGGAGAGAGAGACGGCGCCGAGCAGAGCGATGCCGCACAGAGGYCGGCCGTGAGACCGCAAGGGCTCCTCGCGCGCAACGGAGCATGGGCGCCACAGCCAACCCCTGCCCTCCACAGCTTGAGCTTCCCCCGAGTAGCCGAACTCAAATCCAGGATCTTGTATAACAGCAGATAAGCTCTTACGGCAGCAGCGGAGATCCACGATCCACGGCAACGAGAGGAAGGACACGTGGTGGACCTGGGAACGAACGGGTGCACAGGCTTCACGCTACCGCARGAGAAGCCGCCTTTTACACAGCGTTCAGCAACTCCAGGTTACACTGCCTACCCCGAGGAGCTCCTGAGCAGCCAGAGCTCACGCATAGCCACAGGCCTGCCGTCGATTCATGCTGCAGCCTATTCCCACCACTCTCCTCAAGCTAAAAAGCCTTCAAAGCAGGTGAATACCTAACTGACCTGAATACTTCTGAACGCTTTCGGATATACTGGGGAATTGCACGGAAGACAGCCTAACTCTGAGGGCTGCCAGTGTCCCCTTCTCTCTGGGGCCACGTAAAAGCCCCATCTTCATTCCTTCACGCTGCCACGATGACACCGGTCCCCCACCCAGACAGTCCAGCAGGAAAACGGGCCAAGGTTTTTCTTAGCATCTGAGTTTCCGATATAGGTCCAGTCTCAAAAAACCTATTGCTGTTTCTAGGCTCACTGGCAGCAAGACTAGCGACCGTGCGTGTGCAGGCTGCTGTGCCCCGCGGCGCACGGCATCAGCTGCCCCTCGCGCTCGGCTGCCCGGGCTTACCGCCGCGGGGCGTGACGGGAAAGGTACTGCCCCGCTAGTCCGAGAAAAAAGGGGAACGAGCTTACTGCATGCAACTCTCTCTGCCCCGAAATGCATCTTCCGTCAAAGAAATGGTTCAAGCCAGGGTTAACACAACACTTCTTTAGGCGAAGATTTCTGGGCTGAGCGCAGGGCGCTTGGAAGAGGCCCACGCGGTGGCTCCCGCTGCTGCTACGCGCTCGGAGTTTCTCCCACGGTTTGCTACCTACGAGAGACGACCGGCAGGAAAACACGCTCTGCTACATTGGAACAAATGACCAAAGAAAAATCCTAGCTACTTCGTAGGAAGAAGCAGCACTGAAAGAAGTTGAGAGTAGTCTGGTTCAGTCAGAACGTTACAGCAAATCAATCAAATCCAGCATCCATCCGCATCTGCTTGAAACAACCCACAGGTAGGTAAGTAACATCTAACCTAGAACTGGTGAAGATGCAGGAACTGGTTCTTGGAAAGTTACTAACTGTTCTTCCATGGTGCATGCTGCGGTAAGGGAAAGGAAAACATYTGCAAATAGGAGACTGCATATAAAATCCCAAAAAACCCACAGCAGCGTTTATAGATACCACTGTGGAACCAGAGAATCGGCTAGAGCTGGACAAAATACTTCTGCTGGTGCTCCTCCTTCTGCTGCTCTGTGCTGACAAAATGCAGTCTGTATATGGAAGAGTATCTGCTTTTTTCCCCAGAAACCTGCCGCTGTTCATTAAAGAAGCCTGACCTTCATCTCTCGTGACTTACGACGGTCACACATTTGCCACAGCGCCCGATCTCCCGTCACCGATGCAGCAGCTATAACCGCTAATGCTAATACGAGCGCTAAAAGCTGGCCAGTTACCGGTGCCTACCAGGTTACAGAAGCCAAACGGTTCTGCTCTTAATTTTGGGGGTTTTAAACCCTGGATACACTCTCGTTCTGTGGCAAAGATGCAAAAATCTGTCAAAGTAGTTCAGGTGAGAACGTTTGGGAACAGAGGACACGTTTATGCCCAGAAACAAAGATAAGTGATGCCCATTCGTCCAGACGCAGTACGTTGAGTTTTCCACCACCGCAGATTACTCTGCTTGTTAATTCTYGGTTCGCCCTTGGCTATCCAAGACGCGCTTGGCACCGCCCAAGGCGTCTGCTTTAGTTCCAGCCTTCACGCTGCCTCGCTTCAAGGGATCTCTGCACTTCCATGCTACCGAACATAGCGCATCATACCCACCGTCAACAACCAAAATGAATATGTAATTCAAGTTTTGTAAGAATTTAAAAGTTAAATTGTTAGAGAACACAATTATTTCTATTTTGATTACTCCGTGGGCTTGTTTTTAAYGCCAGTATCACTTAATGATCAGAGAAGACACAGGGGCCTTCACCCTCCCTTAGCAGCTACACCCTAGCCCCATCGCTTCCATCTCTGGAAGCGTCTCTCTGCCCATGACCTTTGCAAGTACCATATGAGCTGCACCAGGAGGTTCCCCTCATTAGGGGTATCTGTTCAGGACAAACCATCTTCTCCCAAGAGCTGCAGCTCAAAGTGGCAGGCTGAGGACGACATGTTTCTTACTCCCTTCTCTGCTTCTTTACAATTAAAGGTGGCAAACTGCTCAGACAGTTGGATTTTGGAGGAGCACCACACAGTATTTCCAGACCACTGGCTGTTGCTGTTCTTGTTGCCAGGCTGGGTCACCCAAARCATCTTCACTTTAATAGTGCTGAAGTGCATAAACTGAAACACTGTTGTACTACCCAGGATTACCATCCAAGCAGAGGATTATTGCTTCCCCTTTAAAAGCCTCGATGGCTAGAGACAGAGACAAACCCTCACAGGTACTTAACGCTTAAGATTCTCCTTGGGTACTAGGTGCGCAAATGCTGTTACACAGGTCTTGGCACACCAGGAGCAAGACACCAGCATCGCTGGCCCTCGCTCTCTCCTTCCTACTCCATCTGCTTTAGCTTGCTAAACCCATCCAGAACTCCGGCTAAAAGGTACGTCCAAACAGGAGGAGGGTGGAGGGAGGGAAGGGAGGGGTGTCTACGTAAMAACCGAGGTTGATTAAAGCAGCAATTAGTGCAGGGAGATGGACTCATACATATTTACATTTTTGACTGAAAGCTCCGCGTGTCATGCACGTTTTGACTTCTAAAACCTCGTATACACTGTCTTCTGTGCCAGAGTAATCCTCCTTTCAGGGGAAAAAAAAGAAAAAAAAAAAAAAGTACTCCGTATCGTGCGCAAGACGTTCTCCTCCCCCGATCCCAGTTCAGGGCTGGCTCTGCTGTCCTTCACGCGGCAGCGGTAAGAGCGGGCCGCTCTCTCGCCGTATCCTCTGAAGCAGTCAATGCGCTGGCCTCTCCGAACCGGTGGGCACTGTTCCAAAGACTTGTTTTGCTTCATTTTGGCATTTCCACAGTCATCCTTTACACATAATTCACTTTTTAAAATTTAAAAGTATTATCTTGTATTTTGCTGGTCACTTCCATATTGCTTCATTCAAAATCCAGAAAACAGTTCAAATAAAATCAGAGCTTAAGTGCAAACTAACTTTCCAGTGAACCGCTATGTGCATTTTCTTCAGTCCAGTGTCTTTCTTCCYGTTTAAAGGGCCCTTCCCACCACCACCCCACAGAACACCAGCAAACTTCGTGAACCATAGTAAGCTCCAGTCTCCATCTTGTCCTCAGTGTTGCCTGACAGCATCCCCAACTACTTTCACGATCACAAAGAACAAAAAGAGGGAGGAATTTGTTTGGGTCTTTTTATCTATCTATATTTAGTAGGTATAAAACATGAAAGCAAAGCTTTTTGCATACAAATCCTGGTTTCATGGCCTTTTAGCTTCAAAAAGAGGATGCTGGAGATGTGTTTTGGTTATTTTTTTTCCGAAAAGACTTCTATGTTTGATATTGACACATGTACAAAAATGGTCATGTCATACACTAATGTTCTGAGCTAAAGTCTCTGCTGTTAGGAAGTGGCACAAAATCATGGTGTGGCTCAGAATAAGGGGTTAGGCCAGATACTAGAGTCACATCATCATTTCTTGGAAGGCCACGATGAAGATCTGAATGATTATGAAAAGCCAGGTTAGCCATTTTCGGTTGCTGGGGGTAGAAAGTGTTAGAGAAAGAAATTGGATTCTCAATCTCAATTATTATGCTATTTCACATGATATAAAAACTGTCCGTTTTTTTTCCCTCCCTAATGGAAACTGCATCAGGATTTCCAGGAATGCTGAACAGACTCTCATCAGCTCCTGCCGAAAAAACCAGACTCTGCGTGACCCTCCCTACAGCGCCTGGGTTGGATCACCGAGAACTTGCTCGACAGCAGGCAACACTGCCACTGGCTTTACTGGTGTCGTCTGGCTTCTCTGACCGTCGGACCCTCTGGATCTGCGGCAAGCGAGAAAGGCCAGGTTGGACTCGCCTTCTTTCAGTCTCTTTCCTTCCTTCCTTCCAGGTTCCCAACCCAATCTGCAAGTGACTCCAAGACGTCCTTTCACTTGGAAATATCAAAAACGAGCGAACGGGCGAGAAGAGGAAGCTCATGGGAGAAAGAAAGGGAGGGGGAGAGAGAGAAAGAGTGAGGCAGCTAGAAGGGGTTGCCTTTCCGCATCCGTAAGACCGCGGTTACTACACCACTGTGTTTCGGTGTCTGTAGGGTGGCGGGGGCAGCACAGTGCCAGGCTTCAGGGAGAACTCGGAGAGGTATTCGGGATTCTCTGCCACAATAGGCCGGATCCGTCCGTTCTGTTTGTAAAAATATTTTGTGCTGTACTCTTGCAGGTAGTCCGGGTGCTGGAGGGTGCTTCGCGGGGGCAGGCTGTGATTCCAGTAATCGGGGTTGTCAAAGGCCTTCTTGGCTTTCTCCGGCAAATTGTTCTTCAGGTACTCRGCGTTTTCCAGGGTGTTTGCAAAAGTGTTGAGGTACAACGGCTCGTTCACGTACTCATCCTCTGCTTTGGGCTGCCCATTTGGAGCGTTGTGGTACTCTGGGTTGTCCACAGCTTGGAGATCTCCATTCTTTCGTCGGGAGACAAATGGGTTCTCCTCCACTGGGTTCAGGTAATCTAAGAAAAGACAAGAAATAAATCAGCAAGGGGGGAGAGCAGCCCATCCACGCAGCAAGTGCCATTTCTTCTGTTTTGCCCAGGTTATACCGGAAGCAGCGCGCTGACCTGTCCCTCCTTCCACCTCAGCCATTCCTAGAACTCCCAGACGAGGTCAGGTACCAACTACATCGAACATACACTTCAGTAAAAGTGAAGATTTACAACCTCAGCAAACAACAAAGGTTTAACCGAAGAGCTGGGACTGCAAGAGATGATGTGAGTCACCAAAAATACACGCAAAGCTCAATACTAAACTGCAGCTCTCGCTAAGTCACAGCCCAGAGGCCGGCCTGATCCGGGCTCTTCTCTCAGAGTACGATCTAGAGAGCGGAACGCGCAGAGCTACTTCTGTCTCTGTACAACCTTGGACACATCAGTCAAACCCTCCGCTCGGCAGTCCTTCCATCCAGAAAGCTCTACAGAAATCTTGCTTAAGCCTCTCTGCACAAAAACCATCCCCAAGGGCTAACTTCTAAGACAGCTTCATTTCTAACAGAACAATTTGCCTGATTAAAAACCTTCCATCCTTGAAGGACAAAGGGCCTCAAAGCATTATGAAAAAATGATTCAAATGAGCCCTGGGAAGGGTACAAGAGGGTCTTAAGATAGCACTGAACCAGGAGCTGGAGCAGGTTACAATTGCCTTAAATGATTTTCTGTGGATTAACACCACAAAAAAATGTGGCTGAATTGTAGAGAATGTTTTAAGGCATATGGAGGTTGCGTGCAARGGAGAAAAGAGAGCCACTGGTGGGGGGGAAGAAGCCTGAAGAGACTSGTTGTCCAGGACTGGCACATCCTAGGGCAAATGGACATGTTCACCAAGATCCCGCCAATGGCTGCACACAGGCTACTGACACACGGGGCAATGGACTTGCTGGGCATCCTGTCCTGTCTGGCCCCCTATAAAACACTGTCACGTTGCAAAACATAACCTTCAGCTCTGGTTTTCTCCAAGAAGAGGCCAAAAACACTAAATGCAAAGGTTCAGGTCAGGCTTAGTGAGAATCTTTTGAACCCACAGCTAAAGCTAAGCATTTGCTTAAGAACTCTGCTGAAAAGAAAGAAATTTTGCACTAGTTAAAATTTAAACCAGTGCTCAAGTTCTTTGCTGAATCTGAAAGCTAGAACAGGCACAGGCACAACAGTGCATGTGAGACCTAACTGGCATTTATATTTACATCCATTTGTTTTCTTTAAAGCCATAGCAAAGGTCTGAAAGAAAATTACAAATGACACATCCCCTTACATCAGAGTAACTGCTGTTGCTATTTTAAAAKAAGAAGAAAGGAATGAAAGAAACTGGGAAAAGGAGCATCTAAACTGGCACATATCTAGGGAACTTCACCTTGCGGCAGTGATGCTTTCTCTGAAGCACATCTTGYGCTTTCAGCCCTAGACTTCTCGTGGGTATAAAATGCCAACTTTGTATATTGGTTCAGTGACATGTGCAACATGATATTTACTGAGCACAGTACCACGGAGGGGGAGGAGGAGATGATCAATAAAGTGGAGATGAGGGATGGCCAAAGCAGGATCCTTTTCTTGAAAATTACCGAATATTTGTGTTTGCATAAGCTGGGTTTTTTGTTTTCTCACTCCTCTCTTTTGTTACTTCCCAGAAGCAAAGGTTAAAGGGGGAAAAAAMCAAACCTTACATTTGGGGACATTTGGACTTTTTAAACAAGAAAATTAAGTGAAGAAAAATGAATCTCATTGTAAAGAAATATCAACCAAGTTGGCATGTTTCACTCTTGCTGAGTTAGTTGATAAAGCTGCTGAGCTGGAAAAAGAGAGAATGCAGTCAGGCTGCCTTTTTTTTTTTTTTTTTTTTTTTTTTTTTTTTTTTTTTTTTACCTGTTTTCGGTTTGTCTCGCATCGGCGTCATGTACCCGTCCTCATCCAGTTCTCCCCGGACGACCCGCTCAGGTATGAACACCGTGGGATCTGCACTGTACCTCTGGGTGCTGCTGTCCTCTTGTGCCAGGTTTGCCACTTGTTTTCGCAGCGTGCCGTTACAGCAAGCGTCATCGAAGAGCTCCGCTGCGGCCCCCTGGGCAACGGGGGCTTCCGGCATGACGCAGCCAGGGGCTCTGTAGGGCAGAGACACTCCCTGCTCCGCAGCGTAGCCRCCATCTCTGTACACAAACTGATTCTGGTGGAAGAGAGAGGACAGCGTGAGGAAGGAGGCTACAGAGGGACAGGACATCCACCAGCAAGTCACGTTTGCGGCTGCCGCGGCTCTCCCGCCACGTTTGCTCACCACGGCATTCCCCGTCCCTCTGCCCCTATCGTCACCTCTGATCTCTGTTTATTCCTGGGGGGCCTATTTGCAGGGGGTCCTGTAGCGACAATCATGCGGTCATCCAAACTCTTTGCAAGCCCATTAAGAAGCGTGTTTTAGGTTGGCAAACTCTGTTCTTAGACGCACCTCAGTTCAATGGTTTGACTCAACCCACCATTTTGCTCATCAGCAAGGACGCGCAAGGAAATTTCGGTATCATAACCTATAAATAGGAAGGAAAAATGGACAGACTCATCCACATCTGTTACCTGAATGTTTTTTCAAAAAAGGTTGGCAGTTATTTTGGGTGCAGGTCCATCGAGCTTGCAGATGAATCCAGGCTGACTTTATTATAGGTCCCTAAGCACTTGATGCTTACATACACATTTTGTTCACTGTTGGCTTTTGGGCCGTTTATGTAGGAAAACAGAGTTGGAAACAATACGTACGTAGAGGAGGAAGGTGGAAAACCTAAGGATGAAGGTGGAATGTGAAATACTTACTCCTGACATAGGAGTGTAGGCAGGAGGAAGGCTGTGCCCTATTTCTCTCTAACAGGACAGAAAAATGGAATGATAGACACATAATAAGAGGTCACATGGATGAAATAAGTCACATGAGCTGTTTGAGATAATACGGAGAAACATAGGTTTTCTAAGGAGGATCCAAATTCAAAGAACGCAATCATGGCACGAGTCTCTCCAAAGAGCTGTCTACGTCGCTGGCCTTAGAGAGGGCTACCGGTTTCCTCTTGCTGGGTAAGGGCAAGCGCCGTGTAACACCTGCTGACAGSTCTATAGCCTGAAGAAGCCTTGTGTCTGATTTTGGGAAAGGCAGACCTTACGGAGAGACGGCGCGCTCACAGTCAGAGACTGCAGCGCAGGAGAGGTGCAGAAAGCTCCTCGCTCCAAGCTCAGGCTTCCTTTCCCAGAGGTGGAGGATATAAAAGAGGAACAGGGGGAAGTGGAAGGACAGCAGAGTGCAGGACCATCATTAGATCGGTGACAGCTAGCTCAGGTTTCGCAGAGGAAGTGATCCTCAAGCTYTGGTAAACTCAAACATCACAGCACCCCCTGGATATCCTAGGGACCAGTGTGCCGTGACCCCGCTCTCAACATTTATCACTCTTCTAGTGTTACCTCTGCATCACATGCTAAGGGGTTTTACCATGAAAGCTAGAGGCTATACAGCAAAGGATGCAGGCAGAGATCTTCACTTTCATATGGGTTTCTGGATCCATCTTACAGTGCCCTGYGGACCTTGAACTGCTGTAATGTCACCAGCACAGCAGCTGCGTTTATCTCTGTTACTGCTGGTCAAAATCAGCATGTCCTTAGTGGAGGAATCAGTGATTTTTGGAGGAAAATCAAAATGCAACAAAGAACCCTTTATTTTCAGGGGCTGCTTTTACTGCAAAAATGACAATTTTTTGAATTTAAGAATCCTTTCTTCATATTTGTTTCCATTTTTTTTCAAGAATTGCATTGTTTTCCCCTTATCTCCTAGTTGGGGAAGAAGTCAGGATAAAAAAAGTTCTAAGCTTGAGACAAATTAGAAGAGAAAACCCAGTGCCTCAGGAAAGAAATCCAACCACTYGGAGAAAGCTCCATTTAAGAAGATATCTTTCTTACTCATCAAAAATCCATTTCAGAAATACATCCATACTGAGCAACAAATCAAACCTCAAAGAAAAAAAGGCACACATCCTCCCAAAGTAAGGATAGGAGGTACCACAGTCAAGGTTTCCTTTATAAACTTCTTGCCAAAAGATCAGGAAGTTTGAGATGATGGTGACTAATATCTTCATAAAAACTTGCGTATCCACTTGCATATAGTTTTATCAAGCATGAACAGTTTTTGGTTGAAACGGTTTAAGCTAGATATCTGCTTCAGGCAAAAACCTTTTAAAAAAGGCATATATTTATTTTAAATGCATTTTGGCTGCCTGGCTGAACACCTCTCTAGTGATCAAAAATATGCTGATTTGCTTGTATTAGAAGTATCCCTGCAGCCATTTTGTTACTCAGATCTAACACCTTGCGTCTCCGAGGCGTAAATTTGGTGGGTGAACCACTGTAACGGATATACACCTCTCCATCCCCATCAAAGTTCATCCATATTTAGCTAAGTTACAACCTTCTAAAAAAGACCTCAGACTGCAACGTGCCCAACTGCAGGGGAAAACTTGGTCAGGTGAATTGTCTGTCTGCACTCCCCTGCCAGCAAGGCCCGAGCAGGACTCGCTCTGAAGCTGGTTTTCCCCGGGGAAATTGGCTGCCGGAAGGAAACRGAGGGGAGCATCTCTCCCCTGGCCTCAGTGTACCCCTCGCCAAGGCCCGAGCAGAGGAGGAGGAGGAGGCTGATGCCTCCCCTCGCGCTGGTCCCTAAGACAGAGCGCAGTGCCCGTACGGAAGACGTGCCTGGAGGACAGCATCAGGGCTGCAGGCGCTGCTCTCCAGGGACAGGGACAGTGGTGGTCGACCCCTCTAGGAACTAGTGACTTCCATTACCACCCTAAAGCCGCCACGCATTGAAGCCACGTGCACTCATGTCCACGCAGGRAGAACGGCAGCCAAGGAGGAGGCCCAAAAGGGGAAGGAAGAACCGAAGTCAGCAGTTGCCTGGCTGAGATTATCACACTAAGGAGAGAAAAGACCGTAACAGAAAAGGGAGCCGAAGACACTCTACCAGAGGTTAGCGCCTTTTTAAGGGAACAGACATCAAGGCCAGCCATACACATCTGGATACAGACTGTGCCCCAAGCCCCTAACTTGGCAGTCTTCTGCAAGAGGCTTCTTTGGGGAGCAGAGGATCCCTCTAAACAGGGCACACAGGGGAAACTGGATYGCAGCTTGGATCGCAGAGGTCGGGCATCTCTGAACCCTCTCTCCTTTCTCCGCACGGAAGATTTACTGCAATTTATGAATTTATTCAGTTATGAACCATGGCAAGGAGAGGTTACAACTGAGAACATAYTAGATGACCAGGTAACTCCAAGATCGTCAGATGCTAGATGCTGGAGGCTATGGAAGGCTCCAAACAGAAGACTTCTGCTCTGCTTTCTCCTTGCCCTCCGAACTCCTACCTACTTGAATTCAGGATAGCTTTTTGTCTGCTCCATAAACATAGGAAGACAGGTAAGCTACRCTCCATGGAGAGTGACGAGGGTTTAGGCAAACTGATGATTACAAACAAGATCCAGAGAAGAAATATGAATTGGTGACTAAAGAACATCATCACTTTCAACCGTGAGGAAATCAAAGCAGGATGGGGAATCTTCCAGCTCCTTGTAAAGGTTCCCTAGTTTTTGTCCTGCCTTCCTGCTGGCTGGGAAGCTAGAAAGAAGGATTTTGCTTATTTGGCTTTAAAGGTGGCTCTGGGCCTCCAGACTGCACCAGAGCGAGAAGAGTGAAAAGCAATGCTGAGTTACGAYCAAATGCAGGTCAGAGGAGTTTGCTGCTGCCAAAATGAGAGCTATGTATCCACTTTCCATAGATACTAAATAACTGAATATAACCACTCCTTTTCTATTCAGTACTACACATGGAACACCTTTAATTTACATCTTCTTGTTTTCACAGAGGCAGTCCCATGAATTTCAGCTTGTGGCTCCTGGATGAATAAGGGAAGGGCTGTCTAGAACTGCTTTTAGTTCCAAACCCAGCGTGATTACAGACAAATCAGAAAAGCAAGCTGTTTGCCAACGGGCTTGACTTCACTTTATAGGGCTAGGTACCTCCTTGATAAATATTTTAGAGGTTTAGCACCTCAAAAAAAAAAAAAAAATACTGTTCTCACACGGCCATAATATCTATCCATGGACATACTTTGCTCCACCCGCCTCACAAAAAACAAAACCCACCGTCCTATCTTTAGCTATTCCTGGCTGTAATTTCAACATTTACAGACATACTAAGCAACTGTAACAACATAATAACAGCCCCTCTCAGAATAGCCCTGTCCCAAGACACCAGACAGAMTGCACCAACACTCCTGCATTTATTGCTATTTTTGCTGAAAAGACCCTCCCCAGCCAGTGACCTGCCAACTAAGATCACAGCAATGGTATTTTCCTCATGCCTCCCCTTTCGCCCCGCACTAAACATAGCTGCCCTGTAACGCGCGTAATGCAGACCCTTACAGCCTGCCTCTCTCCAACCGCTTCTGTCTGCACACTGCTTTAATCCCCGACTCCCCCCCCGCCCCAGGAATTAATACTCTGTGGCCTCTGTCCCCAAAAAGGAGGCAAAGAAAACAGCTGCAGTGCCAACCCACGGGGCTGAAAACGTGATATAATAGTTTAAATGCGTYTAAATTGCCTGCTAATTGCAACGTGACGTTATCATCCTGCGGGCTCCCAAGGTAAGTCTTTGCACTGCCAGCCCCAGCCAACCTTTACTGGTCAGTAAATGAGGCACACTGTGGGCAGAAAATACATTTGGCTCTTAATAGGTACAACTTAAATAGCTGGATTTGCGTGGGTGATCCAAGTTAGTCTGGTCCTGTTGGGTTTTTTTTGCATTTAAACACTGGCTGTCTTCAAAAAAAAAAAAAAGAGAGAGAGACAGAGAGAGAGAGAGAGGAATGATTACAAAAAGTAGGTTTACTTCTGCAACATACTCCTTTCCTGAGAAGAGCTAGGTTTGGGGATTTCTTATCAACCAAACGCTCAAGATCTCAAGATCTCCCAGCCTGCTGAGATGGCCAAGGACCTCAGAAGCTCTTGTAAAAGTCTCAACTTGCATACTAAAAAAAGAAGAAGAAAAAAGAAAGAAAAAAGAAAAGAAAAAAAAGGGAATAATCAATGCACCCATCCAACTCTAAGCATCCTGCAGAAGGAACCTAGCATTTGTAGCTGCCCGTGAGCGGTCCCACACCAGAAACGCCTGAGATTTCATTCTTCTTACTACATGATTGAATTGTAGGGACAAACATGACGTCAGGGAGAAAAGATTAAAAAACACGTAAATGTCCCCTAAAGCCTTTTTAAAGGGACTTTGKCATTAAATACCACTGACATACCAGCTATTACAACTGCTAACGTTTGTGTAAAATGAACCTTGGTAAAAGAGAGGTAAATAACACCTTTGTGAATATTGGCTTGTGTTATTGCTTTCTATTCATTAATTTCATTTTCCAATTCCTTGCCTCTAAAGTCTCCCAAAGGTAAATATCTCCTTTTTTTTTTTTTTATAGCGGGGACATAATACTTTCCCAGCTGCACGTTAAGGTGTAATGAAATCAAAGCCACGCCGGGCACCGCTGCGGCCACRGCGCAGGCTGCAGCCGACTCAGCCGCTACCCGTTTCGACCGAGCTCGGCGCCGCGCAGCCCCAGGAATCGCTCGCCTTCCTCCCTCCTTCCCCCCGGAGCCGCTCGCCCGGGCRGAAACCCAGCGAGCGTCTGGGCTCGAGCCGCCGCCGCCGCGGACAGGGAGGAGAACGCGCGCCGGAAAACCACACGCTACGCAGAAACAAAACGCTGCTCGGGCAGCGGGAGCTCTGCGGAGCTCCGGAGCCGCGCGGTCTAAGCCCCTGCTTAGAGGGGGTCCCCGTGTAAAAAGGAAGGAGCAGGTGGCCCCCAGGCCTGCACAGCTGAAGCAAACCGGTCCCTACGGCTGACAAAGCATCTGCTTACGTTTGACTCCCCAAACTGGATTCCAGTCAGTGGCACCTGACCTGGCACTGGTGGGGCACAGCACCTTCGCAGCCCAGATCCCTCCGCCCGGGGCTCCCCGTCCCTGGGCATTTCCACTGGCCTATGAAGAAAAATTCCCGTTAGTCCCCACGGCTGGGCACTAGGTAGGGGTCACTGCTGACCCCCTGTGCCACGGCAGCCCCGAGAGACTCCACCGCAACGCCCTGGAGATGCACCCCCTCTGCGACCGGTTTGCCCCGTGGGGGTGTAGCTCTCCCACCGGCTGTTTCAGGCACGCAAACAGAAATACGGCCCACGGCCRTGGGAGTTAGCGGAGCAAGCCAGGACATAAATTCCTCCAGCGAGAGGGGAGGAGAGCCTGTTATTCAACAACAAAAATAAAARGTAGGAATAATATGCACAGGTTGCGGACAGCAGCTTTGCAGCAATTTACAATGTCCTTATCTCAATGGCAGTAAAGTTCCTTCGGGGACCAATGAATCTCRATTAGAAATTACGAACTCCAGTCCTTTTTGCAGCATTACCCTTTTCCAGAAAACGTGTAGACACTTGAACGCTGAGGCACCTCGAGTGCAGGGAAGACTAAGCACCCGGCTGGGTTAGCCCAAGCGCTTGCTCCAGCCTCCRGTGACCGCTCCTTGCAAAACCAAGATACAGTCCATCCAATTTCGATCAGCGAGAAGGAAAAACAAACACAAGGAGCAAGTCTTGTCTGYATACAGGTTTTTTCAGCCCATCACTTGTCAGAAAAAGGAAGGAAATACTTTCAGGCAGCCTGACTGCTAGCTCAGTTCATACAGATCGCCGTTAAGTACCATACGGATGCGCCCGCTCACGTCCCGGCAGTGCGGTGSGTTTAAGTCATTCCTGAGCTTGTTCAAAACCAGTACAGACACATCACCGGCGACCTGGGGCCAGTTCAGTACYGACGTACGTCGGTGAATCCCTTACACTCGCTTGTACAATCTTCTCCCCTAACACCTGCCCTTCTTCKTCTAGAAAACAAACAGTCTCATATGCAGAGGGCTGTCCAAATACGAATACAGTCTCCTAGTCCTAATATARGGTGGACTGGGAACACTAAATGGCACAAACCATGGGAAAATCAGGCCTAGCATTCTTGATGGAGCAGTGTAGGAAATGAGATACCTGAATATTGCACAGAATATTTCCTATGCTGTTACTGGAAAATCCCAGACTCTGGTCCACGTTTTCTTTCTAAAACCTTACCAATTAGGAGAATCAAAGACTACAAGACGACTGATGAGAACAGCCTGTTAAGAGATGCACACGGTGACCACGCAGGTGGGTTTTCAGGCACGCTGACGAGGACATGCAGGTGAGGCGCTCGGCTGTAGCCCTCTCTCCTGTACCTGGGCTGGGAATGAAAGTCATCTCCTGCTGCACTGGGTTAAAAATCCTCCCYGGAAACCCCCGTCCTCCAGACCCGGGAAACCTTCGTCCTTCAGAAAGGATGGCGAACAGGCTTCAACTGGCACAACGTCGAATTCGCTATGAGCCCGACAGGGGAATAAAGATGCAAGAATTCCTTTTCCCTATTTATTTTGTATTAATGCAAAGTGAGTGTCGAGCAGGCAGGAGCGCCAGGAGAGAGACAGCTTGCGCGTGTCTGTCCTTCCCTTTCAATCGCTTTGAGTCCCACATCCTTCCTGTCACCCGTGACTAGGTTTCTGTCACTCCTTTTTTAATACGCAGTCCAAGATGTTTTACAGTAAACGGCACCTTCTAACACTCGGCCAGTTCCCCCCCTCCCCGTTCAGAAGAGACGACACGCAATCCCCCGGGGCGGCGAGGGTCGAGGCGCCGCTGGGGCCCGCGCGCCAGCAGCTCCCGCGCTGCCCAGAGCTCGCGCGCCGAGCCCCCCGACCGGGGAGCTTCGAGGAAGGGGCTACAACCACAGCGCCGTCGCGATCCGCGACCGCGGCGCCGCAGGCGGAAAAATAAGAGGCACAAAAGAAAGTTGATGAGCGGCGCTGGGAGCGGCAGCCCCCTCCGGCGCCGCACGCCGCGTCGCCATCTTCCCCGCTCTGTTTTAGACAGTAATCAGAGGATATTCTGAGCCTCTCAAAATGCCATCAGCCCTCATTGAGAATGAAATAGAGCACATCTCCGCTGAAGAYTTTACAGCAGTAATCATTACAGCACGCTGGCCTGAACAGGGAGCTCTTATAGACAAAGATGGGGTTTAAAAATAAAATAAAAAAGCCTTCCCAAAATCTGAATAGAAACTTGATGATAATCTCCTAATTTTATTATGCAARGGGGAAAAGAAACCCGTAATTGTGCACTCTTGGTCTCTTCTAGCAAAGAATAGGCTTCTTGATGAAATGCTGAGTTGATTTAGAGCAGGGCTGCGGTTCTGGCGGCAATAATACTCTAAAAGAAATAACCATCCAACTGATTTGGATAAAATAATCATTTTTTAACATTCTAAATCTAAACTTCAGCTGCGCTCCCTCCCACTTCTCCCCACCCCATCTTTGGAGAGTCTCTTTATAGCTCCGAAAGCCCTTTCCCCCCCTCCCCAACACACCGCGCTCCCCAGCCTCGGCGTTTAGCCCGCGCAGACCTCGCGGCGGCTGGCAACAGGCGGCCGAGGCGGCGCCGGCTCTCGCCCCCGCCCAGGGCACGGCCGAGGGCGCCCCGCGCTTGCCCGGGGGCGCTGCCGAGCCCCCGCGGCTGCCTGCCGGGGCCGGGCCGGGCCCAGCGCGGCCCCCCGGCCGGCCAGGGCGCCCCGGCGCAGAGCCTCGGCGCGCTGCCGGGGCCCTTCCTCAACCGCCGCCCCTTGCGTTTTCAGGTRGCCTCGTTAATTTAATAAAATCATGAGAAACCACTCCACAGAAACTGACATTTTTCACTGGCAGCTTCTATTTTACAGCTCATGGAAAAACTTCCCCCAGCTCCCGTAATTATTTCCTGACTCTTAGTCCATTTCTTCCATCTACTGCATTATGCAGAGTTGTTTAGCTTGCTTTTTTCCAAGAATGCCTCATCAGTGCAGCGTGGAAATTTTTATTACTTACTTACTTTATGTCTTTTGACTTTTTTCTTTTCAGGAGAGAAAAGAAAGTGGATCAGCTGTGAGCTCTCTTGACTGTTAACACAGCCAGCAGCTATTCATGGATTAAACAGATGCTGCTTGCTTTTAAACCAGTTTATACTAAAGCTCGATACATTCACGTGCCATACGTCAAGGTTCGATGCAATRAACAGCTACAGTCTCTTCCACCAACCCCTCTTCCTTTGCTGGGAGAGTTAACTTGTAGTAGGGAGTCCTGTGACCTGGTGATTTGTTTTTAAAATAGATCTTAAATTTGTAGAAAGGATATGTTCAAACCAAAATGCCATTAAAAAAAAAAAAAACACCCTTCAAAGTCTCATTGAATTTACATGCCTGGATTCAGGAGCCTGAATGTGATCGAGAACAGTTAACATGGTAAAAATAACAATAATAATAATAAAAAAAATCTTGTTTGAAGGCACTTGGCTGGCAAAAGCATGAGGCAATTTAGCAAGTTGGTCCTGATAATCTTATGCAGGCTGAGAAGGGCTCAGTCCTTGAGAAACACCACTGATTTCAGTCRGCCCTGTTACAAAGCAAGAGACTAATTGCCATAAAGCACTTTCAAAGACTACTGTGCCAAGAGTTGAATATCATATATTCTGTTTGAGTCCTACATTTGAATTTTTTTCCTTTTCTCCTCTAGCAAACTTGGCACATTTGAAAAAGGTATTTCAATACCCATATTCTAAATATATATGTATTTTGTGAGAAGCTTTCCTTTTTCAGGTAAATTATTAAAACTGTTTTTTTTTCCCATCTAATGCATTTTACAGTGCATTTTTAATGTGTTTATTCTTTCTACTTTGTTCATCCTGAGCAATGAAATTAGCCYGGCTAGTACCAGTCTGGGATCTCTTCCTGCTTTTCACAGACAAAAAGCTGCTTTGTGCTATGTACTTTTGCAAAAAAGCCTAAAAGCAGACACTCCTTGTGGAGTATTTCCCAGAAGGAAAAGGTTACAGTAGGTAGAACATTTGGGACTGCTGGCCAGACACCGCCCAGGCACTAACAGCTACTCAGACTTCCTAATGCGAAACGCAGAGCACAGCGAACAGGAGACTCCCACCGCCAACTTSTCACTAAAACACAGGGAAGCAGAAAAAGAGAATTATAACGCTGAAAGGGAGCTCGGGAGAACTTCCAGAATTGCTCTGAGGTTTGCCTGCAGTAGCTGCAGTGTCTGCTACTCCCTTAAACAACTAGGAAAATCCACGCTATGTTGTCATCTAATGAGAGGCACACAGAACAGGTTTATAAAAAGTTTCAGTGTTCCTAACTAGTCAGGCAGGTTCTGAAGAAGCGAGCGCGCTGATGGGGAGCTGCTGTCAGCATAATCTTCGGAAATGTTATCAAACCCTTTGATACAATGTCTGATTAGCTTACAACTTCCTCTGCTCTGGCATGGGGGATTTCATTGCAACGCTTGCATAAGGACTTGCAACAGGGACTAGCAGAAAGGCGGAAGAACGACTACTAAGGTTTTCAGGTAATCTTTGATCACCTTTTGATTACACGAACRAGGAATTAATGAAATGAGACAGTATAAACTGACATACAGATTGCAGTAATAAGCATCAAATTTAAGGAAAGTTTTGGCCATATTAGTTSTGGGAAGATATTGCAGAAGCAGAGAGGTGGCAAACACCACAGACCGACCCGAACGAGAGGGAGACGTCAGCGCCGTTCTGCTTTAACAGCAAGCAAGTACAACTGCTCTGCTGCTTAACTCCCCGAGCGCGAAAGACTTCTGATAACCGGCAGTTCCTTCACCTAGCACAAAAAAGGTGTCTGGTGGACAGGATCCAAATCCTACTTCAGTGTCAGCCAACTGCCCGGCGAGACCTTTCTAAGCTGCGATGCGCTCCCCATCCCGAACAAGACAACCAAGACAGTCCTTCCAAAGGAACTCCAGCTCAAACAGGGTTTCTGCACGTGAAGGGCAGACAAAGCGCTTGCAATGGTGACATCTAGCCTTGGTATCTCTTCCCACCATTTATCTTTGGGATGGAGTAAGGTYTGACTGCGTTGGCCCCACGCGGTCTGCAGGAAGAGCCAGCTCCAAGAGCTTTGGCGGCGATGATTAACTTCCTTTGCTTACACAGAGGAAGCGGGGACCGGGAGCGTAACGCAAGGCACTGATTGCTCCTAAAGCCCTGGACACCTGGTGACTCCCTCCTGCCTTCTCCTTTGCCGAGAGGGAAGGACGCTATCACCCGCTGCCCGTTTTCCCCATCAGCAGCGCTGCTGCAGCGCTGCTGCGCGGGCCGGCCCCTGGGAAATGCCCTCCCAACTGCCTCCCTGCCCCGCTAACCGAGCACAGCGGCGCTTGCTGCTCCCCMCCCGCCCAGGCTGCTGTATTTCAATATGCAGAAGAGGCCAAATTAGACCTCAGGTCTGACCTTTTACTGCTGGAGCACCATACACGCCTAAGAAATTCATCTCTGTTGCTTTAGAGGCAAATTGAAGCCACTTGATTCTGGTAGCAATCTCCTGGGGTAAACAGTCCCCACTGTCCGCGAGGAGCTTTGCAAGGGAAGCCGCCCCATCCCTCTGAAATGGATCTAAAAACCACATACAACCTTCTCCTTCACAGTTCTGTAATTTTAAAATGCCTACTTTCTAAATTTAGAAATCAAAACAAATTAATCATAGAGATAAGCCCAGCTTCTCTCTGGACTGACTGTCTCATGTACGGACATGTACAGATACTCAGCCACGAAATGCTTCCAGGCCTACTTCTGCGCCAAAGCAGTCCCAGGGGTACAGCAGAACGCACTCAGGCAACTAAAAACCGGCTCTGGGGTACCAGATCCTGCATTAGCTAATCAGCACGATCTCCCTGGAYGTATGCATTAGACCCCTTTCCTAAAAATCTAGCTTGGTATTTAATTGATTTCAAAAGTATAGAGYGTACAGAGTAAAATTACAGGGAAGCATTAGTGAGTAATAAACAGCACAGACAGTTTTCAGCGGGAATTAGCCAAGGATTTAGAGCAAAAAGTATCGTGGGGTTCAGGGAATGCTTTCTGTATTAATATTATCTCTGCGCACACAGGCTGTGCTCGTTACAAATACTGGAACGAACCACCTAATGGCTGTGAACGTAGGACACCGGAGCACTAGCTGAAGCCCTGCGCTTACGGAAACACTGCCGAGGATTCAGCTCAYCTCTCGGAAGCACAGAGCTTCCAAAACTCCCTATTTCTAGCCTATTTCCAGACAACAGAATACAAAACACACTAGTGCGAAGCCAGTGYGGGTGCGATGGACTGCCGAAGCCGTGCCTGAGCCTTGCACCTTCAGCAAATCTCAGTAATCCCTGGAGGCAGGAGGACGTGGCACTGTCCGAGGGGGCTGGAAACCCCCCGGCAGGTTTCCCCCCTCCCAGGCTTCTTCCTGCGGGCTGCAGTTCTGTGCTATTAATTCATATCCAAACAGCCGCAACGCTCGCGTGAACTGCCAGCCCAGCACGCCCGGAGGAGGAGCACAACAGCACGCCACTAGGTAACGGGCTCTCTCCTTCCTGAAAACACAATCAGAATAACTAAGATGGGAAACACAGCGTCTTTCAAGCTTCTGGTCTCTGAAAAAAGAGACACAAAGATCACGTAGCTGTCATCTGTGCGTTACACTTGACCAAACTGCCTGGCAGTCTCCCCATAAAATTTTATTTGCTGGGAACAGGGAGCACAAACTGCCTAAGCTGTATCAATTCATTCGGCGTTTATGGAAGCGGCAGCACCATAATGAGCTTGTGCAATATTAACACTCGCTACACCAAACAAGCACAAATCGCAGGCTACCCGAAGGAAACCCAGAGAGGACAGAATCGGAGAACCTGCGCACAGACAGCTCCGGCGGCATTTCGGTGCCATGCGATACCTGTGGCTGACGTCCCTCCGTACTCAACTACGTACGGTAGATGCAATACTGCCGGAAAGGAGACACTGGTTATTTTGTTTCAAATCAACATGAATCCTCACCGGAAGAGTAGTTAATGCACCAAGAAGCCTCAAAGTTAGAAAGATTAATAACCCTATCATGAGACRGGAGTCAGTCTCCAGAGCTGCTACTGTTCAGCTAGATGTTCATCAGCAGCTTCTTTACCCATCTCCTCTTTTGTCCTTAAAAATGACCCCTCTGTAAAGAGGCTCCAGCAATGAAGGAAAGCACCRTAAAGACAGAAGGGGTCCAAAAACATGGGGCTTGCAGCTGGGTGCAAGTTCCTGTCGCCCAGCTGCCCTCTCTGAGGTTACCTGGGTGAGAAGACTTGGCACAGAGCTTGAAAATTTCTGGCAAAGAGTAATACTGGATTTGTGTAAGTGCTGGATTGCTATATGATGCCAGAGGAAAATTCCCACCAGTAGGGAGCTACTGAAAGAASGGTACAGAGTTGCTGCTGTCATTACATTGAACTGCAAAGCTCCCACCGACTTCAGCGGTCCGAGATCAGCGTCTCGCACCGAGAYGGAAATTGCGCGCTGCGGTGAGGAGACATCACATCAGGAACGCGACGGAGCCTCTCCGTGGGGCAAAGATAAAGGCCTGGGCTCCCTCGCTGCAGCTCTGCTGCCTTCAAGGGGACTGTACGTGTACAAGCAGCTGCGACAGCGGGCTTTAAAGTTGTGCAAAGGCTGTGAGAAAGTTACTTGAATTTTTACATGCTAATAATAAAAAAAAAACTTCAGTGTTTGCTTTCCATGAATATCCCAGTGACTGTGTTGGCTGCCCAAACAGCACATTTTAAATAACTCTTTCAGAATATTTACTCTAGGATTTTTGGTGGAATTAGTTCCCAGAGCTCCAGCTGACTTCCCTGCTGTTGAGAAGGCAGGTAGGTTTTCCTATTAAACTCTCCTCCTTTAAATTTGCCCTAGTGGGGCAAATAGAGCCCTAGCGTTTCCATCATAAATATGACTGTGAGATGAATCTAGCAAACCTTAAAGAGTCTGACTCTGCTCTCTCAACCCTACGTTATGGTAAATGGTCAAACTCCAGTGTGTAAAACTAAGTTACACTGATTTACATCAGYGTGAACGTGAGCAGCTTCCAAGGTAACTGCTGTTGCTTCCTTCTTTCCTCAAAAGTTGGCAGCAAAGAAAGCAGAATCTCTCCAGAGACAGCCAGGAGTAAAATTAACTTATTTCAGATCAGCATCAACAGTAAAAATTAACTCTTGTGGCTATAAAGAGGAAGCTTACCGCTTATTGCTAAATAACGCATTATTCCTCTCTTGAAGGTAGGAATTACAGAGCTCTGGAAAGGAGAGGGGAAAATGCTACATCCTTACTCTCGATTGCTCTGCCTTCCAGTGATGCAGGACAAAAGCCGGGCGGATCCCACTCAGCCAGCGGGACCGCAGCCCAGCCTTTTCCCAAGACTTTTCTAACTCCCCTGGATTCCCAGTGTCAAAGAATATCGATGTCGTCAYGATTCGCTTGCACGGGACTCCTCGCTTCACTGCGGCTGTCCTCCCTGAAAAGGGGCTCGACGGCCGAGACGCTCCTGGATACAAGCTCCAGGTCACTTTTGTTAACTGGATCATTTTATGAGCTATGGCAAATGGCACTATGGAAGAGCTGGGACACTAAGTGGTATTTCAGTTCCAYTGCTAAACTTAAAAACAGAGAAACAAAACTGTTCACACGAACTGAAGATTTTAGGGAATTAAAGAATTTATATGTTTTGTACGGGGTCATCTCAGAAAGTGTTTTCATTTTCCAAGTCACTAGCTTCTTAAAAAAAAAAAAAAAAAAGCAAAGGGTCTATTTTAAAAACAAAACTTCAGGTCTGTCAGTTCAAATCTACACAGTTTTTTTAAAAAATTTCCTGTGGCCTCAGGAAAGCTATTTCGTTCTGTTTTCCAGACTAGCCATGTGATGGCGAGAACATCAGTGTAAGCAGAACWGAGTTTCAGTGACATATTTTAAACTTATTTTTGTATTTGTCTCCTTGCCTTTAAAAACAGTGGTAACTTCCCTATGGATTGACTGCATATCATTTAAGATTAGTGCATCACTTTATGCAGGAAAGGCGAGAGAATTTCATGCAGAGTAAGGTCAGAGCATAAAAGTCACCAGGCTTCAACACTGTTTGCTCCTTTACTCCCCTTGTCCCTGCCACTCGTGGTATACTCAGTTCAGGCCAGGGTGCGAATTTGGAACTATCTGGATTGAGGAGAAACRTCCAAAAGGTTTCTGAACCAACAGGAGTAAATACCAGAATCTGAATGGTATTTAAAACAGGACTTTCTGCTAAAAGGAATGTAAAGAGGAAAAAGAAAAACGCATCTAGACTGCCAGGAGGACAAAGCGCCGCACAGCAGCAGGCCAAGGTCGGGGCTCCAGGCAGGCAGCCTGGGGAAGCAAAGGGACCRAGGCAAGCAGAGCTGCCTGCTGCAGGGCTCCGGCAGCACCCAGGGTGGCGCGGCCAGGACAGGAGCGGACCTCGTGCAGCAGGCCCGAGCTTGCTGCGGGAGCTGTCAACAGTCAGACAGAAAAAGGCACCTCCAGAAGGTGACTCATCCCCCTCTGAATGTCCAAGGCAGGCCACTGGATGCAGCCACCTTTCTCCAAAGATACRAAACGAAGCCCAGATGAAGAGCTTAGATTATATCCCTATCTTCTGGCTGGTTAGGGTTACACGAGCTGAGTTCCATACAAATTCTCTCCGTGCCTCAGTTCCCCCTGTAAAACAAACGGCATTTCCTCCCCGACAGGGATGGTGCAAAGATAAACATGCTAAGAACTGTGATGTGCTCAACCAAAACACACGCTCATGAAGGAAGGCCATGAAAGCACCGCACGTAAACGGGTAGAGGGCTGGGTCTGAAGCCTGGCTCGAGGCACAAAAGCAGCATTATCGATATATTCCAGCTGCCCTCAGTTGCATCAGTGCCAACCCTGTCCAGACAACTGGATTGCAGGGATGGGAGAATCAGAGCAAGGTACTCGCTGGCCATGAGGGCGCCGGACAGAGAAACAACACTGCTCGACTTGACAAGCCTCAGCTGTGCTGTTCAGGAGAGGCAGCTCAAGCCAAGCCTTTGCTTGCTCAAGGCCAAGCCACGAATTCATAATTCACTGAAGCACAACAAACAGGGAACCCAGTGACATCTCCGCTGTCGCTCTCCTTACAACGGGAGCTTGTACTTTCCAAGGCAGCTCAGGCCTGTCTGTGACTAGTGCACTTAAACTGCTACCTGTGCTTTTGTAGTAACCAACATTTTCTGTCAGAAATTGATCTTACCCTGTTGGAATCAATTCTTGTCCTAGAAGTGTAGATGGGAGGAGGGATGTTGAAGGCTTGAGGAACAAGATACTCTTCAGCATCCATCATATCTTCCAGGTCTTCTTCATCGAGAAGGTTTTGGAAGAACTTGCTGTCATTTGGGCTTGGGAGCTTCATACGATCGTCTCCCTAATTAGGTTATGTGGAGAGAAGAAAACAGCAAAAAGACAGATTAATTTCCCAGCTGGGAGCTTCAGCCTTCTTCATGTCCTGGCAGGCAGGCTGCAGGGACCTCACATGCTGCTTTGATTGTTCTAAGGCACCACATCCACATCATTTAAAAAAAAAAAAAAAAAAAAAAAGAAATACCATGACAGAAAGGGAATAACTGCATAAATCAAGTAGAGTCATTTTTTGGCATTCTAGTGATCGAGCTTTTATTCTTTCTTCTCCCTTTTTCCCACACAAGCTCAGTTTCTGACCCCAGCTCTGTCACAGCCTGATGTATTTTGTGAAATATCTCAGCTATTCAGGCTCACATAGGGGGAAAACAACATGGAAGCTGCTGGGTCTGGGAATTTGCTTTATTTTCATTCRTGTTTTTAGGGACTCAGAGGCTGTATTTCCCTCTCATCCATACAGAAGGCTCTGCGGAATATAACAGCGCTGAAAGCAATAAAAATCAAACCAGATAACAACAAACAACAGCAAGGATTAATATTTTTATTTAAAAAGCACCTACAAGGTGGCAGTGCAAGTCAGGGCTGCATTTTGCTCAGTGCCAGAAAACATCAGAAAAGGCAGCCAATGCCTCCAACACCTAACAGCCTGTAGAAATGAGGCTCAACTTAACTGTAGGGAGAAAGAACAGCATCCCACTCCTCAAGAATTATTACGTCATGTGCCAAATATATATATTTTTATATACACACGTGTGTGTATACATATATATATATACGTGTGTGTGTGTATATATGTATGTATATACACACACACACGCCATGCACACAAGCCAGTTTACAAGCTCAGCAACAAGTCTGTCATTCTTTATTGTATTCGGGAGGGATGGGGGAGCCACAGCAGCAAACATGGTCTATGCTGATAACAAGGATCACTGGAGAAGATGCGTCCCCAAACGAAATACTCACTAGACTACGTAACAGGGAAGGGGAGAGGAGGGAAAGGGAGGGAAGAGCAAGAGGTATTTGGAATGGGGAAAGATGTCGTAATGAAGCAAGTCAACCAGACTGATATGTATGCAATCACTTTCATCAGCTGACCTTACATTTTGACTCAGCAGGGAATACTGTAAGAGAAATTCTATGTTCAGCATGATTCTTCTTGACTTCTCAAATATACTTTACTTCTCCTTAAGCTGTAGGACAGCCCTGTATTTTCACATTGTGCAGGCTGGCACATCCACACATTGAAGYGACGGTGACAGTAGTGCCAGCACCATTTCCATTTTGCAGTGCTCGCACACTGGGACCATTTATGGACCTTACCTAATGTACTGATTCATTTTTTGTGGCTGGAGTCTCAGTTACAGCTCCAGAACTTATGAGCATAGCTTGTTTTTCCCAAAGGAGTCAAGCATTACAGTATCACACTCTTTGAATTAAAACTTTGGCTTTTTTACTGGTGGTGATCACCAACAAAATATAAAAAATGAAACTTCCTGTACTCACAAACTACCRCAGGCTATTGAAGAATGTAGAAGCTAAAGAAAAATATCTCCACAGACGCCTGCCTGTGCTCAGAGCATCTGMGCTTTAACGGGAGGTAGGCAACAGCTATTGCTACACTAGTATTTCCAGGGTATCGCAGTGATGCTGTAGGTCTATCACAGGGACTGTGAAACACTGCAAGCTGTACAGAGCCTATGCAATGTATAAGAAGAACATAGGGAGAAGTTCCTCTCTAGCCTTAGAGAAGCACCAGTCTCATCTGACTCCCTGTCCTCTGAGAAACTTCTGTTTCGACTATGCAAAAACCTTTCTTATGAGCCAGACAGCACAGGCAGGAGTCTCTGCAGGGTATTCCCCTTTGATTAGCCCAAGCAATGACAGAACGGAGCAAGACCTTGGTCTAAAGTAGGTCCACTGATGGACAGATCTCGTCCCTAAATTCAGTAGAGGATGCAAATATTCAGCAGCTTGCAAAGCCAGGCCATGCAWATATGTTCATAAACACAGGCTGAAAAGGCAAGCTTCCAGTGCTTTTTAATGTTTCAAATGATTACACTGGCTATTTGACTTCATTACTGCATAGCACTACAGTCACTGTGCTTGCTCTGTTTTGTCCAGGTGCTCTCAAACTTAGGAGGATCAAAGGCAGCCCTCTCAACAGCGGGCTCTGGCAGACAGAATTCAGTTTTTTCGCCAACGTTGCAGAGTTGCTTACCTGAATAACCAGGTATCTTTGAGGGTCGCGAGCCATTCTGGAAAATTCAGCAGCCAGCTCCTTGAATTTAGGCCGACTGTCAGCATCAATCATCCAGCCTGTGGACAGATCAAAGACAGAAAATAAAATAGTTAATTGTCAGGGAGATAAAGCGTGCAATTTGTAAAAACGTACTAGTCTGAAGTGAAAAGATGTCTTTGATAGTTCTGGCCCAGAGAAAAGATAAAACAAAGAGCTCAGGAAAACAGAAGAAATCTGTGGTGCATCTGAAATGGAAAACATCTGGTCTTGGTCAGAGGAGACTGGATGTTGCACACTCCACTAGTATCTTCTTAATTTGCTCTCTCCTGATCCCCATCCCCAGAACACTGACAGTAACAACACCTTGCAACTTTTCTGTGTCCTACTTATTCAATCAGGTATCAACTCCGACTGTCTTTTATTACAGATCTAATACAATTAATCCCTGATCTCCTCTTTACTAAGTTACCAGTAAATACAGTTTTTAACTGATCTACTAGTCCACTGCAGCTCAGATTATAACGAGTTGTTCAACAGATCTGCAAGATCACTGATCTCCCATCCCAGCTTTCAGGTAATTCTGCATTAATGTGTCTGCATCATTAACACAGCCTACACACAAAGCATTAAGTACTATTTTAATTATGCCAGGATGCTTCTCTGGTTCTTCATCCTCCAAGAAATGCTCATTAGGAACAACAGCTCTCGATCCCTTTTAATGTTTTCTGCAAAACAAGCAAGGAGTGCAGGCATTCACCACCAGCAACTAGTCTRTCTCAGTGTCAGCCCCTTCTCACGGGAGATTCTATCAGTTGCTTCCCCAGAGCATGCTGTCCCTCGCCAGGGAAGCTGAGAGAGGCAGGCCTCATCTCCTTTGCTCTGTTTAACTGAAGAAGTGGCCAACRTAGAAGGAACAAAGCTATTAGAGCTTATAAAGAACTTCACACTAACGCTACAGGACTGAACGYGTACATCTAGCCACGACTTTCCTCCTTCCAGAAAACCCAACCCGCCAGCACTAGCTTCTGTTCCCTGAGGATTGCCGCATTCCCATCAGAACTGCCACCAGCTGGAGCATTTTTGCACTCCATCAGCGTTCACCCTGCGCACTGCTCCGACAATTTTCAGCCCTATTTGCGCTTATGCGTTAAAAGTCCGTGATAATCCAAGCGTCCTTCCTCTCTACCTCCCAGATGTGCCAGAGCACATTCAGACTGCTAACTGTTGTGAGCCTGGTTCTGCAACATTTCTTTCTAAATAACAGAAGAGARGTATACTATCTCCTTGCTGAAATCACCAACACATGGCTTAAATCTTATTTGGTTTCAGTAAGACAGAGTTGTCTTTAGTGTTGGAATGGAATCGTAAGGAGAACCGATTTAGTAAAAACTTCTGTTTTTTTTCAGGGTAACATTTGAGACAATTGTATGTCAGCAGTCTTCATATCAACGTGTGAGAATAACAGATGGTTGATGTTGAAAACGAACTCCTCCTATACATTCCTGTTTCTTTGTTGGTAGTAATTCCAGGGGCACTGCAGGTAYCAGACAGTTTGGGGGATTCAAATCTTGCCTGTTTCTGGGAATATGCAGCCTGAAGTACCTTAAGCCGTGTTGAAAATCCCTCCACAGTACTCTGCCCAGGTGCCTGACGGAGTCATGATACTCCCTAATCTCTGAATTAACCTAAGGATAGTTCCTTTTAGGTTACTGCCAGTTCTCTGTTTCTTGAATTTCTACATGCATCAGAAACCAAACAACCTAGCATAATACACGTGGTGCAGTGCACTACTAAGCAGTGCAGTCCTCAATGCATCAACAGAGGGCTGGCGTAGAAGGAGAGAGAAAATTACATATATTCCAAAGACAAACTCCTGATTTGGACAGGGTATTCACACTACAAGCTTCACTAACTACAAGCAACTCTAAGCAGAATTTCATTCAGAAGATAAGTATTTACCTCCTCCTGTTTTATCTTCTTTCTTCCAGTATTTTAGTGTACAAAGCCAAAGGGAAAGGCCCGTATCAGACGGATGAGATGACTGTATGTTAATCTCACTTAAATTAAGTCAGAAACACCAGAGAGATGTTCCTAATTCTTTTTAAATTAGAAGCCTAGTCTTGGAGGATACAGTCACTAGCGTGGGTATATTGGAGATAAAAGGGTAGGAAAAAACCATGAGCAAACTGTTTTCTTTTTTTGCTTAAGTAAAAATATCCATAAATTATTGCACTGGACTAAAAATGATAAACGAATTCCTCCTGTCCGTGGAGTTTCTTATATTAATGTAATGTTGCTTATTGTTATTATTATTATAAACAACAAAAGAACATTTATGCTTTTTATCCTCAGTATTTTGAACCAGCATTTCTCCTCACCRCCTTCACTGGTTGACTATCCATGTACCATAATTGTGTTTAATACTATCTTCTTTAACATCACAATCAATTGTCGTGGAAATGACAAGGGTTTACAATAACAATCATACAATTTTGAATTCGCAGCAAGAATGTGAGATACCATCTGACAGTAATGAGAAGCTGAGCCACCTCAATCCTTCATGGCTAAATTCATATCTTTYGCAATTGCAAAAAACGTGCACGCAGTGTTTAAATGTAATTTACAGAATCTTAGGAAGCTTTTGTTTTGAAACAGCGTGCACTATTACCCGGCACTGTCAGAGACTGCAGCTATAAATGTTCTAAAATAGGATTCATTCAGCGCTGAGTACGGGGATACTAAAAGCTACAATTACTTACATTTCACCATCACCATATAAACATCAATAGTGCACACTGGGGGCTGGGGCAGCCGCTCGCCCTTCTCTAAGAGGTCCGGAATCTCGCGAGTCGGGATTCCATCGTATGGCTTCCCACCAAAGGTCATCAGCTCCCAGATAGTGACTCCTAGACAAAAAAAAAAAAAAAAAAAAAAAAAAAAAAAAAAAAAAAAAAAAAAAAAAAAGTGTTAAGACTTAAGGTCACACCTTTTAGATTCCTTACAGGTCTGTATTGTGCCTGAGCTCTGGACTAAAAAACGATCACCAATCTCTTTTTCACTGCCTTTAAAAAGACTTAAGTTTGGTCTGTCAAATAAAGAGCTCTGAAAAATGGTTAAGCAGCGCTTTGTGTTAATCTCTAAATGCAACTCCCTTGTTTTTATTGGCACAAGAACATACATGAGAGATCTGAGATGCAAGAGAAAGGTCTAAGACAAATAAATGGTGGACAAGTAAATGGATGCAACAACAAAAGAATGCATCTTGCTCTTTTATCATACCAAAAGGGAGAATGAATGGCTGATGCACTCTATTATTTTAAGGGGTAAAACCGCAGATGTTCCCTAACTTAAGAGCATCAAYTTCCCACAAAGGTACCAAGCTGAATAATGTTATGTCATTGTCTTTGCCTTGTAAGTCATACGCACAGCCACTTGTATTATTTTTTTTTCCTTCAATCACCTTACGGATTTGAGTTATGATATTGCTGCGCTTCAAAACCAAGATCATCTTCTTGAATAGCCATAGGATTTGTTTTGTCAGTTGAGCAGGAAAATAAAGATCGTATATCATAAGCGACAGAATCTGTCTCTAAACATAATCTTAAATATTGAAAATGCTGCTTTCACAACAGTTTGCTTTGCTTTTATTTTTATTGCAAAGGTCATTTAAAACATGCCTCCAGATCACTAACTATATTATGCCAACTGTCACCCTAATCTGAAAAGTGATGGGTAAAAATACCATATGCATAAAACACACATTTAGTTCACCCTCATTCACCTCCTGGCTGATGTTCAGTAACTATAACTTGTCAATCTTTTTTGATTTTGTTCTTCCAGATTACAGATATTCTGGGCTTCCTGCTTTTAAAATGAATTTCATAAATGGAGTGATACAGAATTTGAGAAGCAAGAGCAGGTTTATACGATCAATTTAATTTTCATGTATTTTTCTTAGCTAGATAGAAGAGGGCAGCTGCTCAGTCACCACAAACAGTATCTTTTGCTGCTACCCACAGGTAAAAGTGAGTAGTGAATAGAATTGTACACCTTTTTGTTTCAAAATTAGCAGATACAGGAAATGCAAATGGAGATCCGTAACCCTAGCTACGGCCGGAAAATTCCACTCACAAAGGTATACACGATTTTATTAGTAATAGCTCTAGTAGATAAACACGCGGGCAGCCCAGCAGATGTGATACAGTAGCTCGTCTGGATAACAGAATTACCAACATTAAACACACGCCTCATTAATCAAGCGTCTTTTTTTGCGTCTGGAATCCTCCCAAACTGACCTGTCTAACTAATTCCTGAGTTATCTCCAAAATTAAACCCATGCCTATTTTAGGTAGCTTGGGCTCATCTCTTTCTCCTCCTCCCTTCTCTCCTTCTCTTCCTGTATTTGCTCTGTGATATGACAAATTCCCTTTTATCTGACTTTAGGTACTGAAAGTCCCATAAGCCTGATTTCTTTTTTTTTCTTTCTTTCTTTTTCTTTTCTTTTTTTTTTTNTTTTTTTTTTGACATTCATGGCTTTTAGAGTTAAGATTTTCAAAGGACTGCTTAAAATTATGACCTGCAGCCACATTTTTATGAATCTACGGCTAACTGAAAGTAGCCTTTTTCCATCACAATAATCAGCCAAACCTGCTACCAAGCCAGACCTTACGGCAGTCATCCCAGCAGGGACACTGTGATAATATATTTTAGTGAGCAGCGAGGTGACACAGGAGACGAGTAATGACTGCTGTTCAGAGACACACATTCCACCCCCCACCCCCCAAAAAAGGGGGGGGGGCAGTAGAACCACTGGAATTACCTCCTCTAGGAAAAAAGGGAAATCTGTAAAATAACAGAACTTGATTTAATGCACTACACGAGGCAAATTTTCAAACAAGTCTCATGAATTTACCGTAGCTCCAAACATCACTCTGATGAGTAAATTTCCTGTAGTGTATGCACTCCAGAGCCATCCACTTAATTGGCATCTAGGAAAAGAAAAGAGAAACGTAGTCTAGAAATAGAATATTAAAATCATATGACTACATCCTAAATGTAGACATCAGCTTCCTCCATGTTTCACTTTTCAGCTGCAAGCTTACCAAAAAGCAGCAATGCCACAGCAGAGGAAATAGTTCTTGCTGCCTTCTACAACTAGAATTAGGGTTTCCTCTCTTGGATTCCTAGCGSTTTTCTTTCCTGAGCTGGGCCCCTCAAACACAGCCTTGCAGTCCACTGGTATCTAATGGACAGACACATATCAGATATTATCTGGCATGGCCTTGCAAGGGTCCTGCCTAACTGGGAATTATGGAACTCGCAGTGGARCAAACCTTGAACCGAAGAGAGACATTACCGCATGCAGTATCCGAACAGATGGTGGGTGTAAAAGCAGAGGATGTGTCTTCGTTCAAATCCTTATGAAAATACCTTCCGTGTAGTTGACTCATGAACATAACCTATACAGAGCTATGGCAAAAATAGCACTCTTCATCAAAGGTTGGCTTAGCACTTGCAAAGACAGTTCCTCCTCCTCCACTAAGCTCTGCAGAAGTGCACTGCTTTCATTCCCATCAAATCCAATAGGGCTGTTCCAAGCTGGAACAGCAAAACCGCATCAATCGTCATGGGATAAATCAGGTTGGAAGGGACTGCGGGAGATCTCCTGTGAGACCTCTGGCTCAAAGCAGCGCCACTGATGAGATTAGACCAAGTTACTCAGGGCTTTATCCAGTCTGGTCTTGAAAACCTCCAAGGATGAGAGACTGCACAGCCTCTCTGGGAAACTTATTCTGCTTTACTGTCCTTACAGTGAAGTTCTTCCTTTTACCTTGGCTGAACCTCTCTTAGCACGCTTACAATATAAYTAAACCACAAATGCCTTCTGGATTGAACAGGACACTTCTCTGGAACAGGGAAGGGACATCTCTGATGCGCAGATCATGCTGCAGAACTCGCACGAGTGTGACTGGCCTCACAAGTCCAAGATGTCACCTAACAGCTGCCAGGAACAGCTGGTTTGCAAGGACCAGCTCATTTTCTGTCATTCACTGGCTGATGGAGGGAAGAGGCAGAGGAGTTACTGAAGAGGGAATTAAAAAAAAAACAAAGGAATCACGGGCAGACRGCCAAACCTCCACCCTCCCTGCCAGGAGGTCTCTTTCCTGGGGCAAATAGGAAAGCACTGGTAACTCCTTTCAAGCTCTTCGCCTCATTCACTGCAACACGCTAATGTGATCCGAGCAACAGCTGCCAAGGGCAGCAGCACTACAAATAAGGCAGCAGCGCATCCAGGGGAAAAGCACATACTGGCAACAGCTGTTTTTTCCCAGACATGTGTGTAAGCGAGTGGGGAAAAAAAATACAGGTAGCAAGTAGACAGAAAACTGCACATCTGGGAAAATGAGTGACAGACGAGGCAAAGTCACGTTGGATTCTGTGATTCAGGACAGGCTGAAAAGTGGAATTTCAAGTTGTTTAGGGAGCAGCCAGCAGAAGTACCTATTTATGGCCTTCTGAATTTTGTCATGCTTCAATCTGAACRCATTATACAGCATGTGAGACGCTGTGTGGAAGCTCCAAGGGGTGCTGAAAAGTACTACGAGAAAACGTCTGGCTTCAAAATTATCCTGAAGCCATCTTTTCAGTGGGCTGGCATTCAGAATGGAGATTTGAACTTGGAAGCAGGAAATAACACACACAAGCTCTTTCGCTGTCCCACAAGAAGCGGCTCTTTGCYGAGCATATATAAACTCTTTTATATGCTACAAATACAAATATGTTCTGTGGCCTTCCTCTCTGTTTCCTGGAACAATGGACCTGCAGACTACTGAGGTCCATACTGGTGGGAGAAAGGGGCCCATCAGTAATGCACTAGAACAGCCATTGCTCACTGGACTGACTTCAAGAGTCTTCAACACAAGATACAAAAGGGAGCATAAGAGCAAAACCTAACTCTTGAGTGTGAAAGCTGTTCAGAAGAGGTTGTTGATGGACCTTTAGAAACTCACTGAGGAAAATAAACAGCTTTTATGTTCGGTATCATGACACAGTTCACTGCTAGAAGAGAGTGCTTTGCTAAGTCACTGAACATACCTTCTTACATAGATAAGAGTCTCTTAAGGATATATTGTCCTAAAACTTCAGGAGAGTCATACAAGCATGATATATTTACCCCCAGAAACGTAGAGTACTCACCTTCCCTCCATCAGCATTATATTCCTTCTCATCCCCTTCCAAAAGCCTGGCTAGGCCAAAGTCAGTGATCTTCACATGGTTTGGTGACTTCACCAAGACATTACGGGCTGCCAAGTCCCGGTGAACGAGTCTCCTCTCTTCCAGGTACATCATTCCCTGAAGGGCAAAGAACAATAAAATAATCTTAAATGAGTCRCACATTAATTTTTAGAGCTACTTTTCATTGGTGTCTTGTAAAATTTCTCTTATTGTTATTATCCGCAATAATAAAAGGGCCTAGAGACCAGAACTTCAGCATCGCCTTGCWCTGAGCGGGAGGTGCAATTAGAGGACCTCCTGAGGTTCCTTCCAACTTGAATAACTGTACAAATCTGTGATTCTGTGGCAGGTGCCAAAATAAAAAAAAAGAAACGGACACAAGTAACTCTCCTGCTCCAGTAGGCCTAAAATCTAGAAAGGTAAGGCACAGAAAAGAAATGTTACAGTCTCTACTTTTTCAGAGGGAATCTGAAGCCTAGAGATGTTAGGAGCCCCGCAGAAATTTGGTCAGAATGGGAAACAATCCTGGATCTTCCAAGTTCCAGGCCAGCATCCTGAATTCAAGGCAATGCTTCTTTTCCATCTGCATGTTTGAAGTTAGACACAAATTTTCAGTACATTCAGTGGAGGAGGAGGTAAACAATTCTGTGTTCCGTGGGCTATAATCCACTTGCCTTTTCACTTGCTTAAAATTTTGTATGGAGTATTACAATTATATATTAGATCAATGGCCACTGTTYTTTAATGAGCATATATATTCTGTTAAAAATGCTGTTATTAACAAGCCCATCCAGCTGCCTTTAAAGATAAGCTAACTTATATTCAAGCTGCCTGGCCCTAATGTGTTTCTTACTCTGATGAGAGACTAACCACCCACCATCAGTATGGAAGTTTACATGATGCTCTGCGACACTGGGATGAACACTGAATCTTGGTCTCATTAATTATATGACATGTAAAGGATAGTCAGGCAGGGTTACAAGCCTATAATTTCATTAAAAGGCATTTATGACATTAACCATCATTATAAGGACCTGCGGATGAAATTACATACTTGATAATTACCCTTACGGTATCTCTTAATATATTAGCTCTATATAATATACATGGTAATTTTAAAAAAGCCATTGTTGAATACCAAAGAGATCACAGTAAYGCATAATACAGATGACAATTCATACAGTCCCGGGTAATGATTAAAATGACTAAATTACTCAGTGTCATGGGCCAGGTTCAATTCCCTTTCAAAGCGTGGGACGCTCCCACAGGCCCGTCCCCGCACCTATGAGCGGGCTAACGCACAGGCCACCCCGAGCCACCGGGCCCAARTGTTGCTCTTTCTGGGCAGGAAGGGCACGCCTTTACAAAAGGCATCAAGTGGAGTTCTGAACTGCTTTGGCTTTTAAGCAAAAAACCTCGGCGCAAACACGGCTAAAAGGTTTGGAAACGCGTAGGAGAGCGTTTGGCATAAACACTGCTTCAGCTCTCCTGCGCTAGCTTTTGCTGCAGTCAACATGATGGCATTTGAAAGGGGACACAGGGACTCTTTGGCGTGCAGCAAATAGAATTATTTTTAAAAAGCACGGCTGGTGGAAGCAAACACACCCTCCTGCCAACGGCAAATCAGTGCTGCTGGCTGCTGAACATTAGACCTGTAGGACTTTGAGAGCTTAATGGTTTTTGACATCAAATTAAAGCCTGCAGAAAAACGGACAAATAAATCTCACAGGTCAAACAACTGAGCCACACAACCTTCGCACCATGAAACCGCAGGCACCGCGACTTAGCACGAGCAGCGCCACGTAAAGAAACCCAAGCAGAGAGAGACAGCGCAGTCGACRGCAGTGACGCGGCCTGACAGGGGAACAWCCACCGCCACCACCGCAGAAGAGGYCCCGTAAGATCTGGGTAGATCGAGAATCCGTAGGGCTGTTCCTGCATCACGTCCCTGGCAGCGACCAGAGAGGACGTYAAGGCAGCGGGAGCGAGCGCCGCTYCTCCGGAGCGCCCCGGGGAGCAGCGGGAGCACGGGCACCTCCCGGACCGGTGTTGCTCCCCGTGGTCGGGCGCTCGCAGCTGACCTGCTGCAACGCCCGTGGCACCGTCTCGCTGGCGGGGCCCGGAAAGCCACCGGGCGAGCACTGTCCCCACGCCTGGTCACGCTGCCAAGCGCGCGCGGGCAGGAAGCGCCCCGCAGGCTCTGCAGAGGTGCCTCTGGCCTAACCRCACGCCCAGCTTTGCTGCTCTTGCAGACAACAAATTCAATCTTACGGGCGGCCTCAGGGTGCCCTTAAAATTACTGCCCAGCCATTCCTCACACCCCTGAAACGAACCCGGCTCAGCACGGCCCCTGAGCGTGCTGGGGCGGACGTGGGATCCCAGCCGCGTGCAGACGGACGTGCGCCCTTGCGTTTCCCCAGCCTGTCCCCCGGCAGCTCCCCCAACCCCCTCTCCAGTCTCCACGGACGTTCGTCTTCGGTCTCACCGCGTTCCTCACGGGAATAGCGGAGACCCCTCCACAACAACACTTCTTACACTTTCTCTCTACTTCATCTACAGAATAGCTTGAATGTTCRGAACAAACAGAAGCACCTCTTAAACCTCACAGCCTTGAGATAACATCCAAAATCCTTATTTGGTCCAAATTCTCAAAAATACCTCAAAACATTGGGGCACATTGGGGAGGGAATGAAAGGTCCAAACATGCAAACACCCCTGTGGGGGCGGAGGCTGCCGGTGRCACAAGAGCCTGGGGAACGCGATGTGCATCCTGTCGATACCAGAACACATCTGGGCCCAAAGCAAACGGTGATTTTTGATAGAACGATTTTGCACTACCAGCACTGGAATTACACGGAGACGTTGCAGGCGTCTTTTTGTAGAAATGAAGYAGCAGAACTTCTGTTCTGTTAAAATCCAAACAGATGACCTCCTCCAAGGCTTTTGTCCCTCATCGTTAACTAAGGCTGACAGCAAAGGGTGCTGTGGTGTCCAGAAACATCCTTCCCTGAAAGTGCTAAAGAATCAAACTTGTAATGAGGCCTTCTTGGTCTTATCTTACCTCCTTTACATATTTAATTTCCAAGCATTTCTTAAATGTGCAGGCTAACACTTCAGGGTGTTTCATTATTTATTCTGATTATTCATTTCCATTTATTTCAAATTTACACAATTATTTTGTATTTTGTTAATAAGATCACAATATTTTATTCAACCTAATCTCATACTCTGTTACAAACTCAAAAGATCTCTAATAAGCAACCTGAATATTCCAGTGAACCAGTCACCCCTGAGTTTCTTTTCTAACCAGAAATAGGGTAGCCACAGCCTTCTGTGTATCATCATACACACAGTTTATTCATCTATGCCAAACAAGCTTCTCGAGACTTTTTTCTGCTTCTGTTATCYGCAAAGCTAAGAACAACCTGTGTAGGGTCAACACCAACAAAAACCCTTCTGCTGGTCCAGGACCCGCAGAAATGCAAACGCTCCAAGGAATACCSAGAGTAACCATGTTTGGTTTTCCTGATACCCCACTAACAAGGTCTAAAGGTGGCGTATGTATAAAACAAAAGGCGTGTGTACTCCAAAAAATTATACAGTAATAATCGAAAYGATCTGAAAAGGGGAAGCCCACAGCTTTCCCTGCCGCAAGACTACCTAAACGYGTACTACGCTGACAATCGTTATCTGAAGGCACTTTCAAACCTGGCAGGAAAAGTGCTATGTATGTATCTCTAATCTTGTTACATGACACAGAAGTACTATAATGAAAAAATACTCTATGCATTTCACAGCTGGTGCCATCACCGCCCRAACAAGCCAGCAACCAAACACCAAGAGGATATTGTATATGAGTTGCAAGACAGCACTGCGAGTGACCCTAAGCCCTGACAACACAGAGGATCCGTTTCTAAAAACGGCACTTAAAAGCCCCATCCAAAAGACACTGTCCTGTGCCATTTGCCATGTGATCTGTGAGGCTGGAGAAATCAAATGCCTCTACGCAGACACCATGCAATTGTCAAAATACAAACCGGCCAGGTAATAAGAAACCCCACGCTTTAGYGTATGSATCAGAATATCCGCAGCAGGGTGCRATTTTTACGCTGAAACCAATGAGAATAGGAAGTTCAACATTAAGGATCAGTCGCCCCGTGACAGCGGAGCCCAGGGTCACGTCCTCGCACGAGCACAAGCACCAGCCGCGACCCAGCCGTCGCTGACGCTTCCTCGCCCCAGCCATGCCGGGAGTCTCCGCGCAGAGGACGGCATTAGATCTGCAGCTGCTGCCAGGCTCCTTTAACATCGAATCACTCGCTGAATCAGTGTCGAATGCTATCAAKAAGTCGAACAGTTGCTGCAAACAGCTCTGCCCCAGGTAAGTTGAGAAAGACCCTTTGGAAGGGATAGCTTTTTATCTTTCCCAGCTGTGCCCCTCATCCTTATCCTAACCCGGTACCAAGTCACATACGGGGATAAACCTGGGCTATACGAACTCTTTAACTAGACATACATAGTATTAAGAAAGCCTGTAGCCAAGATCCCTTCTTTTCATGTGATTACACAACTGTGAAAATGTAAATCCTCCTTTCAGAGAGAGGGACACAAATGCCGYTGCCAGAAATTTGGGGAGAGTAGGGTGGAAGGAAAATTATTAAATGGAGGAGATTTTCAGTAGGTCTTTGATTAGCGTTGAAGGTCTTTTGTCCTTGACTACACAATTACTAACCTGGACCGCACTACCCATGTTTATAAATTTCACACAAGACTTGCARCAGCACCAGGGAAATTAATAGCGATGTTGTGCGCTGAAGAATTGGCTTGTTAGAAGCCAAGATGGCTTCGCCCAAAGAAGGGAGGAGGACAGGAACGACGGGCGTCACTAGGAGCTTATCTCCAGCAAGAAACTCCTTCCTGCCACGTTCAGCCTTGGTAATTTTCTATGTAACAAGCCGGGGGGGGGGGGGGGGGAGGATGAGACAGAAGCAATACTAGGCAGTGTGAACCCTGCTGTTCTCTACTCACCCATTTGCTCTGAGGCTTGGCTAGCAATAACACAGGACAAAAATTACCTTGTTAAATAGACTAGGAGGCAGTGATTAACAACTATAAAAGAAGAAAGGCTTTCTCAAATTAATTACAGATTCTCTGTGGAGTCTCCAGGACTGCGGAGACACAACCACTTGCAGTTCTTCAGTTACGGTTTCTCCTCAGCTTACAAGGAAAATGACAGATCAGAAAATGAGGTATCATGTGATGGCAACAAACCAAAGCGGGACAGCAGAAAGTCAACTTCCTGCCAAAAAATCTGGGGRAAGAGTGAAGACAAGGAGATGAGACAGTCTTCTGAGCTAGCAAAGTGCTGCACTGCACTAGAAAGTATCTCATAAGTTCATGAAGTATTAAGACTTCTACTGACGTGGAGATCTACAGAGCGGTATCACCATCCAGTTGGTGACGGAAATAAAAGAATGTAGGGATTTTTTTTTAAAGCAAAATCAAGTTTTCAGATGTAACCTTTAAGGTTTTGGGTTTGTCCCTTGAGATCTCCTGCCTTTAAGATGTGCTCACGTTTGTGGTTTTCTTACTTACCACCAGCATCACTTTCTGCAACTCTAATTCGTCTCCCAGCTCACAAGGGCAGTTTTTGAGCACAGCCTCAATTTGTACAGCTCATAGCGCACGAGTTGCAAGTGCAGACAGTTTTAAATGCTGTTATTTAATTTCTTTCAAAGTCCCATCTCCCAGATGAGGATGCTTTTGGATTCCTTTCAAAGGTGGCAGCTGCTGCCCAGGGAATGCCCAACTCTTTAACTGAATAGGCCCTGTCCAACAGCTGTTTCCACTAGGTGCTTCTACCTCAATTCCAGAAAAAAAAGGATTCATTACTCAGGACAGATTTTAAGCAAACATGTAACCTTCATTAAATGGAAAGCCCCTTTGGGTATTTATCAGAGATGAACTGAAGTATGTTGAATTACTAACTAAAGGTTAAGTATATATGTATGTCTTTGCAGGATCCAAGACCTAACTTTGAAGAACAATTCAAATTAAAAAAAAAAAAAAAAAAAAGTGCTTCACCTGCCCCAAGAACTTGAGCAATACCAGCAGACAGCACTGCAAACACCCTTTTCTTGTTATGCCTAGTTTGCTGTTTCCTGTGATATACCTTATTTTCTCTCTAAATAGAGGAAATGTTGATCTTCACCCACCCCAGGAAGCTTCAAGGAACGAAGAGCAGCCTGCCTTTCTTCGATAATAACTTCCCCTCACCCGAGCCAGGGCAAATGGCAAATTCATCAAACAAGTTTATGAAAGAAGAAAATTTCAAGCCCAACTCAAATCTCATGGACATCAATCTCCAGCCTTAGAGATTGTCCTCTTTTCATCCTAATAACTTGAGGCTAGCTTAATAACAGGAATCAGTACAGAAAGCTTGAAACGATCATCTTCGCCCTCCTTCCCTTACCCCACAGAAAAAGTGTGATTTTACCTAGGGCTAAAGACTCTCTCAAGGAAAAAGCAGTGCCCTTTGTTGTCATGAGCAACCAGACCCATCTAAGTAGCTGTTACTCCAGAGATAGCTGTAGGAGGGAAAAGCCGAGACTGCCGTGAAACGCACTGACTCAGCTGCAGAGGTGTGAGCTGCTACGCGGGTCTGTTTGCAAGGCTGGGGCTGGAGGCCCTCCTCACAGCCACGGGCAAGAGAAGGATGCTAACAGTTYCAGCCCAAAGCCGACAGACTGAGTCGGGGACTCGCAGCCTGTGCAGTGCACTCCTCTACTGGATTAGCTGCCAGAGATTTCTGAAAATGTCCACAGTCCAGCCAGCTGAAGGAAAAAGGGGGCAAGGGAGGTCTACTCCTGGCTCCCCTGGCCGTAGTGTCACCCCAAATACTTAGGAGTTCAATTACTTTGTTTCTATATGGGGCAAGGAAATCTCTCTCTTTTTGGTAAAGGGTAGACAAAAGAAAGCTTATGCAGCAACACCACATCTCTTCCCATCTCCCACTCCTGTTACTAAGCTCTCTCTTAAGGTCTCTCTGAAGTTTGAAGTCACAGGCTATCCACGTGTAACAAGTCGTATCTTGGGGTAACAGTGCTTTTATCTCGAGCTGGCTGTCTTTGGGTTGCCAAAGTAAACACACCTAGCTGGACTTTCACAGTCACTTTGGGCCTGTCCACATGACCAAGGATGACGCAAACATTGCTAGACCCGCACTCAGAGTGATATGACACGAGCAGTGGGGAAGCTGTATGTTCATGCAAGCTAATAAATCCATTTTCTAGTAATCCTGTGGTGACATCCCCAACTGGCTTCTAGTCGAAAAAGCTCGGGGTATACAAGAGCAAGCCCAAGGCCATCTGTACTTGACTTAGGAGACGTGGTCTCGGTGCAGCTGCATCATCACTTCYGAGTCTGATCTCATTTATGGAAAGGTAACTAGGGGAAATACAACTCCTGTGCGGGTAGCTCAAGCTAATTCTGCCACAAAAACAATTAAGGGTGTCATTTCTGTGCACAACTGAGCCCTAGTTTCTTCTGCTAGTGGATCACCTGAAAATACAAATCATATCTGCTCACGCGTGGTGGAATTTGTATTTTTGTGCAGTTGCACACTGGCTGACTCAGTTAAAACAAAAAACGAGTCGGCTTCACACCAGCTACAGGAGGACACAGACTACCTGTGGCAGTATAAACATGCCAGCTACCTGTTAAAAGAACAAGTATGAACAAGCAAAAAGAATTTATGCCAGATCTTTGCTCTGCCTCATGTGGCTGCAGCGTATCTGATCCAGTGACTGAAGCCCTGAAGTCTGATTTACTGCATTGCCGAGCTATGGGCCAAGATACAAAATAAAAAATGACATGTGATTCATAGAGGGAGAGCAGAAAGAAAATTAGAAGAAAAACAAGTTCATAAGCTCACAACATTTCAGGACTTAATTGACAGGACTGAGCAGACATTTCGATGGGCCCAGACCCATTGCAAGCCTAAATTAAAACCTCAGCAGTGTCTTCTCATCCTTTCAAAGCACACATAAGCACGTTTCCACCAGGCTGGTTCACAACTCTTAGGTTGTAAGGTACTTAAAGTTATCTGTGCTGGGAAGGTGCTGAAGCGCTTGAGACATGATGAGAAGGGGAGTTTGTTCCACTGTCATCATCAAACACTTCCTTTGTCTGAACTACTGCAAAAAGTATGAGTTGTCTCCCTGGCTCCTTCAAATTATGCAGATTTCTAGATTAGGTGGTGCTGAATATAAAGAGTCTGCGAAGCACTTCATGTTCCTCTGATGACAGATATTACATAAATACATTAAGCAGCATTACTAATGAGATGTATAACAGGCATTCCAACACCGGTCACACTGTGCGCACCTCCAAGTTCTGCTGGTCCCATCTCCAGGCCCATCTGTGTAGGYTTTTTAGGATGGGAGAAACAAAGTTCACTCCTATGCATGAAATCCCTGATGGAGGGAGCTGAGGAGTTATAGCTAATCTCCATTTTGCAATTAACTCAGACTTTTACCAAACAGTTTCCTTAAGACAGCTGTCAGCTGTGTCCAAGACCCTCTCTTAAGCCAGCTTTAGCGCCTTCACTCTGAGCAAACTGGTTCATACAGGCTACAGCCACGTTATCACTTCTCTTGGACTAGGTATCCCAGCTTCCTGGGCCGTGTGGATGCCGGCCGCATTAGTCTCCCACAGTACCTTCTCTCTGTTYCCCAAGTACAGAAAAGGACCAATATGCTCCCGCGTAATTAACTGAAAGGAATCACGGGGGCTCAGCTTCCTGTAGCCCAAAGAGATGGGAGAAAATTGCAGCAGAACTTATAAAAAGTGTATCGCTAGTAAGGACACAGTAACCTCGACACAGCTTTGCAGCTTCTCTCACACCCTCACCAGGCCAACACAGATGCCGGTACATAAATACGCTTTGCAGTAGAGACACATCAAGAGAGCTCCTGACCCTCCAATTCCAGGAGAAAACCAAGAGCTATAATAACAAGAACATAATGAAGCCAGGGACTCCCACAGAGAGGTCACCCCTAGCMCTGATGAAGTACTCGGCACCCGATGCCTCCTTGCTAGCTCTGCAGTACTGCAGAGGGCTGATGAATGTCACCAAACAAACCGGCTACGCGTTTTCAAGAGACTATCCTTTGGGTGCGCTGTCCCATGCAAGAAGAGCAAAAAGCAAGGCAGAAATCTCCTGGCGATCCCCGTGCAAGGAAAAGGCTGACTGCTCAGAAGCAGACTGCTGTACCGTCGCAGGGATGCCCTTCCCCAGCTGTACCACAGGGCCTGGCTCAGCCCATCGCAATTTAATGCCTGCCGTGGCCGGTAATTATCTTTGTCTCATGAGCTGGGAAGCCCTTAGCACTGCTTCAGCCGCAACCACGGTTACATGCTGTCAACATCTCATCGTGTAAAAGCAGCCTTTAAATGATAACTAACCGCCTAAATAAGTGTCTTACCCCTGTGAAACTCTCCTYACTGGGCAATAAACACTCATTGCTAGAAACTACAGTTAAGAGGCTAGCAGGACCACCGTCCGTACGGCAAAGGCCGAGAATGACTGYTGCCGGTAACCCGTGCTGCACGCACCAGCAAGAGGAACATACCTGCCTTGATCTGGGGAGGCCTCCGAGACTTCAGGTTTCACCTCCCAGAGGATCAAATACTTGTGAAAACCGTTTGATACTTTTCAAAGTGGCAACCAAAGAGGGCTCTTCTCTCTTGTATTAACTGCTGCAGTTCGAATAACTCCAGCTCCTTCTTCAGAAGGGGTCGGTAGGCAAAACGTGTCCTATAAAGCAGCTCCCAGCGCAACAGYGGAGCTGTGACCAGTGCTTTATTAATACTCTACACTTACACAGTAGCCATAAGGGAGATGATGTGGCTTTCCTAAAACTTCAAGCTTGCATAAAAGTCTGAGCTCAGAGGGCCAGCAGAATACTAAATGATGTAGCACCTTTCCCCTAAGCTGACCACTGACCTCTTGCTAATACAATTACAATCGGGAGAGTATATTGTGTAGTGCATTCACTCTCTCCAAGAAAGTGTATTTAAAATGGATTACTTCTGCTCCTTAGGCAAGCAATCAATAGAGATGTGGACTGCAATAAGCATGGAGATGTCTGTGGGCTGCAGCACTTATCCTCTGTGTCTCTTCAGAAATTAATTAAAAATCAATGAAGTGTGCAGCCTATTAATAAGGAACCTCCAGATTAATAGATACAGCCACAGCCTTCTCTCCATTTCCGAACGAACACAGCCCAAGCGCAAACGCATTAGAAATCCTCCAGCACTTCAAACAATACAGTAAGGCTGGTGACCTTCTACCGCTCTGCCCTGGATCTGACTGTACTACAACAGTCTCTGCCCTACGCACCCTTAATAAATCATGTGCTATTTCTTCCAAGTTGGTTAAACAGCAGTACTTGCACTAAGCTTTTAGAGTCTTCAGCGTTACTGTGCTGACTTTCTAGAAAACGGTCGCATGACAAAGCGTTGTCACCAGCACAGAGACAGGATCCAGCAAACACCTTCCAACAGTGGCATAATGGACTCTGCAGTTCCTGGAGGTCACTGCCGGGATTTGGCCACAACGGACAAATCTAGTTACCCGACTTCTCTCCCAACAACCCGAAGACAATACCTTGCAACTCCATGAAGGCCCAGTTACTGCAAAAGGTTGGATTGGTCTGAGGTCAGAAGCATCTGGGCAGGGGCTGGGGAGAGGCACTCAGGACAGTGACCAGATCCTGCACACTGGTCATCAGGACCCCTCTCTCTACTCCCCCTCAGTCCAGTAGTGTTATCGTGCAATGTACGGCAGGTACAGCAGCCTAAAATACACACAGAGGTGCCAGCCCAGCTCAGGGTGCCTGCTGAGCAAGGAACAGCACTTATCTATAGCAGMAGCTTTCCCCTGCTTCCATGAGATGAGATCTTAACTAAACAAAGCTATGTTAATAAACATAGTAATATAATTACCAAAACGTTTAATAAGCAAAGTTATTGTGCAGAAGCTGAAAGATGATGTGAATTGCCCTCGAAAGTAGGTATTGGGATAGAGCCAGGTCTCGGGAACCTCCAGTACCATATGACAGCTTTCCTGGGAAATCAGTACTGACCCAGCAGCAGACAACCATTTGCCACTGAAAGGTCACCGATACAACGATGATATTGTTTGGATGCAAGGCTTCCCAGGATTCACCTTACACAGCAAGTTATAAGAAAATATGTGACAAAACTGGTCTTTCCTGTACTCCTTGTACTTGGCCAGTTCAGATGACACAATGTTTTTGGACAGCTCAACAATTATATGCTACCTATTCTCCCTTCCTCATTAACACTGCCCACTGAGCATACAGGGAACTGCACTGCTACTTATCTTGTATGTTCAGATGAAAATCCTTCAACAGCAGCGCACAATAGCTCCCTGCTTTGCAACAGGCAAATACATATATAATCCCACTGATCCCAATGAAACCCTTAAGAGAGGAATTTTCTGACCTCAAGATGCATGTTTCCTAAGGCACCTGTGCTCCAATTAAAACCTTTTAGCAGTACCTTGTATTCCTATTAAATTAAGCTCCAGTTATTTTTTTTCCTCCTCAACAGCATGATTAGGCCTAAATTTGAGGCAGCTACCTTTACTTGAAAGATGCCTCTCAAGCACGCAGGGCTTCGTATGTCCACTTTTAAAAAGGATTGTTTCAATGTAAACAGGAATACAATCAGACAAGAGAAGCACTGCATTTTTAGGAAAGCACCGTTTGCACAAGCTCCTGCACTGCAAGGGCCGCCGGGCTCTGCACAGAGAGAYGGGAAGGATGCCCCTTCGCCTTCTGCAGGTGCTCCTTGCGCGAGCGGGGTGGGTTAGTCYGTGAGACGGCTTCTGCTGAGGAGCGCAATATCGTTCTGCAACAGAAAACATTCTGAATTTATTCTAAGTGCTTTTGATGCTCTGAATCAAGAGAGTTCTCGTATAAATTAAAGCTTTGAACTTCCAAACTCGGTTGCCACTAGGTTTCTGAGCACTCCTTAAAAACCCACATCACAGGTAACCATAGTTACCTATTTCATGTCAGGTTTTTTCTTGTCTAATTGAGAAGCTTATGACAGCTGACAGAACAGGGGAGACCAGCCACATAAACAGTGTGCGGTAGCTGATAGTGGCTAAATAATTCATTAACATTATTCAATAAATCCAGACAAATGCTAGAGCGGAGTGGGCGGGAGACAGAAATCTGGTTTTCGAGAGACAGCAATTTCCCCCCAGCTAGAACTTCCCGCTATTATTCACGGTTCACAGCATCGCGGTGTTGACAGCGAGAGCCCACGAGCGTGAGGGGAGCCGCTGCCGTGCCCTGCTAGTTATGCGCGCTCTGACTGAATATCCTTTCGTGCGGGGGGTTAATCATTAAATTCAGCTTGTGACATTTTTTTCTTTTCACTTCTTGATGCTGAGGAGGATCTTTAGAGTACAGCTAATTTACTGAAGATACACRAAAGGGCCATACGTTCCGTGAGTGTACAAAAACACCAGCCAGTGACGTTGCACKTGGAAAGAAGGGGACAGGCGAGCAGTTTGCCCGCAGCAGCGGGACACATGGCCTGTGCCCTTCCCACCTTCTCCTTACCTCAGTCCAGCATCATCACCACCTATGCCCTGGAGACRCGAGGGCAACGCGCTCCAGGCAAGTCTTGAGAACCGTGGACCACAAGGCTGATGAAGGACTTCTAGCAGCATCACCAGCAACCACTGATTTGCTCAGAGGGACTTGRGAATATTTCCAGATCAAGACCTTCTATGAAACAAACTTGCTATTTCCTCTGCAATTTTTGCTACTTTCCAACATTACCGTGGCAGCAGARAAAAGGCTCTCGCTGCCTTGATGTGAGGTCTAAGTTGCAAGTTCAGGGTGAGAAAAGCTCTTACGCGGTTTTGTTAAAGGAAATAGGCTACTCACACAAAGCAAAGKGTGATTCCACCCTGCAAGCATGTGCGGTTCTTCTGTGACTCAGGTGATTACGGATCACAAACYGCAGTAGCATTTTGTACTGTACACTGGTTCATTCTTACTGCAGGTAGGCTCCACAAATTTTCTAAGAGGATCCAGCTCCACATGCAGGAGAAAACATTTCTAAAGCTGGAAATGCCTAAAAAGAATCCTTCATAATGTCCTCAAAACAAAACTGTTTCTTCTTTTTGCTTAGATCCCAGAACTATCCAAATGCAGTYTGGTTCAAGCTTTCAAAATGTCACTAACTTCTAAGGTGAATCCCAGCGCAGGATGTTTCAGTTCTCAAGTTTGAGCAACTTCTCAGCAAGTGAGAACTGGCTATTGTAATTTATCTCCGTACACATCTTAGTGATGGCAAATACTTCAGGTAAAGCTACAGTTTGTTAAGTCTCAGGAGTCACAGATGCCATGATTTATTCAAAAAGAAAGACAGACTCATGACCGACATCTCAAAACATGAGCGTGTGGGTGAGTGAACACACTGAAAATTTGGAGAGCTGCTGAGGTGAACCGGGGGACCCGAGAAGAACAAAGARTTATCAGGACAAGTGCAATGCCACCGATAGTAACACTTCAAGCGTCTTAAGACTCAACTCCTGATTCATTAAAGGGAGTTTTTCCAATGAAGACAAGTTCAAGCCCTGGGTCGGTGCTGCTACCACTGTGCACCACCAAGCYGGAACATACAAAGTGTGCCAAAACAGGTTTTAACTGTGGGAAAAGTAATCCACTGGGAAAGCACAGGAAATCTAATTCCCCTGGGCTCTTCTAGAATTCCATGTCTTAATTTTGAGAGGACTGTGAAGACTCACATTTGACCTTTCTCCCTTCTCCTCCACCTCAGTTACAAATCCTCGTCTTTTTGCTCCCCGCTMTATACCGCGGCCGTGACTTCTTGTGTCATTTGGGATGACAAACTGCTAGCCCTAGCTATGGAGTATGCACGGGGCATCGCCTGGAGCAGTCAAAAGCCTTTTCACACGCATCAGCTTCTTTCTCCAATCTGCCATGGAGGCCTTGTGGGGACCAACTGCTGACACCCTGCCTAAGAATTTGTCTCCTCTCTTCCTGGGCTTCCGCAGCAGCATCTCTGAGCCCRCTTCAGCTATTGCTCGAGCACTGCCAGTTTACACATAGCCACAATCATTTTGCAGGAACCTCCTTTGCTAGGTATCTTCTTAGTATTGGTATGAGAAGATTCACAACAAAAAAGGTCTGCTAATCATTGCAGTGAGCAAAAAAAAAGTCTCCTGTTGATTTTGGCTCATTTGGATCAGCCTCAAATCTACGAGAAATCTCTGGGCACGCTTTCCATCTCTCTCTCTCTCTCTCTCTCTCCCCCCCTCCCTCTCCCTCTCTCCCTGCTGGAATTTTTTCAGCCACATTTCTGTCTCTTGGCTGCTTCATTCACCATTACTTCTCTTCCACTTTCAATCTGTCCAGATATTTAGAAGGCTCAGCTGTGGAAACTCACCTTTTCCCAAAGGACCCAATCATGCCAGTTTACTATCTCCTCTTCAATTAAAACCAACTGGCACCAGGCCTGACACGTTTCTGTATCCTGAGTGAAACACACTGATTAAAACATAGGCAAAAGTACAACATGACCCCAAACAGAATTGCCTTTAGAAAGGTCTTTACAGTGAGGGTTCTTCAGGAACACAGCAAGGGGAGTCAAGCTGTCACCAAGGAAAGAACAAAAATACAGGTCAATAAATATTGCACAGTCACCAGGTTGCCTGCATTGTAACAGAAGGAATTTCTTTTCTTAGAAGCACTGAGATAACTGAGGATGCCTGGGATCACATATGTGCACATATCACCTGTTTTCTTTCCCACAAGATTATTACCGGACCGTACTGCGCACACCTAGAGCTGTCGCTCTGCCTCTCCAGGAAGCTCTCCTAACTTCTCCAGGTGGCAAAAGTAGCACAGTTACTTTTAGCAGGTCAGTGCACGCAGCGGAGGTCGTACGTGGCCCTCCAACACCAGATTCTCGAGACATTAGAACCCATTTATTAATTTCTAGCCAACCACGCACAGAATGAAGCGTCCCAACAGCTTTTCAAAATTTATATTGCATCTGCCAAGGGTTACGACAACGGGTTGGGATGCAGTGGTTGCAATTCTTGGCTATCACAAGAACCTAAAAGTGGCAATTCTTCCTTTTATTTACACATTTTTTGCCATCTGATATACTTTTAGCTTGGTTTCCTGAGCAGTCAGGGTAGTACTATCATGACACGTGTATTTATTTTCCCTCCTCTCCCTCTCTAATAATTTTGATGCCTTTGATGAATTTCAGCTTGATCTGTCAAAGCTAAAATTCCCCAAAAGTTCCATGTTCCTACAAGTTTCATGAAAGSAGACAGGCCCATAGACCCTAACAGTTTTCCTGATACAGTGATCTCAGTCTTTATTGGACGCTAGAGGCTCCAAGTAAGAGAGCGACATTACGGGGGACACTTGAACTGCCACTAGGAACACATTAAATTCAGATAACCTAAACATGAGACATAAATCATAGGAAACCAACTCTCAGGCTCAACCACTCATAAAAGTGCTTTCCTAAAGAGCTCCAGAGGTCTCACTGATCACAAACTCCAAGAAGCTATACCAGAGGGGAAAATATACCCTATTTACATACACTCGTACAGATTAAACCCAGAGCTCAGGGTACCTGCTCTGAGGAGCTGCAGACCAGCATGGGACGCTGACTCCTCTTGGAACTGAAGAACAGCTAGCAAGATGCCAGAARTGGGGCCAGAGAACATCCTTCTTCAGGAAAACCACTGAGAGCTTTGTTCTTCACCTRGGAACTTCTGTGACACAACCCCAGCCACCTTGTCCCGCTAGGGGCCAAGCCTACCTGTGCTTGGCCCCAGCGGCTGTRGTTCCCTACGYRGTGGAACATCATATGGATGGCATAYGTGCAGGAGCGGAGAAGATGCAGCCAAGCACCGCGTTCCCTCACGGACTCTGGAGCTGGAAGTACAGGGAAGGACAGGTACAGGGTGGCAAACGCAGCTCAGAAAAACCTAAACCCTGAACTTCRTAAGGCTTGAGATTGTCCTGCTTTGGGGAACTAGGCAGCATTCAGCCAGCGAGCCCGCTCCACGGTGCGCCACGCTGACGCTGCATTGGTGTCCTGCTCTAACAAGCAACCCTATTACAAAAATAGGCAGTAAAAAACACACGGGGTCATTTCACTTTGCTCTTATCGCTGGGCTGCTGCGCAACCGGGYTGGGAAAAGAAGTGGAAGAAGAAACAGGCAAGACTCTCAGACAACCTGAGAACCAGATTCCTACTGCAGTCTCCCAGGTGGATTCTCAGCTGTTTAATAACGTGGTTGAGCCTACAATGTCTTTTTTTTTCCTTTAGCAGGTATACTGATCACAGTCTCATCTGCCTAGATGCCTATTTTTATGAAACTCACACAAAGTTAATATCTTTGAGACCTTTTCTCCCCTGTCAAATCTGAATAAATTCAACCAACATTTCGAAAAGTTATTGCAAGGGAAACCAAAGACAGACACTTAGACTGCAATAAGGCTAATTTCCAGAGAAAACCAGGCTAAACYCCAAAAAGTTTTAAGAAAACCCCAGCCTTTCCAAATGTCATTCTTTTAAATGAAAATAGCTTCCTCTTACTTTTTTAAAGATTTAAAATAACCATCCAAAAASGGGAAGGGGGGGCTCAACTACATAAATACACTTCAGGCCTTATTTTATGGAYGGTTTGCTTCACGTCGCTCTGATAACTCCCGTCTGCTTCGTCTGAACAGTGAGCTGCTCTTCAGGAGAGCGACCGTACCGGAGCGTCGGGTTATCACAGACGGGACCGCCGGCTCCCAGGCAGATCGAGGCCTGCAAGCTTGGGCAGTATCCATTTTTGCCAGGAATGTCTTTCTGATCTTTTTCATAAGTGCAGCAATTAATTCCCCAAACGGTCAAAAACCAAAGGCCTCTAAAATGCCAACATTTCCTCTCAAAATTCTGAAATTAAAAATACTTAAGGGAGTTCTTTTCTTGTTTGCCCTTTGCCCTGAGACTTTAATGCTATTTGCAGGCTCATTCATCCTTCCATTTTGCTTTAAATGAAAGCAGAAGCCCTCACGAAGTCTGACCGGAGCTGGAGACCTCAGAATACCTGGGCAACGGCAGTTTACAAGGCAACCCAACAGCTGGCAAGAGGCTAGATGCACAAGCAGACTTGGATAGAGACAGACACTCCCCAAATGACTGGCTCAAACTTTTCCTGGAAAGGTCTAAAAGTTTAGTTCATCTTTTAAAACTATTATAATTTATGCTGCAGTACTCATACTATCAATTTATAATTTATCTCTCCTAGCCCCACAGCGTGAGGCAGCCGCCTTCTGCTAGTGAAAATACAATCCCGAGCCAATATTTAATGCATGTGTTTACACTTGCAGCATGAGAACACCAGGGCCTTGCTATGTGTTGAACAAACAACAGGTAAAGCGCGATAAGCAGCAGACCTAGCAAGCACCAAATGTTTTGGAAACACCACGCTCTGCATATTCTGCGAAGGAAGTTGGGTTTGCACATCTCTGCTGAGAGCAGTAACAGTGGCAAAGGAGAACGGATAACGCGATCCCAGGAGTTGTGAGAAACAACGCGGAACCAGGTACGGGTAAAAAATAACTTTTGTGTGGTATGAGTGCGAAAACCAGTTCAGTCCACCAAATGGATTAGAGGGCTGGAGYACCACAAGGCACCGCCTGGAGCTGAGCCAGGAGGCTCGAATGTTCCCTGCAGGCTCCAAAACCTGCCAGGGAGAAGGGGAATTGCCCGAGCACGGGCGCGACGTCTACGCGAACGGAAGGACCGCTACTGACGACACACAGAAAGGCCGCCGACGGCTCCAAYGGGCCTTGCGATACGACATGCCGGAAACACGCTGAGAACGACGGCTTTGGCACTCGATTCCAGGCAGGAGTCGGGGACTATCTCCAGGGAAAGACGGCTTTTCCATATGTTCCTAACACAACCAAATATCATTAAGGAAATAAGGATCAGACACATCACCTCTATGTTATGTTCACGGGGACAGCATAAAAGATCTCCATTTTTGGCTAGCTGTGTAAGTCAGTAATGACCGGGGTTCAGTCCCGGTGTGCCCCTGAGGTTGCAAGGCAATATAATGCCAAACACCGTTCTCGGGAGAGGGGGACGAGGACGCATTTTTCAGAGACAGCAGGTACAGCCAGTTACACACAAACTGCCCAAAGCCGTGGGATTTCTCAAGCACAAACCCACATGTGACAGTGAGCTGCTCGTCCCCGTTCTGATGACGAGAGCAGCGCAGGGATTGCCCCTTTCCGCCTGCTTCATGCACCCTCCTACCTGGAGAACCAGGACTCCTCCCCGTCCTTCCACACTGCTCCGTTTCCCACCGCGGCCAGCCGTTGACCACCTTAGCCTGCCGGTGTCCACCAGTCCCTCTGGAAAGGGTGAAACCTAAAGAACTGGCAAATGAGTTCTGCCCTCGACAGAACTGTTTGGCCACGGGGATGCGGTGCAATCGCAGCCAGCAGAAAAGAYTGCAACCTTTGATTTAAAAGTTCCTAACTGAAAAATAAAAAAATGGGAACGGGAAGAGGACAGAAGAAGATGAATCTAACAAGGGCAGAGCCCTCGCTTTTTAAAGGCCCTCAAGTAAGGCCATTCTCAATGCTTACCATTTTGGAGGTAATAATCAAATTTTCTGCAGTAATCAGCTGAGTGTTAAAATCAAAGCTGCACTGCTTTCACAGCTGCAGTTGTTTACTATTCTGGGGTTGTTTTTTTAATATGTTTAATACAATTTTAATACTTTCATCTTTTATGACGGGACTGAGTTCAGACTGAAATAATCACTCTATTAGTATTTTTTTCTTACTCATTCAAAGTAGTTCAATTCATTATTTCAAGAACAGCAAGCCTCCCCAGTCCATCATTAAATTCCTACTGTTTCAATTACGAGAAAGAAAGAAAACCCCAAACCCTCTATGGAAGACTTYGTGCATAATGACACTGTAAATGCAAATCTTAACACAAAGCTACAACATGCAAACCAGACTACTCAGTTGCTAAAGTAAGATTCTGGTAAAGATCTCATTTTGTTTGGTAGGAACTTAACTTTTCACTCTACCAAACCACTCTTATGCTGCTCTCAATCCACAGAAATTAAGTGCATTGCATCCACCTGGAGAAGAATGGAGCCCTTCAAACTGTCCTAACAAMCAGTTCACACCATATCCCCAGATCTTAATTTGACAAAGTTCAGGGAAATGTCAGCTCAAAATTCTGCAGAAAAGATGTATTTCTAGAATAAGCATAAACTGGGATTCGAATTCTAAGTTTTGACAAAGATTTGAACTTGGACCTATTCCTAGTTTGGGTTGGTTTCTTCAGATACTCTCACAACTGGAGCTGCACTGATAAACCTACTGCTTGCAAACCTAATCTTTAATAATTCACATAAGCAACATGTCTAATTTGATGAGATTTTCAAAGGTATGAACTTAATTAAAAACATTTTGACCTAAGGGCTTTTGGAAATTCAACCGAAGCATAACACAAGCACYACAGCATGGGAACTGCAGGTCCGCTTTTTCAAAATGGAGTAATTRAAAGTGAGCACTAACACAAACCTTCATACTCAGAGGTATGAAGCCTACTTGCAAACTTGGATATTCAGAAAGCTTCAGTTGATGGGCATGAATGCACTGCACATATACAGATAAATGAAAAGCTGAATCTTTACTTATTTGAGAGCGAGTACCATAAACAGTGTAATATTTCACATTTCAAAGTAGTCAGCTACTACAATTAGCTAAAACAAGCTGACTTGAAAAAAAATCCCTGCAAATGCAAAGCAACACTACACTGAAACAGAATTCCTCTRAGTCTAGATTTCAACACAGACTGTTCTCTGTTTGAGCCCTGGAAGAGATAACATCAACAACTACAGAGAATTAACGTGCAACTTGAGAAGATAAAGACATAAATTGAAAATTGATTTTTGTGTCCACTCCTAATCCAGCCCAGAAACCTTCCGGCTGAGAGTTACACCTGACCCAAATTCATTTGCTTTCATCCACTGCTAAGTCCTCCAGTACCAGGAAACGGGCATGACCAGACAAGTTAGAAATAAAGTCTTGTTAATGGCCAATTTTTCCTACTTACTTAAAGACTATTTTAAAACAATACCAATATAAGCAAAGCGGACAGCAGGAACGCTTAGGAGGCGCTCTTAACAATAGTTAAAGCAAAACCAATACAAAAAAGATTCTGAAAAAAAAATATTCTTCTTTGCAAAAGCAGCAATAAAAAAAGAAATCTTCTACTACACCCCACGTTTCATTACTTTCTACAGCTACCAACTGCATGCACCAGGCAACATTTTACTTGTTCATACCCTCATCACAATATATTCCAGCTGAACTGCTCAGTAACTAGTGGGCACAGTGCAACTTCCTTCAGCACACAGYGAGGGAAAGGCTTTCTGCGTACACCTTTGCTCATCAGCCGATTCTAGCAGCGATATCTGGAGCAGCAGTGGCCATTCCCGATAACTCACTCAGTAATTGCTTTCATACACACGTGCCAGACAAACAAACATGCAGTGTTTGCTCTGATACAAAAAAATCTCTTGAGAATCTCATTTGACATCAACRAAAAGACTTCCTAACTCCAGTGGCCTTTGGATTAAAGCGAAAAAGCAGAGAGCGCTGCTGAGAAAAAGCGCAATGTCCCTCCCCAATAACCTTCAGACACTGCGTGATTATCAGSTTCAGCTTTGACAGATCAATATTTGACCATTAAAAACCCAAATCCTGCATTGCTCCTGCACCCTTGCTGACAGGTCCACCCTGTATCTTTACCACTTTTAATTATCCTAATCAAGCTTGACTCTTACCACCAAAGCCATTAATGGAAACTGCTGCATAAGTAAACACGCATCTGGGGTTAGCGCTGGGCCTGCTAGGGACGACCGGAGAGCTCAGGTCACGGAAARGATGTTTTCTGACAAAAAACCGACGTCAACAGCAAGCGGGCAGTGCCGGGGCYGAGCGCGGCGCAGCTGGAGCGCCGCTCGGCTTCCGGTTCCTGCTTCCCTGTAGCTTTCCCACGAGCGACGGGCCGATCAGGCCCACGAGCCCAGCCGCAGAGGGCGCGTGCCTGAGCGCGTTGCCAACGCGGATGCACGACCCACGTACCGAGGTACAGCAGTTAGAAAAGAAGAACTGAGATTTTCTGTTCATCCTCCTCCTGTGAATGTGTTTTTCCTTGCTTGCTTCGTAGTTAGTGTCTCAGAGCTCCTGACTGCTTTTCAGTAAGATGAAAAACGCGGGCTGCCTAGAGGAACACAYGAGGAACTGCTTTTCTTTTCCAACAGCATCACACAGCTACTGCACAAGTATTCCAGAATAAGGGCTACAGCAGGCTTTTAAAACTGAACACCTCCCATTTCGGGCACGGACACCCAGCGCAGGCAAGGGCACCAGGTGCAACAGCAGCAAACTGCCCACAGGCCTGCAGGATTAGGGCGCTACGCTGTCCAGGCACTTTTTTTTCCTTTCTTTTTGAGCTGCTCATTATGAACAAACATAGAAAACGAGAACTGAGAGGCCAAAGAAGCCGGTAAGAAAGATAACAGACCAGGACCGACTTACTCATTTTTAAGTTCCTTCTCTTCTCCTTTTGCCCAGCTCTAACCACGATCGTGGGACCTGTGTTACTGAAGCGCAGGGGGGTCCTCAGGAGCGCCGGGAGCTCTCCGGGGACGAGCGGCAAAYGCGATCGCGGCCAGTTCTCACCCGCTTGTCAGACCCAGCAGAGCTACTCTCCTTTGCTCAAGTTGCACGCTGTCCAGCTGGCAGAAGGAAGTCATCCGTGTTTGCTAGCTAGCTAGCAAGCACTCTTCCGAAGTGGGGAAAAGCAGCACGCTCCCCATCACCTCTTCTCCGCCACCGTYGCCCCCGCGTGCCGAGCGGCCCTCGGCGGCGGCTTTGCCTGCTCCCCTCTGCCGTCTCTCGATGACCGCTTTTTAAATGTCCTTTAGAGCGTCTCCTTAATGTGCTGTCACACATTTTAATTCCAGCTCTTCATCTGTCAATGATGAACTCTGCCAGCTAAACCGAGCTGGAACTGCTTGCGGTCAGAGGCAAAGACCTATTGGAGTGACTGAGTGTTTGTGTGCACGCACGCACAGGCGGTATTTTTGCAAAAGTAGGCTTTCACATAAAACACTAAACTGCAGCATAGCCCTTCTACTACGGACTGCAATTAAACAGTAATTCCCTGACAGATTCATAACCATGAGTTCCTACCAGCTGGCCTGGGAAATTATGTACTTCACCCAACAGAGTTGTTACCTAGGTGGCATAAGAGAAATGCACGTTCAGACGTGCGGTTGTCCCCGCCGGAGGTGGCTTCTCCTCTGTGGGTGGTAGCACCCGAGGGCCCCCGAGCTCTYCAGCTGGCACTGCTACCCCAGGCACCCCCTCCTTCCAGGGAGTTAGCCATTTCCACGCATCATCCACGACTGAGYTGTGCTCCGCCACCCTCCATCCCTGGCCTTGTTTTTAGCAACCTCAACTTTCCTTCCAAAGCTTTTTTTTTTTTTTTAAAAAAAAAACTTCCCTCTCAAAGCCAGTGATACTCAGCTTGTTTTGTTGACCCCAAGAAGAATCCGAACAGAGAATCTGACCCTCACTAACTCTCCCTCATTTGACATATTTATTTTATCATCTAAAAAAACTAAGAGGTTACATGGAATATTCTACAGGGCAACGTAACGGATGGAGATGGGCTTTGCACTTCCCTTGCAGAGATGCACTCAGCCTTCCCAGAGTGAAGGTCGAGGAGGTAATGCTAACGCTGACCGCAGGCCAAGGAAACGAGATGTGAAGAAGGAACGAGCTCTAAGCAACGCTTCTTACCTTTGCAAACTACGAGCGCAACACACGTTGTCTTTGTTACTTCCCACTGCAGCAGGAGAGGCGTCCCGCTATGAACCGGCCCCAGAAACGGGGCGCGTTTCCCTCCGTACCCTCTTTCCAAGCATCTTCGCCCCTGTGTGCGCTGCGGCCTCCGCTCCAGCCTGCCTCCAGCTGCCTGTCCGCGCCGCGGTGACTCACACGCGCGCTCCCGGACTTCTCTCTGGTCCAAAGAACAGTGACCACCTCCTTTCTCAGCCACTGGAACCAGCCTGGCTGATTCAGACTGCAAAAGCTAGGGCAACCGGCGGGAGAAGAGCGGGGACAACGGCAAGGGCTGCGTACTGCCTTCAGAGAGCGCAGGCATGGAGAACGCAGCACTGAGGCCACCGGCAGGAGGGAGGGAAGGAAAAAACTGCAGAGAAGAAAATGGGAAGATGAGCACACACAGCGACAGGGAAATAACAAGGTGTGTTCCTGCACCATGAATGCGCAGGGATCTCTGTACAACATGGCAAAGGGTGGTAAATACGAGACTAAAAYGAAACCTGCCACATTCCAGCAATAGCTGCTGACAGAAGTGGATAAATTTCTAACTGGAGAACTGAAAAATATGCATTGTTTTAAAAATTAATGGTTATTTATCCTGCACTTCCCTTCTCCTAATATTGCCTTTGGAAATCTTAGTGCCTCAGTTCATGCCAATTTGAGACTGGAGGTGTTACAAGAGATCTGCAGTGGTGCCAATACGTGCGTAGACCAACACACGCTGTCAGTTTTCTCCTCCACATTTCTGTGGTGGTACCAGTACAGTAAGACAAGCCAAGCATTACTGGGGAGGGTTAGTACAATCTTGCAGTCCTATTTCAGTATGCATAAGCTGGTTCCTTACTTACACATGGACTTATGCATAAGCTGCTTCCCTAGCACAACTGCAGAAGCCATCACTCTCCTGCAAACAGAGGCATGGGACTGTTTCCACAGTTTGCTGGTTTAATTTTAGGCCTTGAATTTTGGTGTGGTGGGAGGCATTTCTAAGTCCTAGGTGCCCCAACTGCTCTGTTTTGCCCTCTGCATTTGAAGGTGGTCCTGTAGGGACTGAGGACACCACGGGAAGGAAGGCAGTGCTCTTGCTGTGGCTTTCATACAGCTCCATCCCCCTTCCAGACAAATGCAGTAACTTCCACCACCACTTTATCGGCGAGACAGAAATATGCAGCATCAAACATGCCACGTTCAAGTGGTGTCTGGGATATGAGCTGAGGGAGCTTGAGCCTTTCCTTGTGTCAACAGCATCTTTCACATCTCACAGGCATGGAGAGATGAAGGTCACTGAGGAAGAGCGCACTTGAATCAACGCAACCCSCCCTCCCACAAGTTAAATTCAAGCTTGAGAGAAAAAAAAAATGCTTTTTTTTTTCCCATCCTAGCCAAAAGAACAGGARGGATGTATGTATTTAAAAATATCCTCCTGCTAAGAGCATCTCATTCTCAAACCACCTGCACCTTTAAGATAACCACAGTACTCTGTCTCCCCAGGACCTTAGTAAATGTGAGTGCTCTCGACTCACTTGCCATTTCTGGCATTTTGCAGAAGCGAGTTCTGGGACTGGAGCTTGCTTTTTCCTCTCTTTAGAGCAGYCTCAACAGCCAGACATTTGTTGCCACTGGGAAAAGTCCCTGTATGAAATATCAAGTGGATTAGCGGAAAGTGACAGAGGAAGAGAGAAATGTGTATTGTAAGTCTGATCCAAATACCACTCAARACAGTCTTTTAATGACCTGAATGAACTGGGGATCAAATGCTAACCCCTTTCTTTTTTTTTCTTTTTTTTTTCTCTCCTGTGTGCATGGAGAAGAATTTTCTTTTAGGCTAGGGCTCCAAATCTATCCAGTTTTAAAATACACAGCAGATCGCGACACTAGACAATAATACTATACTCCTATATTGTTCCACAAATGAGTTCAGAGAACACTAGAAAAAATAATGAATCACCTTTGTTATCCTCATATGTTAAGTAGATAAGGACTGACAGTGGCATTTCACAGAAGGGAATTTGAAACACAGGAGGGATTAAGAGGCCTGCAAAAGGTGAGACGGAAAGTCCACAGATTAATCAGAAACACTGCTCCCAATCTCGTGCTGTTATCACTGTCTGAAGACATCCTGCACTTGCAGGACACTGCTATCACTTCTCRACACGGCACAATGTTAACTACATCAAATCAACGCTGCAGATATCTGTCCTCTGAAGGATTTGGAGTTCTTCAGTCCCCTCCCTTAAAAATAACCAACACAACAGCCACTTGAATGTGGCTGCAGACACATTCAAAAGGTAAATCCTACCACACTATTTCAGGAGAAGGCTAGATCAAGGCCAATAAAGAAATAATCCAGGACAYTGATTTTTCAAATTTACAAGATGAAGGTGATGCTACAGACAGACCCAGCTCTATGGAATTCGGCATCTTGCAAGCATTTAGCATGGAAATAACATACAGCTCCTGCCACATATTCAACTTTCATACTTGTGATATGTTTTTATGATGAGAGTGGGGGGTTGCCTTTTTGCATTATGAAATTCTTCACTTGCCATAAAAACAGAAAGAATAAAGTTAAATTCTATATAATGTTTTCTTTTTGTTCTTCTGTCTTGTAAAATCCATGCTGACTGCRAGCCAGGTACTGGGGAAGACAGGATCCCTGGCCAGAATCACAGATATTCCCATACCACTACACAGGATGAGCATTCATATCCAGTAGCACTTCCAAATCCTCTGGTTTTTCACTTGCTTTGCAGCAGGAATATGTCCCAAAGTGTAGTTAATCTTCCTTCTCATGTTCCTTGGCTAGAAAGCAGAGACAGGGAACATGTTCCAAGGGCTGCTTCACCATCAGAACGGTGTCCCAATACTATTTACGCCATGTTATTATGGTTCTTCTCCCCTCGAGATGACAGAAAACGTACAGCCTCAAGAGATGCATTCAGTTTTTTGGACATTACTACCTGAAGGAAACTTCACATTGCAAAGAAATGCCAAATTGTGAAATAATAGGAGTCTGAAAAAAAACTTGGTTCAGACAGTAAGAATCCGTATTATATATCCCAATAGGATACTGAACATCAGTCAGCAGTACACCCTTAACAGCCATGAAGACTAACCACATACTGAGCTGTGTGAGCAAGAAAACAGTCAGCRGGGCAAGGGAAGAGATGATTTCCCTCAACTCTTTTGAAGCTGCATATGAAACGCCACATGCCTTCCCCCAGCACGAGAGAGAYGTCAGCAAATCTGGCCGAGCCCAGCAGAAGACAGCTAAAACGGGTGGGGAAGGGACTAGGTGAAACACGCCGGGAGGCTGAAGAACCTGGACTGTGTTCACCCTGGAGAAGACTAATGGGGGGATCTAGCTGCAGCCTTCCCCTTCCAAAAAGCAGTTAGGGAGAAAAATCTTTCTCGGAGGTCGGCAGAACCACAAGGCAAGAACCTAGCAGCAACCGGCACAAGCTGCAACAAGGGGGATTTCACCTGGAGACAAAGAAAAACCCAGGTTGTTTGCACCCTTTTGCTACCTTTCCCTTGCAGACGGCTTTCCTAGTGAGATGAGCGGGGGTGAAAAGTCACATCACGCCAGTTCCTCATCAACAGAATGTCCATCAAAAAACAAGGAAGGAAAGAAGAAATAAGCAGAGAATTGACCTCCAAACTTTCTTCACGTTTGACTAATGCAAAGTGGGGAAAAAACTCCCGTCCCTCACTTCTGCGACTAGCTGCACATCCTTGCCCCCCCCCCCATGCAGCGTGAGCCAGTGTGCTGYGGTGATGTCAACCTGAAGACCACCACTTTTTTTTGTCTGTTTTTCTTTTCCCTGATCTGAAAGCTTACCTATTTTTTCTTAATATATCAGGTGGTCTAAAAATAAGATATTATTTATACCCCCAAAGCTTTCTCTCTGTAATTTAAGGCATTGTAAACATTTCCCTTGAAGAATCACAGAGAGCCATCCTGGCTGCAAAACAGGGAGCCTGAAAGAGTTACCACGGACAAAGAAATGTACAGCTTGCTTTATGCKTAAGTCAGCCCCCATATTTTACCCAACTGCAGCCATTAAAACAGGACATTATCCTTAAGCTGCTAAAGGAGGCCAAGCTTGATTATCACCTGAATTACAGAAAGAGAAACACTGCAGGGCCCAAGATACTGCAAGCGAGGAAACTCCAGATAAGCAAGAGCTGCTGGCATAAAGAAGCAATAGTCAACCTCCAAACATGTAAATATATAGTTTATCACTCTTACTACGAACCAACCACCCGATTTTCCCATCTATGCGGTAGGCTTGTGCGTAACCCTACAAAAAATGAACATGAGCGATACATTTAAATTGGCAAACACTAATGAAATCTTTTGCAGGCAGAACCTGTCAGAGGCCTCTTGGACTAGTTGAATGATGGTGGACTTCAGCTTTATGGCTCTGATGGAGCCGCAAAATGCCCATCAATGTGAAAGTAACAGAGACCTCCAAGAAGCAACAGCAAATGAAGATTTCTGCAGTTAGAGTCTCAGAACTTCTTTGCTTATAAATCTAGCTCTGGATAGCAAAGTCCAACTCCAGTTTCTTGGGAACCCTGTTTAGCACAAGCACAGAACTGCAAAAAAGTGTTTCCATGACCTCGGGCAAAAGATTGAGACTTGAAGGTCAAGTTTTATGCAAGAGGATGGGTCATGCTAAAAGTGTATGGGGTGGGGGAGAGGTTTCTTCCCTTCTTCCCATGAAGAAAAAACACTTCAGCAAGGTAGGCCTAGCAGCCCTTAGGAGAGAATTACAAACCCTTTCCACAGCATCTCTTTCCAAGTCAGCGCTGGTGCTCAGCACAACGACCTTCACTTAGTAGGAGCCAAGGGTCAGCATCTCTTTGTGACAGGTAAAGAAGGTGCCTTACAACTCTACAAGTAGCTAAGCAGATAAAGCATCTTAGTTAAAAGGCAAAACATACACTCACAGTGACACACAAATGGTTTCACACCCTTCTCTTCATGCCCAACTGTAACGCAATGTTGAACAAAGTCTTTCAGAGCGCAGTACAAGGGAAATGGCCATCTCTGTAGCTTCTTTTACTTCAATTCTGGCTGTTACAGAGCAAGTCTCAGTAATTTCAGTAGCAGGTTCTGTACAGAGCTGTAGTGTGAAACAGTATCTTCATTTCAGCACTTTCCCTCCCTCTGCTCTTGTTATATTCTGATCCTATACACACAAACTTTATAAACATCCTGCAGAACCACCAGCCTCTTCAAGACTTTGCTCTATCTACATAGGTGTCCGCTAGCAACTAAAGTGCTGCACAACAGATGAGAGCATACAGAGAAAGGTATTCRCTTCATTTAGCTGCGCAAATAAAATATGCAGCAAACAACATACTTGAGCACATGCACATACTCAGTCCTCCCAGAGGACACAACTCWAAAGTAAAAACGGGGAACGACCGGAAAAAAAACACACTCCTGAAAAACATTAAGCTTTAGAAGTAAAGATCAAATGTTTGCTGTCGAGAATAGAAAAAATAACTACAACAGGATCAGAGTGCCCTGTTGCGTGGGATATGGTTATCTTGACAACAAGGAATACTCTCCGAGTAGGTGCTTCATCTGGAAAGCAGGAAGCACATGCCAGATAAAAGGAGTAGTAACTTCAGGTGTCTGGGTGCTAGCACTAGGCTTTTCCCTAGATGTAGAAGAACGTACAGGTGTCTACTTCTACAGGTATCTGTTGGGCAGGAGAGGTGTTTACAATATTCACCAATTTAAAAAGAAAAAAAAAAGTCTTGTAAGAAGTTATCATTATCCACCAAATGACTAGGAAGGTCAATGATACTGATGGAGCAATTAAAAAGGAGATTTTAAAAAAAGAATCACACAGATAGCTCGCGCCGATGAACTACTGCAAGCAACAGATAACATGTCAGGAGATTTATTACTAAAATCAATCTGATTTTCTAAGCCTTAGATAATTTAGAATCTCCAAGTAATAAGAAAAGGTTCTTTTCCTCTAGAAAATATTTCTTCTAGCAAGAAATAGAAAGAAAAAGAAAAAAATACCAAAGCATCCCCCACGTAGGAAAAAAAAAAATGGAAATAGGAAAAAAAATACAGAACCCTTAAGGTAGCAGAGCTCTCCGTGTACCGCGTTGTCAGCCAGCGTGGCGCAGCGGCGAGAGCTGGCGGCTCTGCAGYGGGCCCCGCGGGAGGCGCTGGCCAGGCGCCCGGAACGGCGCAGGCCTCGTCCCGCGTGTGACGAGCCGTGGGGAGCGGGGCGGGAAGCGCCCGCCCGCGCCCGGGCTGCCCGCCGAGCCTCCCCGTGTGCGGGCCTCCCTGCGCGTGACCAGCACGGCCCTCTCCCAGGCACGCGCCGCGCACACAACCCAACCCCGGAAACACCGTTCCTTCTTGCTCCCGCCTGCGCAACCAGGTCTACTGGACTTGCAGAGTGAAAATACATCTTAGTTTTTGCCTAGCACTCACAGGCTTGGCTTGCAGGGGGGTACCTGCTCTGAGCTGTGCTCTTCTGACCGCCTTGCAAAGCAGCCCCACTTCTCCTTCAGGGTCTGGGCTGGAGGTGCGAACTCCTCRGAAAAGGAGGTTGGGACAACAGAAGCTAAAGAAACCAGCAGCACACGGAGATGCTGCTGGCGGGCAGATTTTTAAAGGGAAGTCTCTTATTGGCATTCCATTGTGCACGGTATCCTTCAATTAAACTCGGTCACTGCGCAACAATAAAAAAAAAGAATAGCAATATTAACACACACACACACACAAAAGAATGGTTTTATAGCCTCACGCTGCTGGTAAGCGGGTCGTGGATGAAGATTACACTAATTCTCACCAAATTAACAGGARTCGTCACTCCGCGCTTTGGGGGAAGGCGACGCGCTAGTGCAGCGTAACGCGCGCAGCCTGCCACGCCAGAGCGAGCCCGCCGYCAGGCGAGCCCCGCGCCGCCGCCCCCGGCTCCGCGCTGCCGCCTCTCCGCCAGCCCCCCGAGGGCACGGTGACACTGCCCCCGCCGGCGCCGCGGCCGCGCTGAGCCTGTCAGCTGAAGGCACCTTCTCGCAAGGGTCACTTCCCAAGGCAACAGCAGGAGTTGTTCTTTTATTCATCACGAGTTTCAGCTGGCGTGTAAAGAAACACTTGAGAGAGAGGGGAAGCAGAACTTCCCATTTCAAAGTGCTGAGTGAGACCCCTTTATTCCCACTGCAGAGACCTGCAGAGGCTTTCTAGGACTACGTGGACTAGGAGAAGGAGTAGGAGAATTTCCATACACTGGTCAGCCCAAGACATAGCTAAGGTGGATGACCCAGCACATGCTTTTTACTGCGTGCTCAAAAATGAAATTCTTACTCTCTTCATTGCCGCTAACGTGGCCTGCTCTCTTCTGCTGCCCCACTGCTCTGCTGTGCTGTCTCTTTTTCCAGGAGATAATTAATGCACCAACCGTAGCGCAGTCAAGCAGCCAGGACGCAGACCAAGGAGGAACAGCACATGGGAAAGCTATGAATTATTCCCTTTAAACATCAATCTGCCCTGTTAATTTAACTTTCACTGGCCAGAGCCAATCTGGCCCCTGGAACTCAGTCTAAGAGGCCACTCCTCTACAGCAGATATGCCCCACACACCAACAAYGACATTTCTGCCACGACGCCATTTCCCATGGTTAAATGATTTCAGATGCACACACGCTCAGCTCCCCCCAAGACTGTTCCCAGGTGGTGTGATACACTCATCTTTCTCTCCCATCCCTCACAACCAGCTTGACTTTGGCTGAAAGTACTGAACTGCAACTGTGGAGGTCTTGGCTTACTCCTCACCTCCGTCACGTGGAGCTCTGCCTTCCCTTGAGCTCCTCCTCGCTTAGTAGGTCATTCGCAAAAGCCAGCAGTGGCTTAAGGTGCTTTGTCTCTCTCTGCCGTCCTCAAAGCCGATGGAGAGAGACAAGCTCTCGCACAGGACTGTGCGGAGCACGACCCTATTTCCTCTTCCCATCACCCCTCTGGAAGTATCCGTCTTTCTCCATTATCTCTATAGGGAGAAGAGGACTGTAAGCTGCTAGGCSAAAGTTGCCTTTTCTGAAACTCCTGTCATCTTTGGGAGTCTCTGCTCAGCTGTACATGCCCTGAGCCACCTCTCGCCCCGCTCCGTACTCCACTACGCACACCAGCGCTCTTGCAGCYGTTCCTCGCGCTCCACTGCTGCAGTTTCAGCTGACGGGAAGAGCTGCTCTATGGAAAACTCCTCTGGGACTCTCTGCAAAACAAGCTCTACAGCAAGTAAATAAATAAACAAACAAACGTGTTCCTTGGTTTTGATTTAGACTGTAATTTCCTTTTTAATAACTATCTGCTTTCACAGCACACTCACCAACTCAACAGTATTTAACWGGAGGCTTACACTATTTTCAGGGGACTTCAATTATGAATTAGACTGTAAACTACTTCCTCCTCTTTTTTCTCCTTTCTCCTCTTTACTGCCTCACTAAGTGACAGCGTGTTCAAATTCCTCTTCAAACAGATGCATCGCTTCAAGTTTTTAACCTCAGGGAATAGGGCTGGTCTCTCTCCGCCCGACTCCGCCGTTCTCCTCCAGACCCCCAATAAAGCAAAACTAACAGAATAAAGCAGCAGGCAAAACCGCGCCGGTTCCGAACGAGCACCTTTCTGGGACGAATCCCTCCTTTCAGCCAGCCAGCGCTCCCGCATCCTGCCTCCTACAGCACTTTCTGGCAAAATGAATAGAAATACTCAAGTCCCTCCGTCACCTCTGTCCATTCTCAACCCTACAAGGCAATTGACTTCGCGATGAAGTGCGGAGCTGTTTCTACAGCCTCTATCTTTTAGAACCGAGCAATAGTCCCTGTGAAATCAGTCGTTTTTACCAAGTTTGCTTATTAGAGCCCCAGGTAGGGGTAAGGGCAGTTAACTCTCCACCACCACAACTGCTCAGGCCAGTAATGACTTATTCCCAGGACTTACTACTATTAGAGAAGATACTCTTTAAAGATGGAATTTAAAAAAGTGCTTTAAAAATTACTCCATTTCATCTCTGACTGATCAATCATTAGTCAAAGTAAAAAGATGACAAATGAGGTTAAATTACTGGGCAAGGGAAGCCGCACCTCCCAAAGGGGCCAGACAAGCGGGCAGCCCTCGCCCAGAAGTCAACATCGCAGCCAGCAATGAGCCTGAGGAAGGACAAACGCTGGCACCGAGACCGGCCCTGGGCACGGCTCGAACGTGGCAAGAGAGGGCAGTGAAGAGATGATGCCAAATCCTCTGGCTTTCCGCTGCCCCGGCCTTACGGAAGACCATCAACAGCAGCCACAGAAAGCAAAGCGACCGCCCGCCTCCGGGCTCCCCTGCCTTGCTCGCACRCAGCCTGCTGGTGATAAATCACGGTCAGCCTCCTCTCTCTTCGGAGGTCAAAGTAATAAACCTCACCGCCAGCTTAAGGAAGAGGGCAGAGATGTACCTTGATAAAGAGAAAGGAGGCAAGTTGGGTAATAATTCAGGAGCTCAAATGTGCACACAGGGACACGCATCTGGCTGAAGCGGGTCTGACTTCAGTCCCAGCTCCTCAGGAGTCACAGAAACGGTGTGGCAGAGAAGGCCGTTGCATGTGATTGTAAGCTACAAAAATGATGACATGGAGGAGAAACTGGCTTCCTCCAAGGGGAGTTTTGCCTCGACTGTGTCGCTCCGGAAGGGAAGGGCTGGGTTTCCCGCAGTCCCTGGCCAGACTGCAAAACYGTGCACACCAGTGCAGCAGGATATCCCTAAAAATAAAAAGGTGGTGGAAGGCTACTGGACCGTCAAGCACAGGGGCAAAAGGCCATCTTGTCCTGGAGAACGGCAGAAAAGAGACACACGCTTAACTGTAAGGCAAGCGGCCACACTGCAGACRTACATGATTACGCTTCGAAAAGGATCCACAGCCTGCCGCTTCGCTACTCCAACATGGTCTAAGCAGTGAACGTACGTATTTTCACTAAGCGATTTTGCTCATTTTATATTTTGTTTACAAGTGTCTGTATATATATCTATATAAAAAATTATACAGCATTACATAAATATATGAATAATTATATATTATTTATGTTTATATARTAAGTCTTAGAAAATCACACGGGTTTCCGTTCATTCAGTCAAGGAGGAAGACTTGTTTATTCACACTTTCAAATAGCATTGAGCGACTGTGCTGGAAAACTCTACAACTACCACGCTTTTAAGACCAYGGCTCTACTCAAGTCCATTCGCAATTTTTCTGTTATAAACCTGGAATCAATCATATTTATATCACACAGTCTCAATACCAGCACTCAGACATCTTACCAGCTGAAAGTTTAATATCATGCCATAGCATCACTGTGCGCTGTCAGTGGAGTCAAAATATGAATATACTGCTAGACAGCACTAGGATTTATATTTGGCCTCTCTCAACACACACAGGTGCGCATATATATGCGCACAAACACACACGCACGCACATATATAGGCAAACACATAGAGGTATTGGTATGTATCTATGGGGTAGGGAGGGAGGGGAAGAGAGCTCAAATTAAGTGGCTTTTTTTTTTTTTTTTTTTTTAAAAAGGCATTGATAGAAACTAAAGTATGAAAGATGTCCTTTTGGTACCCAGCAACTTCAAGGCGCTGTGGGTACCAAGCGACGTCGGTGCGTTCTCCCCAACCCCAGCCGAGCTCCACAGCAGACCGATGTGCCTCCGAGTCCCCGCGGGCCCGGCTCGAGCGGCAAGCGAGCGTTACGCTGTTACTGCAAAACCACCCCGGCAGCCGTGCAGAAAGCGGCGCCGCCCAGCCCCCAGCAGCACGAGTAATTAGCTGGTGTAACGAAGAGCGAGACAGAGAAGAGCAGCGGCGGAGGGCGGCGCGTGGGGCTGTCAGCGTTACCGTTCTCCAAGGCTTCGGCAGAACGGCGCGCTGCTGAGCCCCTGTAATCTCTACACACGGCTACCCACGAAGAGAGTAATTAAGAAATGTCATTGCTTCCTTGGGAAAATACCACCGCGTCTCAAAAGGAGGATGATAATCTCCGTCACAGCCCTGCTCTCCCGAGCTCCCTTTTCTTTGTTTTTGGTGGGTAGCAGAAACGCCCGAGGACGTGCTCTGAACGAAACGCGCTTTTCCTCTTCCCTTCGGCTCCACGCTGAGCCAAACAGCTCAAAACAAAGCCGGATTTGGAAGCAAGCGCGTACGCTCTCCGAGTGCGCACGGCCAGCCAAAGCCAAGCTACGCACCCCAGCTAAAACGAGTATTTAAAGTTCAAGCGCCTRCATTTCACAAGCTCAGTTCCCCAAAGAGCAAGGCGTTTCCAGGAGCTCCTGGCCTGACGAGGACCGAGCGATCCGCCTCCAGAGGCAGGGCGACGGCCCTCACCGAGGSCCGGCGAAGCCACCGCGAGCCTCCTACTTCCGCTCCGCCTCCAGGCGGAGAGCGGCATTCCTGTGGGAATTCACCTAGGGAAAAGGCCAATACTCGCAGGCTGCCGTAAGCAACGCCGCGGCGCTCTCGCCGGCGCTGGYCCAGGATCGTGTCATCCTTCGCTAGATGACCTTTGGATCATGCTCGCTCTTTGTCAGTCAGAAAAGACTGGCCCTCTAATTGACACAGTGCCAGAAAACATAGAGAAGACTGATCTTAAAGGTTACCACCTACCCGTAGTTTTCTAAAAAATAAAATAAAATAAMATAAATAAATAATAAAAAAAATTCTCAGACCACTCCACARTGCCTGGGGCGAAGCAGAAGGCTGCACTGCCAGCAAGCAATCCCCTTACAAAGGTGAGTTACAAATAATTACAAATGCATTAATTACACGAGTATGCCAGGATTTCAGAGAAAAAGGGCTAGTGCAGCAGCCTTCGCTAACGASGCCAATCAGTTCAAATCCCCTTTTTCTTTCCCCAAATTCCGCTCCAGGTTGCTTACGGCGCTCTCTGAAACTAAGCCGGTGCATCTACACAGCTAACACGCCTCTGATTCTCCAATTCGCTGCTCGTGGACCGCTCTGGGGGTAAATATTTGTAGCTGGAAGGTAGACAGTTGAGCACTTCAATTTAACCAGTGCTATTCCAGTTTATTCCGGCCTGGTTCTCAGAAAAACTGGAAAGGATGAGATGAGAAACTCTTTGGTCTTACGGGCACTGTGTTTATACAGCACAAGAGGCCCCGGTTCCTGACTCGGGGTTGTTCGACAGTAATACACCTAATAATCAGTACTACTACTCACATATTTTATTCTGGAAACGTTTAGGCAGAAATAAAGGATTTATTAGTGAGCTCTGAGATTCTGCACCTTTTTTTCTGCAAGCATGATTATGTACAGAATGCCAATGCCACGCTGAAGGAATAAATGGGGGGTGGGAAAATATAGTAATTTTTTCTTTTCCAGCCTCAACTGATTATGGTAACTGTCATTCTCCAAAGGAGCCTGATGGGGCCCTCTTAGCTATTTCCAGCTTCCCAATTTCAAGACATTATCTAGTGACACTGCTGGTTTAGTCCAGCATTTCCCCTCAGGATACATCTGCAACCAATCAGGTAAGTAACTAGGCAAAGGATAATCACAGTGAGGTTAAAAATATAATAGAAAAATGAATATTTAAAAAGAGCTGAATATACAGTTTAGAGAATGATGGAAAATGACATTCCACACAGGCAAATTCAGAAGGAAAGGGAAAGAAAAAGAAAGGCTTTTCTAATGATGATTGGAAGAAGAGCCAAGTATTTTTAATTTTGACATTGAATTATTGCATGGATAGTAATAAGAGACTAAAATCTGTTAAAATTATTCAAGATTGAAAATTACCACTAGAATACACACACAATTGTGCCTGATAAAGTCAAAATTCCTGCAAAGGCAGCACTGGAGTATGGGCTTCCTTTATCTCTCTCCCTTTCCTCTATCTATAGCAAATGTCATTTTTCTCCTGCTAGTGATCGGTGGGTTTGCACAGATAGAGCATTTTCTACAGAAATCCTCTTAAAACTTTAATAATTACGTCCCTAAAATATTTCCTTCAACTGAAAGCTGCAGAAAAATACAGGTACAGCAGAGATTCGTTCAACTGTATGAACTATGTACAGACTGAAAAAGCTGCAAGGATGCTAATATTCATAAGTAACAGCCTGGTCACCTCTAGTTTGCAAGGACTGTACTGCATTGAACACCTGCTCGGGAACAGTTTTCAGAAAGAGTGGCCTTTATAGCAAGCAGAACTATTTAACATCGTTAGCATTGCTCACCTCTAGTATTATTTTCGTAGCTGCTGCAAACCCTAATAGATGCTTGCAATGGATTTGCAACCGAGGGAATCCCTTTGCATACTTTTGGAAGGATTTATAATAAAACTTGAAGCCCTGAATCTGCATTGTTTTCAATAAATACTTGCCTAAATAGGGAGATTTTTTTTTCTCATGTATCACTAAAGCCAACCGGTTTTCTACAACGGCTCCCAAAGAGCAACAACCACAGAGCTTCTAAACGATGGGGAAACGCTTTTCCTAAAGACCCCAGGCCCCACTGAAACAGACTTATTTTGTGGGCTACTTTGCTAGGATGCCATAAAATAGAAAAAGAGAGATGCGTTAAAAAAAATGTATGTGGTAGATGGAAGGGGAGAAATTTATTTGTTAGAGCTATAAAATTCTGCCCAACTTGGATCAAGTGCTTCCGTCCTTGCTGTCAGGCAGAAACATGGCAAATTRGTATTAAAGGTGCATTCTTTTAAATACACAACTCTGCTTCTCACACTAATTCGTGGAAATGGGTCGATATAGAAGCCCTAAAAAAAATACACGTATACACGTACACGCACATGAATTGTAGCCAGCAATACTACACTTGTGTGCATGCACGTGTGCGTTTCATTTCATCTTTCTCCCATTTGCCACATGAATGTCTTCTCAAACACATTCATTATCATGACAACAGGTTGAATCTGCAATTCACCATCTGCCTAAACAGCATTAACCTTCATGCAACCTCCCATTATTATTGCTGGGCTTTGTCTGAAATTTAAAATCCTGCTCAAGCAAGCTGTGGGGACAACCCTTCTCTTACACGTAACATCACCCCTTCCATTAGGCATAAAACCATCCCCCTGAGTACAGCTGGAAATTTGCATTCGAGACTGTCCTTATTTACAGAAACGGGCTAGGCTCTCTTCGCACAGCACGAGCGCGGCTGCAACCGCCTCGCGCCACCGGGCAGCCCCGCGCCCTGAGCAGCGCCGCTAGGCTGTCGAAGCGCCTCACCAAAYCCCCCTTCCCTCCGCTTTTAGACGCGCAGGTACAGGATTTGTCAGCCCCTTTCAGTACCACAGCGCTATTCCTACCGGATCTTTTCACACGAGGATTGCAAGCCGTTCTGAGTGCAGCCAGGTCCTGCTAGCGGGAGCGTCGCCGCAGCTCACTGTTGGAACGCGTTATAGGAAGCGGCACCGCATCCTGCAGTTACTTCTTGCCAGAAAAAAGATGGAATACGATTGAGAAAGTTCCGTGAACGCTGGCAATCCACGTTCACCCCGAGCACGACTCGGCCAGGAGAGATGCCACTCCAAGAGAGCCGCCTTACGTGTGAAGAGGCGCAATAAGCGGGGGCGCTTAAGCTGGAGCACTTGCTCAAGGCCCCCTTTCCGCAATCACACCCCAACTCAGACCTCGTCTTTCAGCCACCTGCTTTAGACGTAGCTGAGACAGAAGCACAGATTTCATTGACCTTTGGTCAGCCAGAGGGCTTCAAAGCCCTCTTTTGCGAACACGGTGCTTATGCAGTGACAGACCTGCCTGCTGGGATCTGCTCTTTACTCACGTATTTCCAGCTCACATTCCTTAGTGTGACTTGGGCGGTGCGCCTCAMCCACGGCCTCCAAAGACATGAAAAGAAGTGCCTTCGCTACCTCATCTCCCTCCTCAAAGCGCCAACAAGAAACTGAAGCAGCTTGTCTGAGATGTGCGTTTCTTCAATATTAAAAGTAGCTTTATCTAAAATATGTAATTTTAGACATTAAATTATTGCTTTTGCAGTGGCAATTAACTCACAGTAGCCATCAATTAGATATCCAGCTATATAGTCATCTTTGATCCAGAAAGGGATCCAACTAGGCTTCTAACTAAAAGCATTTTGCAAGTAGTTTGCTGACAAATTGTCCACTTACTGTTGTGAGAAGAACACGGCTATTTCCTAACTTTCCAGAAACATACAGCTTTTAACTTCTTACTCCGCCTTTCCTTCCAGTCCATACTGCTCTCTAAAAGAACTGATACTTGCCATTGCTGTACCTCAAATCTGTGGTTYGTTGGACAACATTCAAAACTCATCCATCTCGGTACTTTCTGCTGAAGCTTTGACTTCTACTGATTGCTCTGTGAATCTGTCTTTAGATATCTTTAAGTTACATTGTACTTATACCTTAAAATGCAACTGATTGATGTTAGTAGGCACTGGACACCCCTTGAAACGGATCTGGTAATTTCTTGAAGATTTTCAAAGCAGATCAGGGATTTCCATCACACATCTTTCATTAAAATTAGCAGTTAAGGGTTGAACTTTGAAAGCTATGTAGCTGCCCAAGGATGCAGACAGGGAGACAGTGGGATTTTTAAAAAGCAAATCCCAATAGACATCTACCTGTTTTTAAACACTCAAATGTTTCGGTTTTGCAAAAAACAATCCAGTTTCAAATTCTGAGATTTTTCCTGCATGGAAATGTCTGGGGGTTAAGTCTTAACTACAGTCAACGTTAAGTCATCACACCGACCCGTAACAAGTGCTGCACTGCGAACGCTGGGCTCCCAGTCCCGCGAACGCTGACAGACAGCTCTGAGGATCTGCAGGATTTGGATGCCAACGATGGCAACGATGTGTCAAGTTGAGAATGAACATCTTTGTTTTGTTTCTGCACGCTTCTGTTCTATAAATGCTTTAGCTAAGCCTCAGTAGCTATATTTCACAGGGAGAACATTATCAGTTGACAATTATGCAATTCTATTAACATCATTGCCTTTTTAATCTATGAAAGGTTACATTAAACAGAAAGAAGGCACACAGGAGACTACAGAAAGGAAAGTACCTACCCTTTTAGGAAAAAAAGATTATTCAAATGATCATCCTGACATTTATTTTTATACAAAAGAAAATAGAACAAGAAACGTAAAGGGATATTTTGGTGACCTGAATACCAGCAGAAAGTAAATTAAAACTCACACAATAAATGCAAATTACAGGACATATTCTGCTCTCTGCTCAGATCTGTTTATGAGGACAGGGCGGGTAAGACGAACTGGGAAAGGTTATTTTGTGGACATGCCTGTACCTGATAGGGTGGGGCTGCATCACAAAGCAGGGTGAACATCAAAGAGGATGATCTAMCGCACACTACCTTCCTGTAGTCCCTGAGCTGTCTAAAGGATACAGGAAAACCAAAATCAATAGCCATCTCTGAACCATTAGCAGCRTACGAGGCTATAAGATGAAACGCATCTAACTGGAATTTCTGTCCAACCCAGTACCAGACAGAAATTCCGGCACAATATCCAGCAGCAAAGCTGGACACTGCTGCTGCACAGCGTTAGCTGAGAGCAGAGGTGCTCCAGGTGTACCCYCCTCCCCAGATGCAACCGTGAGGAGTACCAGCACTCCAAATTCATACCTCCAAGGGAGTCTCCTGGAGCAAAAGGGGCCTTTATGGGTTTCTTCAGGTCTGCAGATGAAGTACTGTASTTGTGATGAAAACAAGTGAATCGAATTTGTCTATTTTTCTTAACACAGAGAGAAGAGAGTAAAATAATGAGCTAATTAATCTAATGGTTAAACACTTTATTGTGCTCAGTTCTACCTAGCAGGCTCCCTAAAAAGGATTATAATCCAAAATTGTGTCAGTGTCCAGAAGTCCCGTTTCCAGTTGCTTCTGCTGTCRTGCCTTTCAGCAGAAGTCTCAGCCACACAGCTGTTGCAGCACCCTCAGCTCTGCACGGTGGTAAACGCTACTTGCACTTACTGACTGCTYGGGGCTTGTGGGTTTTGATCAACTTTGGTGGGGTAGCATACAGGGCAGAGCAGCGCGTTCTTCTCCGCTAAACTGAAACTAGGGTGTGTATGTATTCTGCATTAAGCACAGGCAAACAGTTGAGACAACAGAGAATTTACCAATGCTTAGGACACACTGCAAGTGGCTGACTTGCTCACCTGAGAGATCTCGTCTGCCATTAACAAGGAGATTTTAGGAAAAAATCTGCTTATGGCCATTCTCTGTTAAAGTATATCTGGATGGGCTTGTGACCTACAGTTAACTGGCTCTTTGCATCAGTCAAGTACTCTTTAACTTTTCTTCAAAACACTATGTTGCATATTGTACTCAGAGTAAGASGGACTTGTAATCATCGCAACACAGAAGGAATGCATTTTCTATTAGAAGCTGTGAATTGAATGGAAGGGGCACCTGAAGCAAGAGAGTAACCTGAGGGCATCTTTCTTGGGAGCTGATGCTGCTTTGCAGAAGTTGCACATTGGCAAAATGGCTCGAGAATTCTAGCAACCGCCCCCTTTCGACATCACAGCAAAGTCGCTGAGAGCCTGACTGTGGCATCTATGATGGACAGCACTTTATTGCATGAGTATGAGTAGCGGTATTAAGAACTGGTCCCTGGAATTCAAACTTCTACMAAGGAACTCATATTTCCTATGCAAATATGCATGTTCAGCTCTTAGATTTTTCACTTTTTCTCACTCATCCTTTTCTTTTTTTGAATTTTCATCTTAAGACGTGTTCTGCACAGAGCCACTGACAGATACAGGTAAAAAAAATTAGCTGTTCAGTATTCAAAGCCAAYAGAAGAAATGAAAGTATAGGAACACTATTTAAATTTTATATTGAAGCTATGGTAACACGTATTTCTAATGATGATTGTCACAAAAATATTTACTTGCCCTTTATTCAGCAGTCACAATTACTCAAACATCACTTTCTTTCCCATCCTTCCTTTATCTGAAATGACTATTTAAAAGACTATGTTTACAATAGAAGTAACGGGTAATGCCTGCCAGAAGTCAGTATCTACAAGGACCTTCAGAAAGAGCATGTACGGACTCTTACTCCATTTGTAACTGGAAGGAGTAGGATTTGGGCTTAGAAGGTGGCAATTACACAACTGAGAAACTAATATCAGTCTACATGTTCTTTCCTAAAAGCTTAAAGGTGGCAAACAGATCGTGGAAACGTCGGTTTAGAAGGGACTTCTGGAGGTCACCTAGTCCAACTTCCTATTTCAAAGCAGGACTCTCACCACTACCGGTATTACTTCTCCAAGTACTTTTAAAACAGACTGGTAACTCAAAAGCAGTGTGTTTCCTAAACAACTCAGCCCTTTACTGGTGGTGAGCAGGACCTTAGGCGGTACCTAGAAAGGGCTAGGGGAGCTGCCCTGAGGTGAGGATTAACTGTGAGATACACCATTACTGATTTGTCTTGCTTAGAAGGTGGATTGCGGTCAGTKCGCAGCTGAGTGCTATTTAGAACAGTCATCATGTATCTCGGAGGTGACCCACCGTGCACGACCACGTATCGGCCTGCTCTGACAAGGAAAGGAACAGCCTCCTCTCACCGTCCTGAAGACGGCAGTCACTCAGGACCAAAGCTTCTACTATAGGGGTACTAAAGAGCAGTCGAGCTCAACGTACTCACTAGCAATGGAGACCCTCTGCTCCCGAGCTCATTTGTTTCGGTTGAACTTAAACTAATTTTTGTTTCAGATCCTTATTTCTAATTAAGTCAAGACAGCCATTCAAGCTTTACAGGTTATTATCTTCAAGGAGCTGTGACCCATCAGTACCTTGACCGAATTTTTAGTTTCCTCCTGCAACYGTAATGTATGAGAAGAGCAGAAAGAGTGAAGCAGAAGCACTCTGTAAGGAAAGCTATAAAAGACTGCAAGAGAGCGAGCACGAGTAAAAGATCTATAAATAAAACCTTCCTTGAAAAAGACCACTCTCCAGCACAGCCAACACTCTCCCACTATCACTACATAAGCACATGACCGCTTAATGGGGATCTGAGATTTCAGAACAYATTCAGCGTTCCTGAAATCAGCTTACCACTGTCTTCTCCTGAATGGCAGCAGTGTTAATACCATCGCCTTACAGATACCTGAGCAAAGGCCAAGCTCACAAAACATCCCGGAGGTCCCAGGAACATGTCCTCATTACGTGCCCTGGGAACAATCTCTAGCACTGTAACAGCTTTCAGCACCAGAGAGGTTCAGAGATCCAGATGTCCAGTGTTCAGGTTTCAGGAGGAATAGCTAATTTCTTTTAGAGGAAAGACAAAAAATTGCATTTTGGAAATGCTTTACTCCAAAACACGCATTTATTCTGACCCTATCACGGACTGTGAAGTCATCAGCAAATCACAGCCATGAAGAGGACAACAAGGAAAGAGAGAAGTCACAACCGCCAGCGCGTGGAGAATCAGCGCTGCTTTTCAACATCTAAATTGCATAGCGATGGTGTGGCCTTGTTTGCAAAGAACTAATTCTATTAACGAACTAAAAAAAAGGAACAAGATCACACCTCACTGTCTAGTGTTAAAAAGGCCCGTTTCTGACTGCAAATTGACCAACTGCCACAATTACTTTAGGTTTCATCAATTCAAGCCATAAACCAGCCTTTGGTTGGYCTCCTTTAAATCACAAGCAAAGCTGGTGATGGCACACAACTGCTGTCATATGAAGACAGTCCTGGGCTTTTCCACTAAGGAAGGAAAGGCCTCATCTCTGACATTTTCACATGTTCTGGTCAATCACTACTGAGGAGTGTTCCAAATATCCGGTTTAATAAGTAGTGGGCTGTTTCATTTCGTTAAACTTAAGAACTATTTCTACGAAAAACACGATTCCCACTTTCATTCACTTTATTTCTAATGCAGTCAGCTCTAAACAAAACAGAGAACTGACACAAGGGGCTACACCAAAACAACACAGCAACATTTAAGACAAAAGCTTTAATGAGAAATAAGCTCCAGTAGATGGGCTTAGCTCATGCTAGTGGCTGCCACACATTCTGTTACTCTAGGGTGAGACTGTTACAGAAGTCTAAGCTACTTTGGCACTCCAATTTTGCTAAAATTCCAGCAATTATGTTAGAGAAGTGTCACTAGCTCACCTACACATGCCAGTGGCCAATAATGATACACTTAGACAACATTAATACAGCCAGAAACTACAGARAAGAAAAATTAGTCTTCGTGGGGGTATTACAGGGCTGTAATTTCAGTTCAAGCTTCTATGACAATATATTCCAAGAGACCAAAGTTTAAATCACCTTGAATCTAATCAGAAATGGCAAGCTTTGGAGCCATCTATAACTTTCCTTTAAAACTGTGCACTGTTCTGATAAACGAAATGGTCTTAYATCCCTTTTACCAGTTTCCAGTAAGGCTAGTTCTGTTTCAGAACTCATTCTTTAATTGTGATGTTATCTGAGAAGACCAAATGCCAAGGTAAATGAATATAAGCAATGTGATGGATGAAAAAAGGAATTTGCTCTGTAGATAGATGTCAGTACAGAGATACAGATTCAATTAAACAACATTTAYCCGGGTTCTTATGTTCCAATCCTTCTATTAGATCACCATACCTAAGCCCAGACACCATCAAAAGATTGTAGCTGGCCAGGGAAATCTGCTCTATGGAATGGGAAAAGCTTTGGACGCATGAACATTCAGATTAGATTTTCCTAATTGCTAATTAGRATGCACAGAAGTGCCATCCAGCCCTGCACAGTACCCAAGCACGTCCCTAGCCTCCAAGCAGGATTAGCAGACTCATTATCTGACACAGCAGAAGGTCTGGCTCTCCTGCAGATTGCTGGTGTTTGACATGAAGGACTACCTTTCCTTTGGTTTGTTTTTGCCTTTCTTCCTGAAGAATCAGGAAAAGTACTTGGCAATAAGCTAGGGATTCCATTTCAGAAACTACACAGAAGACACCTACACAGAGATGTGCTCGTTTTTCATTATGAACCTACACCGATTTTTTTTTAAAACGTTTGTAATAAAGTACTGTGTTACAGATCTGCTGAAGCTAAAATACCTGCTGTTCCTAGCCACCTCCACTTTGCTGTTGGGCTCAGAGCACCCAATAGCTGTCTCTGTCAGCCGGGCAGTCAAAGATTAGATTATCAATTACAAAGCAGATTGCTTTTGAGTCTCTGCTATCCATTTTTGATACATGTTTCTTTTGATTTGTAAACCAATAATAATTAAGAATTATATATTTATAACCTATATTATGTAAGTCTGCGTCAACAAGAAAATCTGCACCTGAAGAGCTAAAGATATAAMTGGAGCACCACCACAGACAGATACCTACATTCCTAATCACTCTTACCCACAATATTCTGGAGTGTCAAAACTGGCTCAAACACTTCTAACTTGCCCCACAATGTTCCTAGCAGGACTATCAAGAGAATGAGATTTAAAACAACAACAGAGATGGAAATAAAAGTGTGTCTGTGCACCCTTGAGGAAACTGGCTATACGGCATATTCAACACAAATAGATTTAGTCCTGGCTTTTATACATATTCCACGCTTACTTAGACAAATAGCTCAGGCTTATCACCTGTCATCTTAGATTAGGTGAAACACTTGTATGTGCCATAACCCACTGAGAACGTGAAGTAAAACCGGTCAGCATAAACCATCCTGGGGTCCACCTAAAAGGGACCCAGCATGATCACTATGTTGTGCAAGGAAYGAAAGCTAGAACAAGCACCCAGTCAGCTACTGCACAGCAGCTGACGAGTGGGAGCTTCCTTCGATACGCCAATTCATATGTTTTAAGGTAAGGTGAATGATTTGTCTGAGAAGCGGAATCCAACTACAGCACCTGTTTTCAGGTTAACTTAAACAAAACAAGTCTGTGGCAGCTGAGTCTGGCAAAAGTAATACTAGGAAACCATCTCAATTTGAAGCAGTCGAGCGGTAACACAATGTCTTTCATTGGGGGATCTCCAAATGCTTTCAGCAAGGGCTGCAAACCCATTCGATTAAAAAAAAAAAATCTATGGAAAAGCCAGGAACACAATGCAGTCCTTCCTAACCCCCACCTTGTCTTTTACCATGAAAAATATTGACTGCTGTTTGAATCACCCTGCCCTCTGAATTAACATCAAGAGCAAGTGACAGTAAAGAACGAACAGTAACAACTGCCTGAAGTGGGTTTCTGCTTAAAAATCAATGGCACTTCACCAAACTGCATGCGATCTGACTTTGCTGTAAATTTAAGCGATCTTTTCTTTAACTTAATTCATTCTGGGGCCAGCACGTTCACGCGTAGCATTAGACGCGCATCTTTTTCATTACATGCAGCCTGGATGGATTTCCACTCGCGAAGATGATGAGAAACCAGAACCCCGCTCCTGACAGGTTCTGCGCGCAAACCGACAAGGAAAGCCAAAAGCTGTCKGAGGCTCGCTGCGCGCGAAGTGCCGGGCGGCTTTTCACCCCGGCGCCTCTCCAGCTGCAAGCCGCCATCCGCGTTTCTTCAGCGCAACTCCTGGGCCGCGCAAGCGGAAGGCACGCGCAAAGCTCTCCGCCACGCGCCTGCTTCTGTGCTTCTCGCTCGCTTCATTTCTAGTTCAGTTCTCTTTCTCAGTGCAAGCAACAGAGCACTGGACCTTGCCAAGCAGATGAATTCAAGACTGTCACGTAAAATTTCTTTCTTCATTTGCTGGGAAAACACCAAGAGGCCTCTAACGTCATGCTGCTAACACGCACACACACATGCCCGTAAACAGAAAAGGAGACGGGTGAATGAACGCGCCGCGACACCGCGGGTTGGTAGGTACAGCTAAGCAGCAAGTCACAMGAGGACTCCGAGATTAGCTGTATCAAAGCAGCCTCTGAAAGCTRCAACAAGCCTTCTAACATACTTAAGACTCTCAGGTGTGCATCAAGGTTTTCAGGACAAAACTACAGGCACGCGCGCTCCGGAGCGCGTACATGGTATAAATCCAGCCCGTCCCGGGCGTGCTGGATTTACCGTGACGCTCAGCTCTCCAACGCAGCACGTACCCGGTGGGTCCGGCACGTTCTGAACGTGCTGCAGCTCTGCGCGTGCCGCCCAGAGAGTCCGCCAGCGCGCAGCGGCACAGGGTTTCCACGCTCCAGGCAAGGCACCCGGTCTGTACAACATCGGAGCAGTTCAGTCTCCTCCCMAAAACACAAATGCAGGTTGTTCTGCTTCTCCCAACAGCTTTTGGTATATTACAATATTCTGGCACGCACTACGTCACTGCAAAAATCCTGATACCAGTCTTTCCTATGCTTAAGGGCTTTTAACATTTATTATTTTATTTCTTTCCCTTTCACCAAGTAATTGTATATTATTTTATATTGTTGTGACACATCTGCTCTAGTAATCATAATGTGACACAGTATCTTAACAGGTAATGCTAGAAGAAAATTAAGAGGTATTAACTTTTTAAAATACCTTTTACAATATTAGCATGCATTAAAGGCTGTTGCTATTTAGTGCAAAYTGCAACAGCTTATTTCCTTGATCAAAGTATCTCTTTGTTTGTGTTGCAATGAAACAGCCTCTAATCAAAAAATGTTTTCACGAGTTTCTCAAGTATTATATTATGCCAGATTCAGATGTGTCCTTATATTATACGCTCGACATACCATGTTATACCTACCAGAACATAAARTAAAAATCTGAGATGTATGTATTTAAAATGAATTTTCTTGAACTTATTTCAAGAGTAAACATGCTAGTTACATTTTTGGAGCTTCTTCTTGAAAGTGTAATTGTGTTTCCCAGTAAAACACTGAAATTCTAATTGGCCAGTTCTATTGGACAAAAGGAGCTTCCTCATACGGTTTTCATCAATTTTTAGACCATTCATTCAGYAGCTAAAGAAAAGACTGGAAGTTGAAACAAAGTCGCTTCCTAAGAAGGTCAAACGGCCAGGCAAACCACCCTTGCGATTACCACAAATACACAGATCATCAGCGCAACTGGACAAAATAACAAGTCAAATGACCCAAATCTTAGCCATGATTTCATTCCATACAAGGAGCCTTTATAATTCACTCGTGAAAGACAGAGCGAACACAGGAAACAGGCCTCATGCAGGGCTGCATCAGACAAAGGGTCARAAGCCCGCTTTCCGGATTGCTTATTGATTACCATTTTCCGTGGCTTTATCCTAAAATAAACGGGTTGCATGAAATCACTGGCTGAGCATCACTTAACTCTGTCACGATCCCTGAGGAAGAACTGTGCTAAACCAAAGCTAGACTTCCCCATTGCAGAGGAGCAGCTTAAATCCTGATCCTAAGGAAGAGGATCAGGGTCTCCACCAACTAATCATGCAAGGTGGAAGCCAAGGGCCTGCAGCACATTGGGGAAGGCTGTGACTATGTCAAAGATACACCTTAGCCTGAAATTTTGACAAAGAGGAGGGATGAGGGGAAGCTGTGAGACTGTAAAGACCCCAGAGCTGGGTATGAAAGGTGAGAACCGCAAGGTGAAAGCCTGGCTCCTCGGAGCACACCACCACCGAGGTCTGCGTGGTTGCTGCCTCACACACAATTTAAACCCCCCCCCAATCCTCCTCTCGTGTAAAAGACAAATCTGAGGATGCAAAGGCAGGCTATTACTAGGTAACGATTTCCTCAGCTTGTTACCGAAGGGTGCTATTACAACAGCAGAGACCAGCTCTCTGGGAGGAGAAAACAAACTTTCTGAAYGTCACCATGTCAAGATTGGCTAAAACACAGTGAGAACTGAACTAAGGTGATCCAAAGCTGGGTGAAGACTAAAAAGAAACGAAGAACGGGACTTAGGTAATCACCGCTCTACGAGCAGAGCTCTTCTCGTACTCTTGTTACTGACTCGCAGCACGGCGAAGCAGCTCGCAGGCTGCGTCACAGGCACGCTCCCTCTGCGGCTGCCTTCTGCGCGTAACACCACACCAGCGAGAGGAGGCTCTGACGAATGAAACGAGAACAAGGAGGCTTCCCCTTCTTGAATGGATGCACTGTTGTTSTTTAACTGTCACCTTCCGGAAGGCGGATGAGCCTTCAGCAGGCTGAAGGTCTATCAACGTCCGGTTAATAACGCAGCAGGGGCTCGTGAGAAGAAGCTGCTTCTTAACCTGTCGGAAATTAACGTTGCAGGGTGCTGCTAAGCGAGGTGTGGTTAATGCACAGGGACCAAACGCTCCTCCTTGGTCACGTCCTCGGGAGGGGGCAGCTTCACAGGAAACTCRGTTCAGAACAGTGGGTTTTTCTGTTTTAGTTATTACCGTGAAGACTACAAACGCGTTTGCCATTTTCTATGGAAAAAAACCCCACACAAATTAAATCTGGGCTTACCTCAGTTTGGGAGATAAGGCAAAACAATCACAACTTAGTACCAACACACAGCAATCAAAACAAAGTTCTCCCAAGCTTCTATGATTAGATTTCTTTTCCTCCTGATGTTTATGAYTTTAAAATGAGATGTAAAAGAATTATTATTAGTCCTACAATTCAAGGTATACAGCGCTGCACCAAATATAACACCATTATTACAATTTTAGTCTCAAAAAGACAGAACTGTATGTGGGAAAGAAAACCAAGTAAGAGCAAAATTGAAAAATGACAGAGAAGGAGATAAGCTGTAGTTGTAAGTAGTAGAGCAGAAAAGAATTTATAACTAATGGGAGGGCAATAAGAACTTTGGCAGACAAAATATGAGATTATTCTGTGAATGTCTGAAGTCCAAAAAAAAAAGAGTAGGAGCGAAAATCTAACAAGAAACAAACAAAAGAGCTGCAAGGCAAGATGGAAAGGAAAAGACTGCAAGAGTGTGGGATAAATGCCCTCCATCAAAACGTTGTGCAGGAGGGTGAGTTCTGAAGTAGCAAACTTATATCTCTAACGAAGTATTTTTAAATATAGCCAAAAATCAAACTCATTGTTGTTTCAATCTTTTTCCTGAAATACCTGTTTTCCAAAAGAAATGTTCTGGGTCATTAGTCTCTAACACAGTGGGTCATTAGTCTCTAACACAAACTAGAGCACTTATGTTTAAAAGCAATAAGGTCTTCATTAAAGAATTCCATTATATGTATACAGTAGGTGGAAAATACATATCATGAATTACTGATAGATGCCCAAGGCAATAGCAAGGAACAAAAAAGAGAGAGAGAAGTCTAAACTTCATTTTTTTCCTAGGGTGAAGCAGGCTGAACACATGAGATTGATTCCACAATGTTTACTCCCARGAACAGCATCATCATTTCATGAATAGGCTTGCTGATTTCAATATAAACTCACAGAGTAATGCATTATTCAGTTCGGCTAATGGCATCAGAATCTGATTTAATTTGAATTAAGAATGAATAAGGTGAGCCAATATGAAACAAAAACAAGAAACAATCCAAAGCAGAAATCAACACCTCGTCTTCTTTAACTCAAGCTAGGCTGGGAGCTCCGCATTTCAGATCCGGGCCGTCTCCCAGCAAAGCACATCAGTACCTCCCATTCCTTGTTTATTCTTGCCTTCTTACTCAGCTTCGAAGCAGGGAACTGAAAGGAACTATCTGTATCATCAAATCCAGCCTCTTGAAGGCGACCATAACATTCAATCCAAATCTACTTCATAAACTTGTCCAGCTCCATCTTAAAAGTCATTCATTACTTTGCCTTCATTATTTCCAGTAGAAGGTTTAAGAACCTTGCCACTACAGTGGTTAATAACRTTCTGCTAATCTCCACCATAAATTTATTCATAGCCAGTCAAGACTCATTCATTCTCATGCCAATGTGGTCCTTCACCTTACACAGCTTTTTTTCCTCTTGGGTATTTAACCCTGCTACATTCACAGCTAACACTGCATACAAAGCTTCATTTAGCCAAACTAAATACACCAGGAATGTTTAATCTCTTCTCACACAACAAACTTTGCACACACCCAGACCATTTCACCAGTTTCAGTTTCATTTCAGGCTTTTGGAACAACTGGACACTATTTTGTGACCCAGAGGAGGTAAAGCCAGATTTTCATTGAGTCATATTGACACCACCTGTCTTCTGTTGGAAGTAACCTGGTTAGTGTATTTTAGACTTATTCTTAGCTTCATGTAGGGCTGAAAAGTTTGTAGCTAAATCTAGATACAAATTTCTTACAAGTTCACAAATTTGGGTCAATCTTTAAAATTATGTATTTTTAGAAGCCAAGAATACATTCGCTTCTTCATTTTGTGTGTACTTGCCCTTAGAGAACAGGATTATTAGCTCTGATGTAGCTCTGTTAACATACAGACCACATTCAAGCATGTGAGGTGGTCTACTACTWAATGAGCTTTTGAATGCACAAATTATCACTCCAGTTCTTAATTAATTACAAAGTTTGACATACTGTAATTCTCTCAAGCAGAAAATGTGCAAAAATAATTTAATACACGACTGCAGAAAGCATCGCCTACATTCCTTCCAGTTCAGAAACACTAAATCCTCACTTCTGCGTTACATAAGCCGTATCTATGCCTTATGTAAAGAAAATACTGCTCGAAGGTTAGGAAACGAGCCCTAAATTTGGTAAAATAAAGATACCCGCTGCAACCTCAGTCCTGATACATCACCTGGCCATTTGACTCCACAGTTCCGCATCTACTAAGACAAGGCTATTTCCTGCTCAGCAGCCACGTGCTAGGTCTAGGTCCGTACGGTGGGAAAAGAGCGCTCTCTCAAGGGTGCCCAAGCACGACAGATCAGTGCAACGATGGTAACTCAAGGTGTATGATGAGGCGATTTCAAGTTAAGCTGCTTTAAGCACAATGTTTGGAAATGTTTGTGGCCAAGACACAAGCGTCTTCATGTCACAGACTTGCAAGGTGGTTTTAAGATGAACATGCACATGTGTAGGAAGCAACACGCCAGCAAACACTCTCCCCTTGCAGGGGGGATCCACCTCAAACAGGAACACTGGTAACCTTAACTGGAAACCTTAACGTAGAATTACTGTCCTCTGCCCTTCACAGTATTGCACTGCATTGTTCCAATCCATGTCTGGTGCCAAACTCCTCCTCAYGTGGCTCTTCACTCTTAAACTATCTCCATTCCCAGCCAGAAGTTCCTCCACTTAGTGCCTTCTGCAGTTCACTTTTGATAGTTCACGTTTCATTTCTTTCTCCCCATCTAATATATCGTGCTATCAGGCAACTTGGATTTGTTCAGTGAGTACTGACAGGGGAGATGTGGCTGTAGAGGAGAAAGTCTCTAAACAAAGAAATTCACAGTGCAACTAATGCAACTTGGGCCTAAATATAAAAACAAATCCTATTACAGGGTAGCATTTTGTTATAAACACAGGCTCCTAGGAAATGCTTGTCAAACCAAATGTTCTGGAAAAAAAAGTTGCTTTCACTAAAAATGACTTTCCTTGTATGTGTGAAATACCATTCTCACAAAATAGCATTTTGAAAACAAAAGAACAAAAATGTTTAGGAAAGTCAGCTGGATTTTTTGGGTTTTTTGTTGTTTTAAAATTAAGAAAAAGAAACACTGTATGAACTAAATCCAAAAGTCTTGGAAAAATGGTTTCATTYGGAGCTATTCAAAACACTGCCTCTACTGCTGGCAGTTCAGGGCAACATCTATTTTTCATAATGCCCAAGACTTTTCATGGGATAGATAACCCCATTTTATATCACCTCTAATTAATTCCTTTCAGGACTCTAGGTTTAAAACATGCACCATGTGGAATACGATCCCCTCTATTTACCTGCCTGCTAACATGAGTTCATAAATAAAAACAGAAGTAACCACCATCTACTCTGGCACACAGACAAGGATAAATTCCGAGGAAGCAAGAAGGTCAGAGGATGAAGAAAGAAAACCAAACTGCAGTGAGAACTGCTGCATACTGAGAGCTAATTTGCACAAACAGGCTAGACAGAAACAGATGGGAAGAGGGGAAAAAAGGGAGAGCGTTGACTAATGACACCTGACTGCCAGATGACCCCGCAGGCTTGAAGGCTGGCCTGGCACCTAAAGTGGTATCAGCAACCACTTGGAACTGCCCTCTTCCCCTCACATTTCATTAAACACACTAACCTTGCTCTTCTAAACCATGCACAAGCCCACACAGACACTACACAGCATCCCTAGGAAGTATATTCTTCCAGCTACACTGCCTTTTTATCCCAATTTATTGGGGAACTCTTGAACTGACCACTGTTCACTGTCGGTGCTGTATTCACCGGTGTGCCTCAGGGGACACTCTTCTTTCAGCAGACCTCCTGTGTGACATATCTTGCTCCTACTTTTCCGTAAAACTTTATTTTGAGTTGGAARGAACGTATTAGCAAAGTGTCAAGACGTAAGTTGCTGACTTTAGGAGCCTATTCAAAGATTGAGATGTAGCTCAGCAAGGTTTTGTAAAGGTGGATCAAGCAATTGCTGTACTTCCTCCGTGGCCCTCTAATACAGCAAGTCACAACAGACAGGAGACACGAGGCTTTACTACACCGCTGCTTCTCGCTCCCCTTGGGCAGAGGAGCGGTTATACATGGAGTGCACAGGTTTGTTTTTTAAGATGCATCTGAATTTGTGACACTGTCAGTAGCTCTGCTGCTAATAGGCATCTGCTAAGTTCAATCTCACGTTTATGGACCACGGTCTTCASCTGGGATGGCTTCTGCAGCACATCTCATCCCTTTCAACAGGGCAAGTCTTTTTTCCTCTACAAAAGTCTGCTGGATTTTTCCTTGAGCACTAGATTACACAGGAGAACTTGGAAATCTAGCCCATGGAGAAAGCTAAGCTCTGCTCAAATGGGGGCACATGCTTTAGGGTCCCACACATTTTTACAAGTAGTCTTGCAGAGTTTTCTGACAGCTCTTCTTTCTGAAGAGGTTTTAGGACAGATTACTGCTTTTGTGGGACACACATGCTGTGCTACTTTGCAAAAACGTGGGAGGTCCTAACTTCAAATTTCAATGCCTCGAGTCATCCATTTTTTCTAGCTACCAAACAGGATAAGTTGCATTATAAATTCCTTTCTTTGTGTTTTATTGTACTGGAAGAAAAAAATTAATTTATGGGGATACAGAAAGGCATCCAGCTTTTGTTTCTGCACTCCAGCAACTTAAAAATAGCCAAATACCTATATTTCTTGAATAATAACAAAAAATTTGCTTTGGGCTGAGACATTTCATGCCAAGTCAGAGTCCAGAGCAGAATTTTATGGTTGAGCTACAAACCTGAAAAATACGGGCTTATAATGGAAATCCTGACAGATCCTAGCAGGTGCTCCTAAAATACCTTGAATCTGATTTAGGAGTAGTTTTCAATAATGCTTTCCCAGGCCAGTCTGTTGGGGACCGCTAGGAAAAATGTAATGGCTTTTTTCACTCCCGCTAGTTCAGCGTACTTGATGAGAAAGCCTTGGGGGCTTTTGTAGCCAGCAGCTGTCAGGTCCCCAACATCTGAGACCCTATAAATGTCAGTGCTAAGTGCACCTTTCATTTAACAAAACAATAAATTGTCTATCTCTGTGCAATAAATTGTCCATTTCTGTGCCTTTGCAAAGGCAGATGTGAATTGTAAAGGGCTGAAAATCTGTCTCTCTCCTGTTTTCTAACAGCCGTGAATCACAGAAGTGCTTTTGGGAACACTGGAATTTGTGGAGGAGGGAAAGGGGAAGCCCAGATAATCCAGGAGGAGTTGAATCAAGACTGCAGAAAGGGTGATTGCTCCCCACTATAAATCTCTCCCAGCCACTGAGAAAACAATTAACATCCCTACCCACAGGTCAACAGGCCCCCACGCAGTATAGCAGGGCACAGCTCGTAACACAGTATGTACCGCACTGCAGAAAAGAGATCCAACCACATTTGCATTAGTAGTTCAGGCCTTTGCTTAAGGTTACAAGGTTATCTAGGCTTTCTTCTAGCTGCTCCGTGGTCAGTGAATAGAGTCGCTGTCAAGAGATGAAGTCATTTCACCCAGCTTAGATGCCTCTAGAGGGAAGAACTTGATGACTAGCCCCAAGCAGCTGGCTAACTTGTCAGCACCTGAAGTTAGGGGAGATGAACCTTAGCTATAGCAAGAGTACTGTATAAAGGGATTCATGGAGAATTTAGTTGTCCAAGTGCAATCTTCAAGGCCTAGATGCTTAGCAACGTCCTCCGACAAGGCTCAGAACATTCTATGCTTGCCCCTATGATCCATACTCAATGCGTCTTCTCGCTTTTGTCTCATAAAAGGTCTAGTTCACCAGCTCTGTGCAGAGCATGACTAATATAGTCTTGTAAACTTGGATTTCCACAMAAAACGCAACAGCTGCCATGTTCCTTTAAAGTGATTTTAAAGACCACGGCGAGAGATGTACTTTCATGCAACGCATACATGATCAAAACCACAGAGGGGAGGGAAGAGCAATTCYCACCCTCTTCCCAGGCCACATCTCCTTGAGTCCCATCACAAGGATTCAAGGATGAGAGAATTTGGTCAAGTGATTCATCACGTACACAGACTACTAATGGAGTGACTAGAAACAGAGKAAACAAGGATGGTCCTGACTTTATAGCCTTGCATGAAAGGGCAGATCTTCCAAGCCCCGCTTCAAAAATTGCTGATGTATTTAAACAGTAATGGCCTAACACATTGCAAATGACTACACTTAAGCCTGTTTCCAGCACTCCGTCTTCTCAGTCAAACAGAGATAATGGACTAGTCCTGCTTCGCAGGAAGCTGTGATGGTTAACCATACTAATGACCAAAACCAACTCGAACACTGTAACACAAAGGTTATTATAGTTTGCAGCAGAGCCTTAGAAAACCAGAGGTTAGCACACAAAGCTGAGAAAAAGGTATCTCTAATTTTTATACAAGCCGAACCCTACAGTTTCTTTCCCATTCCTCTGATACAACCTTTCCGATTCAAATATCCCTCCTCCACAAACTGAAACAATACACGTGGTTCACACAGCGACCTATTAGCTAGTATTCAAACCTTCAAGAAGAAACGCGTTATTGTGATGGAAATGAGGAAAGAGAGGTCCTCTCCAGACCCTGCAAGGAGAGAAGACATCGCAGGAACTCTGGTGGCGGGCGTGATGCTCCGGTGCTCATGTCCGAGCACTGAGCAGGTACCAGCTAGAGGGAGCCAAGCGGCCAGCGAACGAGAGCGAGGACGGCACTAAAAAGAGCAAGCGATGGAAAACAGGGGTTGACACAGAACAGCGCGACAGTGAAAGAGGAAATACGCAAGTAACRAAAGGAAAGGGCAAAATTACAGAGAAAGGAACGATGTGAATTTGGCAAGTAGACAGTCTGAGAGACGGGGGAGAAAAAYGTTGAGCAAGTTTTCTTCCTCCCTTTCATTCCTTTAAGTTGGTGAATTCTATTGTGTATTCATTTATTTTAATGTTTTTCAYAGGAAACTTGTCCTGTGGGACAACAGGTTTATGAGAAAAAGAGAAAGAAGGTTATTAAACAGTTACATTATTTTAATACTGTCCAATGCTCCAGATGAAATGACTGAGTAAGGAAGGGAGGAAAACACCCCCCAAAAGTCTCCATAAATATGTATGTAACTATGTGAGAAAAGGAGGAATACCGTGCTGGTGAAATATAATCAAAACTATAATTAATTATTTTCAATAGGACCCAATTCCCTGATTTGTTTGGAGATTTCCAGAAACAGCCACAACAAATGACAGTCAGCAGAAGAGCAGGCAGGCTCTGATTCTGTGGCTCTGCGTAGCAGCAGTGGCTGTAGGACTCAGYGCGCCCACGTTCATCTGAGCAGGAAGGATGAGACTCTACGGCCGAAATCCTAACGTTTATTTCCTGCCCTGCTCTTAACAGGAAAAAAAAAAATCTTAGCATCTGAGAGGAGCAAAAGAAATTTCCTTAGCCCCCACAAAAGCCCAAGATAGTCTAGGTGACCACAGCAGGAAAGAAGTCTTTCCCCTTCTGCTGCTTAGAAGTTAGAAGCATAGATGYACAGTTCTTTTGCACAGATCCATCTGAAATTTTATTTTAAGGGTTTCTCAAGTTCATATGAATCTCTGGAATTCACTGTGCCTTCCAGCAGGGTACCAAAACAGACCCTGGGCATGGGCCGGGCAGGCTAATTTCCCTTTCACCATTGATGGTACATCCTCTTTCTGTGAGATCTCTCCAGGGACACCAGAGAAACTGTACTTAATTCCAATCTGCCATCTGCAGGCATCCAAGCTTTCCAGGAGAGGATGAAAAACAGTCATGACGAACACAAACAGAAAACTGCACAGAGGGATTCAGGAAGGTAAAAYGGTATTTTCCCCTCCCATTTTGATTTTGCTCCTCCATACAATTAAAGTCCTGTTTCAATATGGCTTCAATTTCATAGTCCTTGGTTTAGATCCCACTCTTCTACCTACTGCACTTCCTGACAGAGCAGCCCCATTAGTAAACTACATTCATGCTAATGTACTTGCTTGCAGTGATAATTATCTCAGCCCTTAGCCCTGGTCCTTGCCAGTGTGAGCACGTCAGGAGAGGTTGGTATAGCATTATAATTATACAATTAGCCTTGTCATGGCAAGGAGCTTTGGGAATAGAGACATCTTGGAGCTTAAAATGTGGACAGCTGATAGATGACTGTCATTAAGCTCCTTTGTTCACTCTGCAGTGGAATAGGCACCAAGCTGTAGGGTAGGCTGCTTTAATGAAAAAGACAGACCTTGAACCACAGCCACTTTTCTCCACCTCTTCCCAACCTGTCCAGTCATCCCTGTTTCCYCCCACTTCACACGGCTTCTATCCATCTCTCACCCCTGTCTGCAGCAGAACAAAAGCTGTCTCTAACAAGTATTCCTAATCAGTCAAGTATTGATGGAGTAAGAAGGCCCTCTCCTCACAACGCAGCCAACTGGACCTTATTTGCCTCCGGACCTCCCTGTTTAGAGCCTCCTTCACTCTGCATGTTTGGAGGCAGGCTGAGACCGGTTTAATTTAGAGAGTGCTCAGGTGAGCACTACTCCAGCTTCTGGGTCAGCTTTGCAGTTGCATAAATCACACAGATCCTTAGAATTTCACATAGCCTATGAATGCATATCCAGCTGAGGAGCACTGCCCTGGGCAAAAATAAAATATGCCTTTTTAGAAAGGCTGCTATGGAAGGAGGTTTCAGGAGCAGGCAGGAGACAGGCTATGCTTTTTGCCAAGAGAACTGCAGCAGGCCACCGAGGCCTATAATGTGAACCAGCTAAAAGGGAGAAATAACAAGGCAGCAGAGAGCAGCGCTAAGGAGGCTCTGCAAAGCACCTTTGGCTTGATGGTTCCTGTAGACTCCCATCTGCAAATCCGCCGGCGGAAAACCCTCAGAGATAGCAATGACTGCAAGTGTGCTGGAATAACGCTCACCAGACATGATGGCATGCATCTGCACCTCCCTTTATAAGCATCATTAAAATTCAATCCCCAAGTTCCTCTCGCTTTCTCTCTCGTTCAAGAGTGCATTCARACGTTGTTTTCCTGCATACCTGGATAACTGATGCTATGGAGGGCTTTCGTTAAGGCAATTTGAGAATTCTTTTATATTGAAAATGCTATAAAAAGTAATCCCCTGAAGTACTTGATTTTCTTTCCATGACATTCCACTGTATCAACCTACATACGCTTTACTTCGTTATTATTCTGAGGCGATGTGAATAGAATTATTATAGCTCAGAAAGCAAAAAACAAACAAACAAACAAAAAATGACAAAAAAAACACCCAGGTTTGGCAGCCTTAGAGGGGGGAGACAAGCTGGAGCACTGCCTCCGACCCAGCAGATTTCCACATGCTTGGTGATTGCAGGCAAGCTGCTTTGCTTTAGAAAGATGGCTTCCCTTCTCACTCTTCCTGTGCTTTGTCTTCTTCAGGGCAGCACAAGCTTCTCTGCATTCAAATCCTGCTCAGCAAAAGACATGTAAGTCAACAGCAGCTGAATTAAACCATAATTGTACCAGAAAAACAGGTAAAACTGTAGATAGGCCTGCCTTGGTTCAACTTCAGTGTTGAACCTAGCAGGTTTTGTATGCAAAGCTTCAGTAGCCAAAATGCAGTTCTGTACACACCTAAAGGGACGAGGAGACAGCCTCAGCCTTGAGCAGCATTAAAGCCTAYCGTAATGCTCACAGCAGGACTCAAGACTATTTTTTCTATTAGAACAGTCAGAGCATCTCACCTCAAAGATATCTTTTACTTAACCTTACCTAGTGGCAGAGCGAAACCAACACTTTCTGACCAGAAACCTCAAGATGTTTCTTCTGCTTCCTCAGTGTGTTTCTGCAAGAATGACTTACCTCCTTTCTATTTTGTCATTCGAGAAACAGCAAATAAAAAACCTTCCACCAAGTTGCTATGCAAGTATCTGGGCAGCTGCTGCTGACAAAACTTACAAACACCTTGAAATATGAATGTTACAACACTTTTTTTTTTTTTTTTCACATCTGCAGGAGGAGCTGTTATAAAAAAAAGAAAAAATAGCACTTTTAAAATTGCAACTTTCTTCTTCATTTTTTTCCTCTTTACGCTAT